>NC_135785.1:97276666-97587500 GCF_051106095.1 Pogona vitticeps
TGGGCGTGCGTGCGTGCGTGCGTGCATGCGGGCATGTTCACCCCTCATGTGTGTTCCCTTTTTTTGAGTTGCTTTTTCCCCCTTTCATTTCATTTTAAATATTGCTGGGCTGGTTTCACAACAAAAACCCTTCCATGTGTTAATTTTTACTCAAAAGATCAAAAATTAAACCAACAAATGCCCACTGTAAAACATATTTTCTTAGTCAGCAGTGAAATTTAAAACACAGTGGTCAGAATCCTGTTAGTTATATCTGCTGGTGTAACACCAACATCATAAATCAGCATAAAAATTCCCTATCACACACCAATCATGATGTGGTGTAAAGTGAGAAAGGCTTCTTAAATGGCAGCAATTCACTGCTGAAAATTGTGCTGCAGATATTAATCCTAGCAGAAATATACATCGGGGTTCCAGCCAGTTGCATCAGTATCTAGCAATGTTCCTGTAAAAATTTTCTAGGACTGATAAACCTGCTTGTGTATGTGGCTTCTTGTCTGGTTTGTAAATTTAGAAGTTGTCAGGTACAGCCATTGGTTGGTACCGGAAAGATGCATAGTGGCAATGAATGTTGGAGGGGGTTAAGTGCTAAATTGTAGGGTCACAAATTGGGGGAGAAGGGGAGAAAATGGAATTCACATGTAGTTTTATTTAAAATAGACCCAGTGAAATCAGTTAAACTTTAGCTAGCTGCAACTAGCTAGAGCCATGTTAATTTCAGTTGATGTCTCTTTTTTTTGCTATATTTTGATTAAACTTGGTTTAGGCAGAGTACAGATATAAGGAACAGAAATTAGTCCAGCTACTTTCATTGCATGCCAGTAGCAATGTGTATTATATTATCCCATCCTAAATTTGGAAAGAAGTAGAATTTATCCTTTAACAGTGAAGACTACATGTGTATATTGTATATCTATGTACTTTTATTATGGAGCCAGTTATTTTTACTCTTAACTAGGGCATGATGCAGACTTTTACATTTTTACACTAAACATGTTGGTATTTTGCTGTGGTAATACACTATTCTAGTAACTTTTATATTTATTGAATTTTAAATAAAAACACACACATATATGTGGATGTGGGTGTTTGAATCTTTAGATAGCATGCTGCTTAAACTATTTTTTTTCTCTTTAGACTTTCAAACCTTTGGTTGGGAAAAGTGTATACAATTCTATTACGGCAGTTGAATTTCTTGTGGACAAACAGCTGGATTTTGTAACTGAAGATAGTGCCTTTCAGCCCTATCAGGTAAGAAATGCAGATATTATTAATGTATCTTTTTCATTTAGAGTGTATATGGTTTATCTTCTGTGTTCGTGCTAAGCAGTGATCTGTTTTGATTCAGAGGGAGCAGAGCTCTTCATGAGTTGATGGCCCATCTACAGAATATTTTAGTGGTATTCTGCAACTGGTGTAGAAACAGCATTATAGGCAAATGTATTTGGAATGATCTGTACTTCATTATCTAGTTGTTTTGAATCTGTGTTGTAGTCAGAGAAACTTAACCTTATAAATATTTTTTTATTTTATTTATCACTATCCTTGGTAGGAAATCAAACTTCTCTCTCTCTCTCTCTCTCATTACAGTTCTTTTGCAGCTAAAATATTCTAGTCATCTGCTTCTATGTGAGGGGACAATGCATTTCACAATAAAATATTTGAGGTATTTTAAAATGAGTACTGTACCTGTTGTCATGGAGAATCAAAATCAATATTTATTGGTGAATCTTATAGCGTATGGAAACTCCTGTCGTGAATATATGCTATCCCAAGATGAAACATGATTTTGATGAAGTTGTTATACCACCATTATTCATATAATATCATTATCATATGTTTTATTACAGTCTTTAGACCAATTAAACAAAAACAATTATAGTTTCAACCTTTGCAGCATAAAAACATAACAAAATTACCACTTAGTTTAAAATCTATTTAAAATCTGACAATTTAAATCCATTTAAATTTGACAATTCAAAGCCATTTAAAATCTACATATCTAAAATTTATGTACACTTTGATTTCTGGAATCTAAGTATCACCATGCAGAAACTCACAATGTGATAGGTAATCTTAGGGTATATTTGGCGGAACGCCTCCTCCCAACAAGGTCTACCCGGATCACCCGCGCGAGTCAGGAGGTGAGGCTGAGGAGCCTGACGCCGAGAGAGGCCCGGAAGGAGAAGACACGAAACCGGGCCTTCTCGGCGGTGGCTCCTCGCCTCTGGAACAATCTCCCTCTGGAGATTCGCGCGGTCCCCACGCTGGGCACCTTTAAAACCCAATTAAAAACATGGCTGTTTATTCAGGCCTTCCCTCCATCCAACTCTTGATTTTTTCTGACTTTTCCTTTTTATTTTTACTGCTGTTCTTGTTTGATTATTATGTATTTGCCTATGTTTTATTATTTGATTTTATATTTGGAAGCTGCCTAGAGTGGTCCGGTGGGCCAGATAGGCGGGGTATAAATTAAATAAATTAAATTAAAATAAAATAAAATAAAATAAAATAAAATAAATAAATAAATAAATAAATAAATAAATAAATGAGAGAAGAAACTCAGATTTCTTCTGTACAACCTGGAATTTTTTTAATCAGTGGAAACATAATCTGGTTACATGCAATCTCATAGTGGGGACAGGTAAAAACCTGTGTTGCATAGTTTCTACCACCTCTAGCGAACAGGAGCAAAGCCTTTCTGCATAAGGGAATTTCCTATGTTTCCCTTTGAGAACAGCAGATGGAAGTGCAGAGCATCTTGCTAGTGTAATAGCTCTTCTAAATACTCTCATTTCTAAGAGTGATAGATAGTGTGCCAGTTCCATGGGGTTCTGAATGTAGGCCCTTAACAGCAGATTCTGTACACTAGCAAAATCAACTTGGTGTTCTATATCCTCAATTCTTTCTTTGAGTAATTTCCTTGCCTCATTTATTTGGTATGACAGCAGCACTGCGATATACATAGACAGATTTTCATCAAAAGGCTCTTTAGCCATGTATATTTAGACAGGATACAAACCCTGGCCTCGACTCTTAGGAGACCTGTCTCCAGTAGTATCCTTGCAGTTGAGACACATCTGGGAAACTGAAGGATGGTTCTTAAAAATTTAGATTGTACCCTTTCTTGGGGTGCAAAATGTGAACTAGGTGGCCCCAAAAGTGAACCATATAGCAGTTGTGCAAGCGTCTTAGCCTTATACAGTTTAAGAGCTGCAGGAACAAAGAATTCACCCTGAGAGTGGTGAAATGTTGCTATACTATTTGCGGTCCTTTCTCCTTGATCAGCCACATACTTACTATGTTGAATCCTTGAGCCTGTGGCTTGTAGAATTACCCCTAAATATTTGAAGTTATTAACTTGCTCAATACAGTGACCCTTAATTGACCAAACCATTGTCTTTGGTTTGCGCCCAAAGGCAGCTATCTTGGTTTTCTGATAGTTTATTGTTAGAAACTCAGTTTCACAGTATGAGAGTTTCTGCAAAGCCCTCCTTAGACTGACAGGAGTTCTAGAGAGGATCACTGTGTCATCGGTGTACAGTAATGTTGATATAGGTCTATGAGCTAGTTTGGGAGGGTGGAGGTCGGGGTTATTGAATCAGCTAAGTAAGTTATTTCTATAAAAAATAAATAAAGCTGGGGCTAGTAGACAGTCTTGCCTGACTCCTCAACGTATAGGTTTGGATGGGTTCTGTAGGATGTCCTTGTCTACTGTATCTAACTCTTAAGTATGTTTCTTTGTATAAGGCCCTTATAAGACACATAAGTCTTCTATGTATAGAGGACTTTGTCAGTTTATCCCAGAGTCGCATCCTAGATATAGAGTCAAATGCCAATTTAAAATCAATGAATGCTGCATAAAGGGAGATTGTACACTTAGAGGAATATTTCTCAATAAGATGTTTAATAACTAGGCCAATATTCAGAAATATATCCTACAAATTTAAATTGGATGCTGTTCCTTCAGTTAAAGATACAAATGAATGTCTAGAGTATGTTGACAAATATGGAAGTTGAAATTTGGTTGAATGAGCAACAAGGTCATAACAATATAATAAAAACAAGGATAGAGATGGCCCAGAACAGTTTCCTTGAAATGAAGAATGTAATGTCCACTGGCCAGAATCCATTTGCTGACTTATGCTTCTGTAAGTTAAATGGCTTAAGTTGCAGGAGCAAATTGTAGACCAGGCTTGTCCAACCCGCAGCCCCCAGGCCGCATGCAGCCCAGGTCCACTTCTAATGCAGCCCAGGGCAATTTTTTTTTAAAAAGATGCTGGGAGTTGTACAGTAGTTCCCAGCAAGGGGAGGCAGCCGGCGACCATTTCCAAGCTGGGGCCTCCCTAGCAGCTCCGCTCCACCCCTCCCCGCCCCAGGGGGGCTGGAGTGCAAGGCCTGATGTAATTTCCGAGCTATGTTGCCATAGGCTGGGCTACCGCCAAGGCTGAGGAAACAAAACTTAGGCCAGGCTTTAAATCCCGCGCCGGCTGCGTGGCCACCGCTTTCCAGACACCCCACAAGGTTCCAGGTGCATGCGCTTCTTCTGCGTCCACCCGCCTGCCTCCCCGCGGAGCCCGTGCACGCAGGGCGCCACTAGGTAAACGGCAGAATACCTTTGCCCCCCACCTACTCTCTCTCTGTTTTGTAGCCCCGACTTGCTTTCCTTCCACCGCACATGGGAATCTGCCCGACATGTGGAGCTCCTGTCGGTGCCAGGCGATCACGGCAAGCGCACGGTTTGGGGACGAGGGGGGGTTGCCTGGAGGGGGGAAAGCATCCTCACAAAGTTTGGGGCCGCTTTTCCCGGTGTGTGTGTGTATGTGTGTGTTGGGTGTGGGGGGGCAGAGGCGGGATGGATAATCCGGGCGAAGGCTGGGCTGGGCTTGCCAGGGTGCGCCCGGAGGTCCTTCTCGGGGGAAGGGGCGCACAGCCGCCGCCGCCCCCCGGCTTTCTGGTGGGAAAGGATGCCTTTTGGAGGCGGAAAACTGCTTCGGGGGGAAGGAAGCAAGAGGTGGGTGGAACGGACAGAGAAGGAAAAAGGGGGTGGGTGGGAGAGGCTCTTGGAAGAAGGTACCCCCCAAAACCACCTGGGAGAGGATGGGTTGGTTTGTGGACGCACGCTCATTGGGAAACTGTGGCCTCGACCCGGGAGGGAGGCTCTCGAAAAAGCACCGTTTGGAGGGAGGGGGGGACCTTTGGCAAGGAAGGAGGCATTGGAGAGCACCCCTCCAAAGGTTGAGGAAACCTCTCCCCCTTACCAAGATCATCATCATTGGTTTGGTTGAGTTGCTGTTAGTGTGATCCCCAAGCAGAGGCTGAGAAAGTTGATGCAGTGGGATTACAACTCCCAAGTTCCCCAGCAGCTGCTGTTGTGTGTGTTTCTGGGCGTTGTCGTCCCTCCCCAGTTCTTTTTTCCATCCCAGAAATAAATTTGTTTGTTTGTTTGTTTGTTTGTTTGTTTATTTACTGCACTCTCAATGCGTGTTGAAGCCCTCCTACCCTGGGTGGTTTGTGATAAATACAGCACAAAGCCAAACCTGACAATATAAACACTAAACAGTAGCAGTAAGTTTAATATGTTAACTATGTTTTCTATGTTTTTTTTTTAAATGATCAGGTATCATTATTGTTATTTTATTTTATGTGCGGCCCAAACTAAATTTTCATCTTCTAATGTGGCCCAGGGAAGGTGAAAGTTTGGACAACCCTGTTGTAGACTCTGGGTATGGCAAAGAAACACAAGTTGAACCTTGTTATTTAGTAGCAGTTTGCCACCATGACTCACACTATATGACTTAATGCCAGCCTAAATCAGCTGTTGAGTTATGACGAATAAACTTAAAATTGGCTTTAGAATATTCATTGTATTCTCATGGAACCAGGGGCAATAACATATGCAGCTATTGAAAAAGACACAAACATTTGAAATGTGGGTTTATTTCAGCATGCTAAGAATTTTTTGGATCAAGAAAGTGAACAACTCACAGGTGTGTTTGGTGCGGATAAAAGAGAATGCCCTCTGTGTTCCTGCTCCCAGACTCTGGAACTTTCTCCCAAGGGAGGCCAGACTGTCCCCGTCTTTGCTGTCCTTCTGGAACCAGGCAAAGCCCTTTCTCTTCAGGAAGGCTTATTTTATAGTGATTGGTGGTCTAAGTGAGATGTGGTGGTGGTGGTTGGTTCTTCAACGTGGTTCTCCATGAATCCACACTAGTGGGTTTAGACAGCGCCTGCGCTGGCCTCTCGGAATTTTCTAGAGCTGTAAGAGAAAAGTAACAATGTTTGAGGCTACCCTTTACCGCGCATGTCTAGCCCGCCAACGGCTCAGTTCCATATGCCCGCCACAAAGAAGAGTTGGGACTCGATTCCAATGACGGACATGTGGGGAGGCCGGGCGTGTATTCATGGAGAATCCACTTGAAGAACCATGTTTACAGGTAAGTAACCTGTCCTTCTTCAACGTGGTTCTCCATGAATCCACACTAGTGGGTGACTAGCAAGCATTGGATGGTCTGCCTAATGGTTTCCAATGGAAAAAAACAAAAAATCATCATAAATTAACGAAGTGTCAGAACAACACCAAAATCAGTTTGCATAGGTTTCAGGAGGTGGACTAACCATTGCAATCATTTAAAACAGCTTCCAAACATTGTAAGACACTTTTACAGGAGCGAAAAAGGACTTCGCAAAGCCATTGGAATGTATTGAGTCGGCTTCAATACATTCCAATGAAGGAAACATTGTTTCACACAGCGATGTTTCCTATGGGGATTTTCACTCAGCGATGGCAATCCGTTCCAATTGGAACGGATTAACCGGTTTTCAATGCATTCCTATGAGAAATGGTGTTTCACAGAACGATGTTTCACACAACGTTGATTTTTTTGGAACCAATTAACATCGTTGTGTGAGGCACCACTGTATATCAGGGAAGGGTATAACATTTTAAATACAGTGGTGCCTCGCTTGACGAGGATAATTCGTTCCGTTGAAGTCACTGTTAAGCGAAATCCTTGTCAAGTGAAACGAAAAAGCCCATTGAAATGCATTGAAACCAGTTCAATGCGTTCCGATGGGCTAAATACCTCAGCGTCCAGCGAAGGTCCTCATAGGGTGGCCATTTTCGGTGCCTGTAAAGCGAGGAATCCGTCCTTAAAACACAGCGGGGAGCCATTTTGCACAGCGGGCGGCCATTTTAGAGCCGCTGATCAGATGTTTCAGAATTGTCATTTAGCGAAAAATGGTTCCCAAAGCAGGGAATCGATCATCGTTAAGCGATTTTTTACCATTAAAACATCATTTTGCAATCGCAAAAGCGATCGCAAAAACTTCATCATCAAGCGGTTTTGTCGTTTAACGAGGTAATCGTTAGGCAAGGCACCACTGTATATAGACAGGTATATTAAGTTAATAGATTTTGTGTCTTTGTGTGAGTGTGATTTTCAATTGAAGGGTTTGTGTTCTGTAGGAGAATCAGATACTGTTCTTTGGGTAGAGTCTGCAAGCAAGATGAAACGTGGATGTTGTAGGAGCAGTAGGCATTTGGAGAAGGCTACAGAAATGCTGTCTGGCCCCATTCAATGTAACAGCTTCTGTTGAGAGACATGGGAGATGGAGAGTGTCACAATCCCATGTGACCCTTGATTGCTTCACCAAACTAAGAGCTCACGCTACGTGTCTTTCAGCTGCCACCAGTTAATTACATCAACATTGTTTAATATTAATAATGGAGGTCCAGGCAATGTGTCATTTTTAGAAGAACCAAATAAAAAATGTTTATTTTTACAGATGATGATAGTTCAAGCAATGTTGTTAACTCTTAACAAACATCCTCCTTCATCCACTCTCAACCACCACTCTCCCGCCCAGACTCCCAAAACTCTCCAAACTTTCAATCTCCTCAACTAACACCCTCCTCCTGCTGAGTCTCTTATATCTCATGACTCTACACCTCCAGCACTCCCATTGTCTATGCAGATATTACATTAATATTCATGTCCTGGGCAGACACCACATTCCTCCCCCTTTAATAAGTTTGTTTTAGGAGGGGAAACCTAAAACAAACTTTTAGGTTTGCCCTCAAAAACAAACAAAGGTTTATGGAAGAATACAAATACTAACCTCTTACATTATTTTCATTACTAAGGATACATTACATTATGTTTACATTAATAAAGATATATTAACCACTTACATTAATAAGGATACATTACTTACATTAATACGAATTACATTACTTTTACATTAATAATGATAATTACTATTATTTTTACCATCACTAGACATACCTCTTAGTTTATTAATATCCAAGCAAACAATCCACTTTAAGCATATTCCATAACTATTACACAAACGGAACAGTTAATTTTCTCCACCCATTGTCTAAATCACACTGGCCATGTGACCACGGAAAGATTGTCTTCGGACAAAACGCTGGCTCTATGGCTTGAAGAGCGGGATGAGTGCCGCCCCCTAAAGTCGGACACGACTGGACAAAAATTGTCAAGGGGAACCTTTACCTTTTACCTTTACCTTTGAGACAAGGTATCAGCAACCACATTCATTGGCTGCATTGTTTGAAATCTTTTTGCACTTTCCTTTACCCTCACCCATAAACTCACCCACAGGTACCTTTAGTCACAAAGCTCTTCATATGAGGGGGACCACTTTACTGAGTCACCTCAAAATTCACAGGGAAGTTCCTTTTAAATTCAATCTCAAAGACTTGGTTTCATATTTTATATTTATTGAGATTTTCATCATCTGGTTTCTCAGGCAGGGGCTCATTTTTCATGTTTTTTAGTGCTTTTGCAGCTGCATGTTGAGCCTTCTTTAAGTTTGTTAATGGAGCAGCTTCCTGTAAAGGGCTAAACTTTCACAAATCAGCCACCTTGACAGTTGCGCTACGAAAGGCGCCAGTACTGGATGTGTATGCCTCTGTCAAGCAGGCGGTGGAGAAGGCTCTAGTTTAGGGCAGGACAGATATGAGTGAACCTCTGAATGTTCTAGTGATGTCTTTGTGCAGTGCAGCCAGGGTAGATAGGGCAAGGGATCAAAAAATATGAAGGCACTTTTCTCCCAAAGACCTAATGGGCTAGAGAAGGACAAGGATGGCATCAGTGGTCAGACTGACACTGTCAGCATGGACAGCAGCAAAGCTGCTGTTTTTGTAGTTGAGAAAGAAATTGGCAAAGCGCAGTGGACATTGCTTTTCATGTCCATACCATGCAGCTCCCTCATGTCCATGGAAGGTTTTATCCCCAGCCCCCATTCCCAACAAATATCTCCTGTACAAAATAGCCTTGTTGTGAGGGGGAACTTCCCTTGAAGTACATACCCATCTGACATGGGGGAGGGGACTCAGGAGGGCACTATTTCAGAAGCAGATAACACTGAAATCACACCTGCCTCCCCAGCTGCATTTTCCCGACCTGTTGCCAAAACTAATAGTGACCAAAAATTTGCAGCCCCAGTTAGGAACATGCAGTCAAAAACTGGAGCTCCCAAGGAGTCAATAATCTTCAAGCATTTTCAGCAGTGTGGTATAGATGCTTGCATGGCTGAGTGCATGCACTACAAAAAGATGCTCAAGCATTGGCAGGACTTGGGCCACCTGAAGATTCAGCACAGTGTCTGGTATTGCTGCTGGCAAATAAAGTGGGTACTGTGCGGGCAAGTGACTTCCTTCTTGTGAAGGTAAGAGTCATTAGAGGGCAGAGGGTGAGCCACTAGCCCAGGCAAGCAGAGAGGTGCCATGTTTCCCTGAAAATAAGACAGGGTCTTATATTAATTTTTGCTCCAAAAACGCATTAGGGCTTATTTTTAGGGGATGTTTTAATTTTTTTCCATATACAACAATCTACATTTATTCAAATACAGTCATGTTATCTTCTTTTGGTTGCTGCACAGTGGTGGAGAGTGGGGTTTCACAACTGGGGCTTATTTTGGGGGTAGGTCTTATTTTTGGGGAAACAGGACAAATAGCAAGAGATGGGTTGCAGCAAATGCCCGACACACATCTCAAGAATAAGTTCCAGGTTACCCTGGAAGAACTTGGAGGGGTGCAGGAAATGGCCTTCTACAAACATAAAAATACCAGAATTACTCATTGCCTAAGGGAGAGGATAACTCTGGATAACCAGCCATTCTTTCTGGTGGAGAACACTGCTTTCTGTTGGTTTGTGTCAGAGCTCGCACCCCATGACCAATTGACATCCCAAATGACTCTTAGCCACAGGATGGTGACAGATTTATATTGAGATGTCAGGGTACTGATATATCAACAGTTGGCCAGCACATATGTGGTCAATTTTACAAGTGACATCTGGAGTAGCCAAGGTGCAAAACATTCCTATCTCTCCCTGAGAGGACACTGGTGGAATGTGGAGGCATCAGGCAGAGGGGAATGCACAAGGGCAGGATACAGGTGGACTCCTTTGATTAAGGCTATGATGGAAGGCGGCCATATACAGTAACTCACAGCATTTAGTTGAGTCTACTTACAGAAAAGTGAGGTCTGTTTGTCACAGAACATGGGGGCAGACATGGTGGCAGCACTGCAGGTTGGGAAGATGAAAGGGATGTGGTGTATACTCCACACACTCAACGTAGTATTTTGGGGTGCTTTGCAGTATATGGAAGACATACCTAATACAGTATAACTGAATGGGCCAGAAAGGTGGCAAGGCATTTTCACCACCTTGTCTGGAGCAGTGAGCTGTAGCAGCAGAGTCAAGAAAAGCTGAGATTGCCACTGTATGACCTAATTCAGGATGTAGCAACTCAGTGGAACTTTACTTTCTACCTACTTGAAAGAGTGCTAGAGCAGCAAAGATCAGTCCATAATTTGACACTGGAAACTTTTATTGGTATCACTGCTTTTCTGGGCAGAGACAAGTGGAACGTTATGGTCTATATCTTTTAAAGCTTTGAGAGTGCAGTCCAGGCCCTCAGTGGGAAGACAGCCATCTTGAGCCAGATGATCCAAATGTTCCAGGTCATGGTTGACATGATGGAAGGCATAAAGAAGGAGTGATCTAGGTCAGCCATTCTCAATGAGGGCCATATGACACTTCCACTCTGTACCTCCTATTACTGAATGCCAGGTCAGTCCAAAATAAATCCCAACCAATAGCTGACTTGATTGGGGATGAAGGGGCTGACCTGACATGTATAACAGATACCTGAGTGGGTGCTGAGGGAGGGTAGCTCTCTCTCAGATCTGCCCCCCCCGGCTATTCTATCCAACATCAGGTTAGACCAGAAGGCCAGGCTGGGGGTGTTGCCATTGTATTCAAAAATTCCATCAAGGATAGCAGATTTCCTGCCCTGCCCTGGTCTTGAGTGCCTCCATCTGGCTGTAGACCATAGGGACAGATTAGAGGTGGTGTTAGTGTACTGTTCTCCTCATGATACAGCACTGTCTCTGCCAAGGTTGACAAACTTTGGCTCTGCGGCACTGTTGCGATCCCCAAGGCTGGTGCTCCTGAGAGACTTCAACATTCATGCTGAGGCATTCTGTACCGGTTTGGCCTTGGACTTCATGGAGTCCATGACATCCATGGGGCTGTCCCAAAAAGTGAGTGGACCCATACACATGGGGGGGGATGTCATACACTCAACCTTGTATTTTTGGCTGGTCAGGGACACTATGATCTGAGGGTGACCAGGTTTTCTTCACGTGCCCTGTCATGGTCAGATCATCACCTGCAGAAATTTGGTCTGGCAATGCCAACACCCACTTGGAGGGAGAAAGGGCCGATTAGAATGGTCCACCCATGGAGGCTGTTGGATCCAACTGGTTTCCAAGATGCCTTGGGTGTGTTTCCGGATGAGCTGGTTGGCATGGGTGTTGAAGCAAGTTAGGAGAAGGCTAGAGAGCATTTGGAGAAAAGCTCCCATGGATGCTAATCAGACGGTGGTAAAAAAGATTCCTGGCAAATACTGTAACACCATACAGGCTATGAAGAAGGCTTATAACATCAGGTGTATCAGTGAGGCAGCTAGCCATCAGGGGGAACTCTTTAGAACAGAGGTCCCCCAACCCCCGGTCTGCAGCCCAGTGCCAGTCCGTGGCTATGGCAGGACCGGGCCATGGAGACAGATCTGCCAGGTCCTCCACACGCACTCCCCACCTGCAAACACAGATCCCCTCCCACCCACAAACGTGCTCTGCCCCTCCACAAGCGCACCCCGCGTCTTTGTGCATGTATGAGAGCATGCTCCAGCTCTCTGTGAGCGCGCTCCGCCCCTTCACAAATGTGCCCTTTGTGCGAGTACACTCTGCCGCTCCGCGAGCATGCCCTGCCCACCCTCTGCGCACAGGCCCCACCCCCAAGCAGTCCGGGACTCAAAATTAATATGAGACCCTGTCTTTTTTCCCCAAGAAAACATGGTATATGCATAAAAACAAATAGGATTCTGGCCAGCATCTATCATATTTTTGAATGCTGGAAGAAAACAACTTTCTTTATGATTATAAACAGGATGGGGAATCACAGGTAGATACAACAGGGAACTTTACACATTTTTCTGGTGTAGACTGGAAATAATTTCCTTGGCAATATTTTGAGGATCTTTTTAGTTTCACCTTTATAATGCAGAACTTTGGTGAACCTGCATGCAAATGTTTTATTCCCAGTATGCCTGGGGAGGGGGGTAACAACAGGACTGACTATGCTAGGGGGAAAATAGAAGATATCAAAATTAGAAGTGATTGGATGTCCACTTCTACAGTGTGATCTTTCAGGCCATCCCTTCCCCACCATGATGTCTGGGAGCAAAAGGGCAGCTGGCATGTCACAATTTGTTCATCCCCTAAAATAGATAATTTCAAGGAGACTTTTTCCTTGCAAGAGAGCATTTAAAACAATAGTCTTCCTTAAACAGAAGTAAAATTGTAATGTGACATAAGATGTTCCCTGCCATGCATGCAGCTGGCTTCAGTAGACCATGTTGGTTTGTCATACTGAACCATATTTTAGTATGACATGAAAAAGCCAAAATGAGCTTTGGGCCCACATACCCCTGTGAAAAGTAATTCAGAAAGTTTTGCTTTTAATATATAGAAGAAAGTATGTCAGTTATCTTTGTTATTATGTCTTTTGGAGTGACAAGGTGAGATTAACATTAAAGTATGACTTTTTTAATGCCAATTTCCGACAGTGGCTACAGTTAACTACACTTCTCGATCTTGCCAGCATTGGAAATAATGGTTAACTAAAAGCGAACCACAATCCCCGAGTACCTCTCAGCTGGAAAGAAAGTGGGAAAGGAAGCAGATACGCTTGTTGCTGCGCATTCTTGTTTGTGCACATCTCTGATAAAGCCTGTTTTAATATGAGACAGAAACACAGTAATTGGCTTAGTCCAGATGTAGCATTTCTAGTCCAGCAAAACATGGTTAAACCTAGATGGGAAGGCCTTGAAAAAAACTGGAAAAATTGGGGTGAAATAGGTTTTTTCCTGTTTTTTGTTTTGTTTTTCCAGAAAAATTGAAAAGAAATATGGAGTGTGAATATGTTCTTTTACAATGATAAATAACATATCTATGACATTGTCTTCAAACTATATAACATGAAGACTTTAATGAAAGACGTCTGAGACTTTATGTATTTAAGTTGTCTGAGAACTAGGAGTTGCTCTGACTCGTTGATTTCATTCACCAAATCACCAGTAAATGTTCAGTCTGCACTTGCCAACAAAATCTGTGGCCACAGTGAGGTTGCTGTCAAGAGTTCAGCAAATCAAATGATCTGTCACTAGACTGAAAATTGATGGCATTCTGCAAAAAATGCACACAGAAGTATAAACTGTAGTTTAGATCAGAAAATAGCAATCATAGCTTCTTTTTTATTTGGTTGAAGGTTTGTGGAATTACAGGTACTTCATAGAGGGTTAAAGGGTTAGCTATTCCTCTAAAACTTTGTATGCTTATAAACAGAGTTGATGGAGGGAGAACAGTGCAATATTAGTTGTATCATTAATCAACATTAGAGCCAATTCCTTTCCTCTGTCTTAAAAAGCCATTCCCTTGCCTGACAGAATATCATAGTCAATAGGGCTGCCGAAAATTTACTGCAGTTGATTTTAAGGTGTGATTCTGTCATTTATCTTTCTAAGAGTAATTTCACCCACGGCGGCCAGAAATACAATCTAGGTGCTGCACCAGCATCAAAAGCCAGGTAGACTCTGAAGAACTAGAGGTGCCCAGATATTACCTGAAGCTGCAAGGGGTCAACCTGCTTGGCCACTATGTTCAGGATGGCAAAGCTGAAAAGTGTATATTAGTAGTCTGGGAAAACAGCATTAATTTTAGCTCTCATTTAAATAGCAGAAACTAAATGCAGTATTCAGAATCTAGGCTTCTTGGCACTTTGTCTCCTACCCTATATATTGATTCCCCACCTATCAAGAAGCTAAAGTTTTCTGTACTTTTTTTGAGTTAGAATGAATGGGCAAATACTCTGTAGCTGGTTGCTCACGTGCCCTAAACATACTTAATTCCATTTTAGCAAGATATCGTGCTGAAACTTTTCAAATAACTTGTATAAGACTGTGCCTGCATAGTGAGATAATCCTTTACCAGTAAAACCAGATAAGAGCCAGCCGCATTGTCTGCAATATTGTTGACAAATTGGTCACAACAGGCAAAACATTACAGTCTCTGGTTTTTGACACTTCACATATTGTCCTCCCTCCTCCAGTCTGTTTTGTGAACTTCCTTGGTTTTAATTTTCATTTGTCAATGTTGTATTATAGTTGAACCTATCCGCTGAGACTTGCCTTTCTACCCCACTCCCAAGTCGACATTGAGCCACTACTGCTTGCCTGGTTTACTGCTGTTGGCACTCTGAATTCCACAGGTGTTGCCAAAGGAAAATGTGATGAAAGGGGAGGCTAGCCATAGAGGCTCTTTACTGGACAAATATTTATCTGTTTACAGCTTTTTTCTTTAAACTACACTTCTAGTTGAGCCAGATATACCCTGTCTTCTGAACCATATTGCATAACCCAGTGAAATATAGAAGAAAGTATGTGAGGAGACAGCAGACATGTTACCTCATGTTAACCTGCTATGTGGAAAAGGTGTTAAAATGCTATATTTGTATTATCTTATACTTTGTAAACTTATAATTCTAAAAATGAATAAATGATTCAGTTATGAAAATCAGGAATGCCACTTTTATTTTAGTACATCTTTTGTTCTTTCTATGGTATGGTGTGAAGTATGTGTAATTCATTTCATATAGTTGTTGTGAAGCAGGTTCTGAATTTCAAAACCGTTCTCAGGCCTCCTGAATAATACCATTCTTCTATCATTATATGTATTCTTATATCATTCCCTAATAAAGCCATTTAAGATAGTTACTTGCTATTCACTTATAGGAGGAGCTGTATTTTGATATTAACAGAGCAACACAACCAGTCTGTAGTCATATCCTTGGAAGGAAGTATGAAATACTGTATGGTATTAATACAGAAATAAGATGTCATTAGATTTTTATGCTAGGATATCACCCCAATTAGTTTGTGCTCTTAAAAAGCTGCTTTCAAAAATATGACCATCTATTTCATCTGCTTAGAGCAGTGCACAGGAAATTATTTCAAAACTCAATCCTTGATTCACTAAATATAGCTCAGGGCAGTCTCCCATTATCTCTGCTATAGGTCAGTAAAACAGTGAAGTATATACAGTACCATATTGGCTATGGCTGACAATTTCAGTGATGGTTAGACTGTCTTGGCTTTCTATTCTCCAAAGATCTTCACATCTAAGTAATGGCGGTAAGTACAGTGGAAAGGTTTCAGCTTCCTCTTCTAGGAGATGAAGGAATTTTAATATTTTTTAATTCACATTCATTGTTCTGATTTATGTTATGGTTGTGATCAGGCTCTGCAAGGGGTAGGGGGCCACCAGAGTTATTTGGCTGGAGCCTCTTCTCATGGAGGGGCCTTATCTCATCGAAAGGTACACAACTGTCATTTATTCTACCAATTAAAAAAAATCCAAGCATCATTTACATTAAAATATTTCTACCTCTTTTCCAAACATTGAGGGGGCTTCACAATGTAAATTAGCCCAAGCCTCATTTGAGCTCTGGGTCATGATGAATATTTGAGGAATTGTAATTTTTGTCTGAAATTCCTTGTTTCTTTCCATTTGGACCATCATACAAAGTCACAGTTAGAGGATACTATCACTCCTGTACCTGCAGTTGTTGTGCAAGAGTTGAATGGCTGCAGACATTGCAGGTTATCCTTGAAATCAGCAACCAAATGTTCGAAGGGTACTGTGATGTGCCCGTTGCATGTCCCTAGATTATTTCACTAGCCTGAGGCCCATGCCATGTTCCCTTTTATGCTGCCACCATTTGATCTCTGTCAACAATATTTACTTGGAAAGATGGAGGTCTATAATGCATGTAAAGTTTAAGAAAACAGGATACAGTGCACATGAACAGGTTCTTCAAAGACTTTAAAGTGTTCAGTAGTTTTGTAAGAATTTGTTTCACACTTAACTCTCTATAAGTTCCACGCTCTCAACTGCCTCCCTTCACTCCTCACAGACTAACTCTCCTCTCTAACTCTCTGACACATCAGACTCCCTCACTATCTAACTCTTAACTGACAAACTGCTCTTATCTGCCTCACCCCTCCTGTCTAGTTTCTCTCGCTCCGCCTCCCAACAACTCCCATTGGTGTATACAAATAACCTCATACATGAGCCAAGGCAGGGTGATCTCTACAGATACTACAAAAGAATCCACTACAGAACTCCAAACCAAAGAGACGCTTATCAGGCCTGCTCCACCTCGAGGGAGCACTGTAAATTAGCCCATTGTTGTTGGAAAAAAAGAACAGAATGAACTTAGTGTTACCTTACATGTGATCAGAGTAGACCCTTGGTCTAGATGGGTGGGATAGAAAATGAATGAATGAATGAATGAATGAATGAATGAATGAATAAATAAATAAATAAATAAATAAATAAATAAATCCTCCTATTCCAATGATGACTCTCTGTCCATTCTGGTCGCTACGCCAGAATTGGATATTGGTATCACAAATCTATCTTCTCTGAGGACTTCCAATCTTATCCCAGTCTCTCATGCCAGACAACCACTATCTCCTTGATCGCATCCAGTATGTGATCAGATAAACAAGAACATAGCCATGTCTATGTATATTGGTGTTTTAGTATCTTTACTTGACCAGCTAAAGAAGCCCTAGACTAAACTATTCTCCCTCCTACCAACCACCAAAAGGGCAGAAAACCTTTACAGAATTCAAGATAAGGACACCACCTTCATGTTGAAATATCCACTACTGAATTTGATCATTGTGGAGGTCTCCAAATGAGATCAAGGGGACGTCCAGTAACAAGGAGCTGCATTTGATACAATTGGCAGAAGGATATATTCATCTGCTGCAGTGGAAATAAGAGTGGCAAATTATCAAGCTGCCGTGAGTGCATGCCACAAATTTCTTTGGGACAAGATTCATCCCCTCTTTGAACAAGAGGCCATGACCTTCACCACTCGGGAGATGCATGCAGCAAGACATGCCATAGACAGCACAGCCAAAAATATGTCTGTGGCAGTCACTCTCTGTAGATATGCCTGGCTGCATCTGCTGGTCTTTCAGAGGACTCCAGATCGTTCATAGAGGAGATGCCATTTTAAGGAGATAATCTAGCAAAAAAAAAACACACACACACACAAAAAGCACCTGACAACATAATAAATGAGCTGCATAAGAAAATGAAAACAGCAAAAGGCATGAGGTTTTATCTCCACTATGAGCAGTCAGTTTCTCTCCTACTGAAATGTTTATACTCCCACCACTTCCCAAAGCCATCCTCCAAAAGACCACCTACCCCTTCATCATGTCAGTACAACTGCCAATCTGCCAATCTAAAAGGAAACAAAGATTTTGGTCTACCACCACATCAAAAAGATAAGAGAACTCCAATTAACGTCTCTGACTTGTCTTCCCCCAAGATCTGGATCTATCTGTCTGCTCCCTCCCACAACAACATTCTGTTTTCAGCAGCTCATCTCATAAGTTGGCATGCTGTCGCCAATGATGAGTTGGTTCACCTCACCTCTCACCTGCCTACTGGTCTTTTCTACCTACAACACCATCCCACGTACTAAAACTATCCAAAGGGTCCCCTTAGAGTTTCTGGACAATGGCTTCTACTCCTGTTACTTCATGATGCCCAAACAGGATGGCAGTCTTAGACCTATTCTACACTTGAGGGATGTAAGCTCATACATAATGAAATTCAGAATGGTGACACTGGAGACAATGTTACCACTTCTCAAAAAGGGACACTAGTTCGCTATGATAGACCAAGATGCTTAATTTCACATCACCATTTGCTCTGGACAACAGGATTTGTGAATTCAAAGCACTCTCTATTGATTCATCTATAGCACCCAGAGTCTTCACCAAATGTGTGACATCAGTTGCTATGTACCTCAGGGTGTATAGTACCTGCAATATTACTATACAGTGGTGCCCCGCAGGATGATGTTACAGTGGGGTCTCGACTTACGAACTTAATCTGTATTGGAAGGTGGTTCTTAGGTCAAAAAGTTCTTAGGTCGAATCTGCATTTCCCATAGGAATGCATTGAAAACCATTTAATCTGTATCTGCTCTTTTCCGTCTATAGAAACTAATGGGAAGCTGCTATTCTGCCTTCTACCACTAGAAGGGGATATTTTTTCTTTTTTTTCCCTTAGGTTCAGGAAATGAGGAGGAAAGCAGGGAACAGTTTGCAAAGCACTTTAGAAATCTTTTTTTTCAACGAAGCCAATTTTAAATCATGTTTTAAAGCATGTTGTGCTGATTTTTTTTTCAGCACAAAGACACACAGGCAGGCTTTTTAGTTGCTGAGCAAGCCTCCCCAAGCCTCTTCAGAGCCAGCCCATCAGCTGATAGGCGGGGAGGGGAGGGTGAAGGAGCGGGGGAAAATCACAAAATGGCTGCAAGGCTCCCTTCTGGGTGTTGGCTTTTAGCTGTTTCCTGCTCTTTTTTCCTGCTGTTTGGGGGCTACCAAGGCCTGGTGACTTTCTTTTATTTATTTTTAAGTTTCTGACCCTTTTTTCCCCTCCAGAAGCCTCTAAGGGGAGGGAGGGGGCACTTTTTTCCTGTACGTAACTCAAGGGAAGTTCGTATGTCGAGTCCTTTTTCCCCCTATAGTGCGGGTTCATAAGTTGAATTGTTCACAAGTGGGGTCATTCGTAAGTCAAGACCCCACTGTAATTCATTCCGTGAAGATTGCTGTTTTGTGAAAACATCGTCTTGCGAAATATGGTTCCCCATTGAAATGCATTGAAATCCATTTAATGCATTCCAATGGGGAAAATAGTTGTTTTGTGAAAATTGCCCATAGGAAAACCGTTTGGCGAAGTGCGGATCAGCTGTCCAAATTGCTGTCTTGCGAAAAACTGTCCCTAAAAAAAAAACCGTTTTGCGAAGCACGGACTCAGCTTTCAAAATCGTTGTCTTGCGAAAAATGGTCCTGAAAAAAAAAAGTCTAGCGAAGCACGGACTGAAACATCATCCAGCGAAAATTGCCCATAGGAAATCCTGTTTTGTGAAGTGCTATAGCAATCGCAAAAACTCATTGTCTAGCGAATAAACCGTTTTGCGAGGTAATTGTGTAGCGGGGCATCACTGTATTCCTGTACATAGACAATTGGCTGATCATTGCAAATTCAAAGAACAAAGCACAGAAGAATGTCTCTTATCTTGCATTCGCTTGTGGATCATGGTCTTCAAATAAATTTGGAAAAGTCACACTACATCAGGAACGGTAGTTTCATTACACCAAGACACTTCTAAACTCCATAGTTTCATAAGTTTACCTTCCCCAAGAAAAGATGCAAAAATTTCTTTACCTCATGCAACACCTCAAGGCCAAGGCTTCAGTAACAGGGCATATGGATGAAAAGCTGTTTGACTTCATGACATCAATGATGGTGGTGCTGTCACATGCTCGAATAAGAATGAGAGCCTTCCAAGCAAGGAAATACCGTATTTTTCACTCCATAAGACGCACCTTTCCATAAGATGCACCAGTTTTTTAGGAGAAGAAAACAGGAAAATATAATCTGTTTTCTTCGCTCCATAAGACGCACAGACTTTCCACCCCCCCTGTTTTGTGGGGGGAAAAGTGCGTCTTATGGTGCGAAAAATACGGTAGGTCACCAATGGAGTCATTCAGAAGTGAAGATGTTCATGCCAAGGAAAGCAGAAAGTGCAAGAAAGCTCCTGGGCAGGTCAAGGGAAGCACCAAGACAAAGTGGTATCAGAGACTCCTCTATGTTTTTCTTCCAATTGCTCTACTTCACAAAGTCATAGTGAAGCTTGAGCAACAGAGAGCCAACAGCATCTTGGTTACCCCATAGTGGCTTCATCCGACCTGATTTGTAACACTGAAGCTCATGGCAGCAGACTTTTATTGGTTACCGATCATTCAAGACTTCATAACTCAGAGCAGTATAAACCATCATCACAATGTGGCATCAAGTCAATTCTGACTTATGGAGTCCCTTTTCAGAGTTCTTTAGATAGGAAGTACTCAGAAATCATTTACCATTTCCTTCCTGGGGTTGACCTAGGACTGTGCAGCTTCCCCAAGGCCCCACTGAGATACGCAGTGGGAGACTGAACTCTCAACCTCAAGTTCCACAGCTACAGTATATATATACCTAACCCAGCTACCTAACATAACGCTTACAGTGTTGTTATTCTGAAATTGAATATAACTCTAGAATGCATTTCAATCCCTGTCTAACTTTTCCCCATTTGTATCTGACTACCCTCATCTATTGTTTTATTAATCAACATTTCATTTTATTATAATGTTAATGATCCAATGATATGTCCCTTGAATTCCTAATGTTCTCCAGCCTTATTTTCTGAAATCAATGTGACTTGAAAATGCTGAGTTTTCAGTGAAAATGGTCTTGAAATGACCACGCTCCTTTTTTCTTTCTTCATCAGACCTAAATTATATTGTTATAGCAATAACTCATAGCATGTAGAAAAAAGGTAATATTGACCCATGCAATGAAGAACATGCAGTGCAATGTAACTATAATTCTGGAGAATAACTGAATATCATACTTCACTACAAATGATAATTTCTTGGTTAACAATCCTGGCTAATGTATCATTTCCTGATAATTATGGAAAACGCACTTTGCAGACATAAAGAAAGAAAAAACAAGCCCAAAATCTGCTTATATAGCGCATTGTTTTATTAAATTTTATGTTAAGCATCTTAGTCAGGAAGGGGAGTTAATTCCCTGTCAAGTATATTTTTGTTCTTAAAAATATGGTCATGTAATGCATATAAATGTGAGTCTTATTTTACATTCAGTATTAATAGAAATCAAGCTTTATTTATAAGACCCAGTTGGAATAGACTCATTGAATAAATGGGATTTGAGTAAATTACCTCTTGGTTTAATAGATCTACTCTATTTGGAAGCAACCATTGCTATTATCCCCTTATTTACAAGACTATTTAGGTAACTAATACTTTAAGACACTCTGGTCATCATATCTTTGAAAATGTGATGATTGTACTAGCCAACAATATCTTATTTGTTACTGTTTTCATAGTTGGTAGTATTATTAAAGGGGATCATCTAAATGACTTCCCATATTAAATTGTCTTGTAGAAAAGAATATTAGGTTTCTCCTGCTTCATATTCTTTTCAGCAATGGTGATAAAACTGTTGTGCTCCCCGCTCCTGTGCAGCTGCCACCACCACTGAGAATATAGCTTGATTTGCTTAAATAGCAGCAGCAGCACACAAGCTGTTCTATCTAGGTCACCGAAAACATTAACATTTGGTTTCTCTGAAATCACAAAAATAGACTGTGAAAATGTTTGGCGATGAAGATAGTAAAAAGCTGAAATTTGGCTAGTGTTTTCCTGCCCCCATGGGCTACAAAATATCCAACACAGGACTTAGTTCTCTTTTCCAGTAGTTTGTAGCCATGGAATAGAACAACTAACTGGCTAATACAAAATGAAAAAATAAACAAAATGTCAGATGGGTTTAAAGTCTGAGCCTCTATCATATTATCAGGTCCACTGGCTGTTAAATCTGCTTGTGATGTGTGCCATCATTATGTGGGGCCTGTTATTTAAAAATTAGAAAGTTTGGTTGTACTTGATGTGGGAATTCTAAACAGTGCTGAACACTTTACTCTTTAATAGTTTTGAATGCTTTCAGAAATATTTTAGTAGAAATAATAAAAGATAGTAGTTAAACTGCAATTTCATTACTGAATTAAAACATCAATCTTTAGAATGTAATATTATTTTATAATAACCAAGTGAGAGTGGAGAAAGACAAGGATTCCTTTAAAGGCAGCATATAAGTGATACAAATATTTCTAACAAATTACAGTTGCTATGCTCAGATCTCAGCATATCAATATCTTTAATTAAGATTTCTATGCTCACTGTATTTATTTGGCAATAAATAACACTTTTAGATCATATGCCCTTTGATAGAAAGGCATCCTATAAGTGAAGAAGTGAACACGGCAAATAGGTAAATATGTTTTACATTTCCTCATGATAAAAGAGGCGATTACAGATTAGGACTATCATTCTACCTGGATACCATTACGTGAAAGATATATGACCTACTGGAGGGAGAAAGAAGTGTAGATTAATGATTAATATAAGCCTAGTCCCTCTTTCATGCTTAGAAATTGTGTTTGGGAATTAATTACCAACATACAGACTTTCTGAAGGTTTTTATTGTATAAGATAAACAGTAGTACTAAAAATACTGGAAAGAAAGGGTTCTTCTTCATGGTCACTGTGACTTACATACATAGATACAGTGGTGCCTCGCTTAACGACGTTAATCCGTTCCAGGAAAAACGTCGTTAAGTGATTTAATCGTTAAATGATTTTAAAAAGCCCATAGGAACGTATTAAAACACATTTAATACGTTCCTGTGGGCTTAAAAACTCACCTTATGCGAAAATCCTCCATAGGGGCGGCCATTTTCGGTGCCTCTAAAGCGAGGGGCTGCCATTTCGGAACCGCTGATCAGTTGTGCAAAAATGGGGGATGATTGCTGGGACCCTCTCTCTCTCCCCCTCCTTTCCAGCTCCTGCAGTAGCCGACGAGTTTGGGCTCGGAAAGACGGGCGGAGGGAGAGGCCAGGCACAAGAGGGGAGGGTTTACACATGCAAAACCCAGCCGGGGAGGTCGCCCGAGCAGCAGCTGCTCCCAGCACGCACGCCCCCCCCCCCATATAGAAGCTCCGGCAAGGCGCGAGGAGAAGCCGATAAAAACGGGGGGGGGGGAGGTGGCATTTGTTTTTTAAAATTCTCATTTTCCCCATTGGAAGTGGCCAGGCGGGGTAGCCCTCAGACGCCCAGACGCATCACCTTTTCCCCGCAGCAGCGTCAGGGAGCCCAATGGACCGGCTGAGGGGGGGTCGGCGGCGGCGGGGGAGGGAAGGATTTGGCTATTGTGTGGCCGGTGAGGGCGAGAGGGAGAACACGCGCACACACACTCCAGTAACCCAGACCCAGCTGCAGCGAGCGTGAGCAAGCAGGCAGGCAGGCGGGGAGGGAGGGGGCCGCCAGAAAGAAAAAAAATCTTGCGAGAGCACCTGGGCGAGCAACCTGCTCGGCTCCGGCGACAACCTCCCCTCCTCCCTCCCCGGGAGAGCACGGCGGCGGGTTTGCCAGCAACAAGAAACAGCACCCCGAGCAACTGCAAACTTGCACGAGTGTTGGCCGGGGAGAGCGCGTGGGGGTGGGGGAGAAAGGGAGATTTCCAAACAAGCACACCGATGCACTCACATCTGGGGGGAGGAACCGAAAAGACAGGAGCAAATGCAGTTCTCCAACAACACCGCCCGGGCAGCAGGCTACTGTTAAATCTGTTAAAAAGCGGCACTTGCTCTTCCTCCTCCTCCTCTTCCCCCTCCTTCCGCAACTCTTGTGATCATGTCTGTAGTCTTTCTTTCTTTTGGAAACGGTGGGGTGGCTTTTTCTTTTCTGGATGCACTTTCCCACCCCCACTACTGTTCTGAATTTGGAGGAGTTTTTGGATCCTGTCCCTGTTGATCTTTTATTATTTTTTTAAAATCTCCGCTTCCCCCCCCCCCCAAATTTCTCCTTTTTGGTGGGATACATCTGGCTCTCTTGTCGGCTGCCTGCCCGTAACCCCTCCCCTTCCCTGCCTCGATTCCCAGCACACAAAGGGGAAGCCGAGCGGATTGTCTTACAAAGTTGTGTTTAAAAGATAGAGGGGCGCCTGCGATGCATTGAGAGTCCATAGCGGGGGGGGGGGAGGGCGGGAGAACATCCAAAGGAATGTGGGATCTGGGATGCGGCAGTGTGTGTTTTGTGTGGGTACGAGGAAGGGGGGAACCAAAGGAAAAATTTGCAAAAACTCTGGAGTTCTCCCTCCCCCCCCCCGTTCCCCGAACCTCTCCAAAGATCAAGGCACGCGTCCTCCATGAAAAGCAACTAGTAATAAGACACAGCTGATCGGCGGGAGCTTTTCCCCGCGATCATCGCAAAGTGAATTTTCCCCATAGGGGCCATCGTAAAACGATCGCTCTTGTGATGGCAAAAAGTCCATCGCAAATCGATTTCATCGTAAAACGGAGCAATCGGTATGCGAGGCACCACTGTACTTCTGTGCCTGCACAGATGGTCTCAGGAGCATTCTAGAGCTTTAACCCCTCCCTCTCACCTAATGTATTGCTCCACCCAACATTCACTTCTCAGTTCTCTTTAACTACCAACTATGTAGCATCTTGGGAGCAATCAGTCTGAGTATTCTCTCTTTGAAACAGCTATTCCTTCGTTTTGTGTGTTACTTGCCTTATAACTAACCACCTCTTTGTTTTCATCCTTTGTTGTCTAAAACATACTAAGGGTTGTCTATTGTCATTCAAGCACTGTGTGCCTTCTGGAAGCAGGATACAGTTAACTGACAGCCACAGGAAGTGTCTCTACTGCGTGTGTGAAGATAAATCAAACACAGAACTATAACATTTGTGAAAACTTCACAAAGATGGCCCTAAAGAATCAGCAGTCAAGGCTAATACAGTGGTGCCTCACATAGCGAGGTTAATCCATTCCGGATTAACCCTCGCTATGGGAAACATCGCTGTGCGGAAATAAAAAAGCCATAGAAATGCATTGAACTTTGTTCAGTGCGTTCCTATGGCTTGAAAACACACCGTTGTGCGAAGTTTTTCCATAGCACCGCCATTTTCGCGCCCTCGGTAAGCGAGGGCAGGGCGCGAAAATGTGGCGGGGACCTTCCGGCGGCCATTTTGGAACCGCCGATCAGCTGTTCTCCCCCGCTTCGTTATGCGATATTCGCTAAGCGAATCGCTTAGCGAATATCGCAATGCGAAAAACCTCCATAGGGGCCATCGCTGAGCGAATGCTCCAGCGATGGCCCAGAGCCCCTTGTTAAGCGATTTAATCGCTCTACGGGGCGCTCGTTATGCGAGGCACCACTGTATTCTTCTTATAGGAGTAATCACTCAAAGGTGTTGATTCCATCTCTAAGAGCAGGCCTCAGCTTTGATACTCACACTGTCCATTTGTCAAACTTTATCAAAAAAAAGTATTATAATGGAGACTGGCCAGTTGGAGAATCATGAAAATCAGAAATGTAACTCTGCCAAACCAACTCCACCAAAGCTTCATTCTGAAACTCTAGGGTTGGTTTCAAAAATGGACTTACCACAATCTCAGCACACAGCTATCAAATTGTCAAATTTGTTGACACCCACTTCTTGGATATCAAGGAAAAGAAAGTGCCCAAGTCAGAACATTCAAAGTCTAAAAATAGAAAGATGTTTAAAAAGTTCAAGTTAAAGGAGATAGATCAATGGTTCTCTCATATCCTTTCTTTACCCTGCCACCAAGGTTCCCTCTCAGCGGGGTGTGCATGCGGCTCTGCCTCCGTCCACACAACTTTCTTCCTCTATGCAGCGATTGTGTTTTACCCCTTAGGTTCCAGTTGCAATGGAACCCAGGGGGCAGAGTCATGCACACACACAGGGGGGCAGAGTCACGCACACATACAGGGGTGAAGTCAAGAGAGAGGCGGTGCCCCACCTAGTGTGGCTGAAAATTAGAGGGTACATTGCCTTCAAACTTTCTCTGTGGGTGCATAGTGGCATGCACCAATGCCCCATTAGGATGAACAATTGGCTAGAGCAGTGGTTCCCAACCTTAGGTAACCCAGATGTTCTTGGATTGCAACTCTCAGAAGCCCCAGGCAGAACAGCTGTTAGTGAAGGCTTCTGGGAATTGCAGTCTAAGTACACCTGGGTTACCCAAGGTTGGGAATCACTGAGTTAGGGAGATGTTTCAGAACCTATTTACAGAGATAGCAAGATTGATGTCTGCTTCATTGATGTCATGCCGAAAGTGCTTAACATCAAAAATGTTGGCGCCAAGAAAACCTTTGAAAGTAATGGATATATCCCTGGCATGACACCTAAAAGATCTTGATGAGCAGTTGATCTTGATTCTCCTCCTTAAAATCAATTCAGCACAGAACATACAAAAAGCACAGGGGCAGTTTCTCACTTAGTTCTGACATTTCTGACTCCAGACACCAACCTTGGAATCAATCTCTTCCTTTAAAACAGAAGAAAGATCAGTCGGGTTCAAAGCAGACAGGAATGACCAAGGAAGAAAAGTCACATTCAAAACAAGTGAAATCAGGCTCAAAAAAAAAAAAAACAAAAAAAAAAAACTGAACTAATCCCAGCTAAGTCAAAGGACATTGATGTTTTATTTGCCCCCAGCGGAATCAATGGAAGGGCAAAATGAAAAATTTTGATACACAGAATTTAATTAGAGTCCTCTGATGTAGAAGGTGATGATATCTTAACCCCATATATTTTTGTAATATTTCTGAAATCTGGTGTTTGAGATCAGAATATGTATGTGTATCATCAGATGAAAATAAAGCACTGGTATCCACAGCCTACCAGTGCTTTGTCTACATAAGTATAAGATGCTTAGAATGTATAAAATGCTTAGAAGGATTAGCTCATTAAAGACTGAAGTAGTGTACCATCTAAAACAGACGTTGTATTTGAGAAAGTTCAAAAAAATACAGTTCAACCAGTACAAATCAAAGTACTACAAACTTTGTCAGACCTAGTAAAAGAATTGTGGCAAAAACCGTAGTCCCTACCTCCATTGTCACAAAGGGTAGAAAATCTCTATAAAGTGCTGGAAGAAGTGCATGCAGTCTTCTTTCTAAAGCATCTTCAACTGAATTCTATAATTGTCTTTCCCAGTCTAAACCTAAGGGTAAAATACCTTCCACATCCACCCCAGTGAATGAGGAGAGGCACAAACTTGATTAAATTGCCAGAAGGATCTATTCTAACACTTTTTTGAGCATCAGAGTTGCCACTTACCAAATGGCAATGGGGATTTATCATTTTGTATTGAATAACATGCAGTCCTTTCTGTTAAGCATGCCAAAGGACAAAACAGCCCTTGCTCAAACATTTCAACAGGAAGCAGCTCCACAAATATGTTCAAGTAGACATGCTACAGACTGTTGCTGTGAACATATTGGCATCTACAGTGCTTAGACAGTATGCCTTGTTACAGTACTCAGGCATATCAGAGGAATCTCAAAGCCACATAGAGGACTTACATTTTGACAGGGAAGGCTAGTTTAATAACAAGACGGATGATATAATGGAAGACCTGTACAAAAGAGAAACATAACAAAGCATATTTGTTTCACATCACTGTAGCCACAAAAGCCATATACTATGGAACCCATTGCAAGTTTAGTTCATATGTCCACAGTTTTTTTGCTCAGTGTACCCTTGTGCCTAAAAGTAGGACCTGATTAGCATCTGAGAAGACAATAAATTTATCAGTGAGGGAAATTGGTAGAGAAGCAACAATCCATAGCCATCTTTCAGGTTCTACAAACAACAAAACACCAGACAGAAAATCAAATTAACTTCAGTATCCACAAAAAAGAGTGAGAAAACAATCAAACAGATTTTGACTTGAGTACACCCAAGACCAACAGTAAACGTGAAGAAATTCTAACATCCCCAGCCATCCATTTTTCCCTTTCTGTTTTAGCATCTTATAGCATCTCACATTCCATCACCAATGATCATTGGGTACTTTCCATCATAGCCTATGGTTATTTCACTAAATTCAAAACACTCTCCTATTTTAGTTAATAAAATCATCAGAGATATTGGAGGAAGAAATTGCAGTTACTGCAAAAGAATGCAATAATGAAGGTTTCTCAACCATGAGCAGCAGATTCAACTTTTGCTACTTCACTGTGCCGAAAAAGGATGGAAGGTACTGATACGGCACTTGTAAATAATGTAAATAATGTAAATAATTATATAATTACAAGATAGTTCAGAATTATGATGTTGGCAAACATACTTCTACTTTTGAAGTGGTTTGTAGTGGTAGATTTGAAAGATGCCAATTTCCACATAGCAATTACCAACACATCATGTTTCCTAGGTCATTAAATATATCAATTCAAGGTGCTCCCTTTTGAACTTTCAGCAGGGTATTCTTGAAGGCTTCTAACTCCTGTCCTCTGAAGATGCCGGCTACAGAGATTGGCGAAACGTTAGGAAGAAAAATCTCTATAACACGGCCAAACAACCCGAAAAACTGACAACAACAAACTTTCAGCAGAATTTTTACCAAATGTGTGGGCATCAGTGGCAGTATACTTAAGTGAGGGTGGTAAATGTTTTCTCCTATATAGACAATTGCTTACTTGTGGTGAATTAAGAGGGGAAACTGCAGATACGTATTCAGATGACACCAGTATCAGATCTTGAATTGAAAGTCAATCTGAGAAGTCAAATCTTCAACCAGTAGAGGAAATTCAGTATATAGGCACAGTTTAGGACTCAAACAATAGAAGAGCCTTTCTTTTCCATGAGAGAGAGTAAGCAAAATTATTTCTCTGGTTTCCAGATTTCATCTGGACAAGAGGGTGACTGCCCACTCAGCTCAAAAGCTATTGGGCCTGTTGGAATCTGCTACAATATTCATATCAGCTGCAAGGCACAGGATGTGGTCTCTTCAGTAGTGGTTCCTTGTATCTTTTGACAGCACAAAAGACAGCATCAGGAAGTTGCTAAGAGTGACACCAGTACTGGCACTTCAGCTAAGAAGGTGGCAGGATAAGATGGGCGTGCTATTCAGATCTCTACAACTTTCCATGTTGGTAACAAGATGTCCACGTAACAGGCTGAGGCCTCACTGCCAAGGAAAAGAAATTCATGTGATCTGTTCTACTTAGGCGAAAGCCTGACATATAGATCAGCTTGAGATGTTAACAGTTTTCAAAGCCCTAAAGGCCTTTGAACCTGTCATTATACTTGGTTGGGTGCCCTCATGTATGTGTTCCTTTCCATTAATTCATTGGACAATAGTGGAGATGATGGCAATAGACAGTGTGAGATTGCCTGCTTCTTCAGATTTCCTAACATTTCTCAGTACAGTGGTGCCTCGCATAGCGAGGTTAATCCGTTCCGGATTAACCTTCGCTATGCTGAAGCATCGTTGAACGGGGCAGGGATTTCAATTGGAACGCATTAAACATGGTTTAATGCGTTCCAAATGAGCCAAATACTCACCGTTCAACAAAGCTTTGTAATGGCCGGCAGCCATTTTCACACCCTCGCCTTGCTTAACGAGGGCGCGAAAACGCTGCACGCGGCCATTTTGGGCCATTTCCGGGCTTCCGGCGGCCATTTTGGCCGCCGAACAGCTGATCGTCGGGGCTTCGTTTTGCGAAGATCGGTAAGCGAAACGCTTACCGGTCTTCGCAAAGCGAATTGTGCCCCATAAGAAAAACGTTAAGCGATCGCATTAGCGATCCGAAAAAACGGATCGCTATGCGATTTCGTCGTTATGTGGTGCACTCGTTAAGCGAGGCACCACTGTAGTTAGATTTATCTAGACATGGGGATCTTAAAACTGTGGAGAATTTCCCTGAATAGTAAGGGTTCTAAGGAGATCTAGAAAGAAATCTGCTAGAAAGCGTTATTGTTGTACAGTACATTGAGAAAATTTAAAGAGTTAGCAAAATCTATTAATGAGCCATATTTACCAACAATACTGCACGATTACTTCATTTTCTACTGAGACAAAGAGAGAGGTCTTTCACAATTCCGTCTGCTATTGTTGCATATCAACCAGAAGATTCTAACTCATCAAAATTTTTACAAATTCCATAAAACTACCCAGCTAACAATACCTCAATTCTAAGCCATGGCTTTGGCTTATTTGAGCCTTTCTTCTTTGTGGCCTCTGTGAATGCACACAAATGGGTTAGACTGCACCTGCGCGGGACTCTTCGGAATCTCCTAGATCTTAAAAACATGTGATTAATAGGACATTTGCCTGTGGCGCGCATTCTCCACCCGCCCATAATACCTCAGTTCCTTCTTGCCGCCGCTGAGATCGGACTCTTTCGTGACGTCTAGAGCTGTTTTGAATTGTTACCTATTTCATGGTTTTTCGATTCTGGTCTGGCTTCCTGACTACCGCTTGTGTTTCTGGAGTACTTTGACCTTTGGGCTGGCTTTATGTATGATTACGATTATTGGATTTGGATTGACTACTTTTTTGTAATTTCTGGATTACTGACCTTTGGACTGATTACCGTTTCTGATTTGGCTTACGGACTTTATCGTGATTTTCGGCTTCTAATCTATTTCGGCTTTTGACTTGGACAGGCAATCGTTGACGTTTTCTCATGAGTTCTTCTCTTTTCCCCCTCCCCTCTCTTCTTCTGTTACCGCCAATTTTTATGGTCTCGTCAGGTCCCTTTAAATGCTGTACATTATGTGCTAATAAGATCCCCTTCACAAATGGCCATGACCGCTGCTTATTTTGTTAGGGGAGAGGCACCAGACCCACTCCTGTCGGAGAGTGCAAGAAGTTACCAACCCTGCCCTTAAGCTCCACTTACAGCAGCTTCGTTCATACTTGTGGGAGAAGTCTTTAACACCCTCGAGCCTGGCAGACATGGAGCCTACCTTGACTCCTGCTCCTCCTCCTTGTTCCGAGCCTTCGGCTTCATCTGCTCCTGCCACCCCTTCTCCGTGGGCTTCTTCGAAAGCGCCTAAACCAAAAAAGTATTCGGTATCGATGTTGAGCTCGGTACCAAAATTGTCTGCAGTAAAGGATCCTAAGAAAAAGAGAAGCAGAAGAAGCCTAAACAATCTGCTAAATCTACTCATCCTCAGGAGCTCCCTCCAGTTTGAGTTTGTCTTCCATCACCAATACTCGAGGAATTGTCCAGAGAGTTACCAGACTCTTTTTCTGAAGCAGGTGATTCTGTACCTCCACCATGCTCAGGCTTCGGTATCGATACTGATACTCATGGCCATTCTGATGCTGATGCAATCTCCAGCCTGGCCTCGGCCCATTCAAGCCCTATGTCAATCAGGCGGGCAACAATAATTCAACTGTCGAACTCAAAGATGTCACCACAGAATACCAGCTATCAACATATTTGCCACCCAGGCCAATTCGAAGTGCAGCAGGTATTGCTCTTGAGCAGGGAGAGGCAAAGATTCTTTGGGTGATGCCTTCACAGTGAGCTGGGATGTCCTCCTTTATCTTTCCCCCCATTCCACTCATTCAACAAAAAATCGTCAGGATCCGTCAGTTATGAGCCAGTGCCATCTTGATAGCCCCATGGTGACCTCATCAGCCGTGGTTCACCACCCTCAGAACCATCTCCTCCGAGTTTCTGAGACTACCTCTCCAACCATTTCTTCTAACTCAGGACAGAAGCAATATCTCTCATCTCGGCCTGGAGTCGCTTCACCTGACGGTGTGGAGGATTCTCCCAGCGTAAAAGAAGTATTGGATAGAGCTAGAAGACCTTCTACAAAATTGCTAAACTCTTATAAATGGTCTGTTTTCACCAAATTTACTGCTTCCAGAGGTCTTCTGGCTGTTGCAATTTAATTGGATACTCCTCGCTTTCGCCCGTTACCTGTTTGATCAAGATCTGGCTCACTCAACGTTAAAAGTTTATATTTCCCCAATTGTTTCTTATCAGCCTTTGGGTTCAGAAGCTTCCCGCTTATTTTCACACCTGACTTTAAAGCAGTTCCTTAGGGGATTGCGTAATATGCGCCCACCTGTCCAGACTCCACTCCCTCAATGGTCTTTCCAGGTTGTTTTATGGGCTCTTGCTCGCCCACCATTCGAGACCATGGCTTCTGCTCATCTTAAACTTCTCTCAATTAAGACTTTGTTTCTCATGGCTTATTACTTCTGCATGGAGAGCCAGCAAGTTGGCTGCCCTTCGGGTTGATGTCCCTCATACACAGTTTCACCTGGACAAAGTTGTCTTATATCCTGATGTGTCTTTTCTCCCTAAAGTGATTTCGAGTTTCCACATTAATCAACCTCTGATTCTCCTGACAGTGTTTCCTATTCCTTCTTCTGATGTTGAGCGCATGCTCCATTCCTTGGATGTTCAACGTGCCTTGGCTTTTTACATTTCCAGAACTAAGGACTTCCGTACTCCTCCTAAACTATTTGTCTGCTTCCATGGCCCACAAAAAGGCACTCCGGCCTCTCCACAGACGGTTTCCAGGTGGATTGTTTCTGCTGTCACCTTGGCCTATGAACTGACTGGCAAGGTGCCACCAGAGGCATTGAAGGCACACTCCACGGGAGCTATGGCTACTTTGACTGCCTGGTCACGTGGCATTGATGTCCCTGACATTTGTTGAGCGGCCACATAGTGTACACCATTGACCTTTGTGACGCATTACCGTCTGGACGTCAGGGCCAAAAAGAAAGCAAGTTTTGGAAGGGCTGTGCTGACTTCAGTGTTGGCGTGACGGCCCTCGTTCTGGTAAGTGAGCTTGCTAGTCACCCATTTGTGTCCATTCACAGAGGCCATGAAGAAGAAAGAGAGGTTACTTACCTGTAACCATAGCTCTTCGAGTGGTCCTCTATGAATCCACACATCCTGCCCATCCACCCTGCTGTCTGTCACTTGGTGTCTTGAGCTTGATTACAGTTAGATCCTTGACTGTGGCAAACATTTCGGAACTGAGGTATTACGGGCGGGCGGAGCGTTCGCGCCATAGGGAAACGTTCTATCAATCGCATGTTTTTAAGCTCTAGAAGATTCTGAGGAGTCCCGCGCATGTGCAGTCTAACCCATTTGTGTGGATTCATAGAGGACCACTCGAATAACTGTGGTTACAGATAAGTAACCTCTCTTCTTACCTTAACATGTCGCTATTCGGATTCGTCGTTAAATGGTGCGCTCGTTAAGCGAGGCACCACTGTATATGGTGTATATGCTATTGGAATTAAAGAAAATGGTAGTTGACCTACGACAACCCTTGTTCCCAGTGCAGAAAGACTTCAGCCAGGATTCTGTGCAACATCTTTGGGCTCAAAATACTTAAGGGGCAGTGTGAGTACATGTAGGCTAAGTTGTGATGTATAAAATGATTGAGATGTATAAAACGATGCAGGAGATGGATAAAGTGGATAGAGGGAAGCTCTTTTCCCCCTCACGCAATACCAGAACCAGGGGACATCCACTCAAATTGAGAGTTGGGAGGGTGAGAACAGTCAAAAGAAAATATTTCTTTACTCAGCGTGTTGTTAGTCAGTGGAATCCTTGCCACAGACTGTGGTGATGGCATCTGGCCTAGTTGCCTTTAAAAGGGGATTGAGCAGATTCCTGGAGGAAAAGTCCATTGCAGGTTACAAGCCACGATGGGGATGTATAATCTCCAGGCTTAAAAGGAAGGTACTTCAAAGTACCAGTTGCAGGGGAGTGATAGCAGGGGATAGGTCTCTGGTGGTCTTGTGTGCTCCCAGAGGCATCTGGTGGGGCCACATTGAGATACAGGAAGCTGGACTAGATGGGCCCTAGGCCTGATCCTGCGAGGCTCTTCTTATGTTCTTATGTTCTTTAGTTTTGACTTTGAAGACAATTTGAAAAGCTGAACAAAAATTGTGGTAGACTCAGAATATACTTCTTAGAAGAGAGCATGTAAAGATGCCCAATCCAGCAGTTCTAAACAGAATGCTTTTGTGCAATTTGTGGTCAGCATGCAAGCTAGAGTTAGCAAATCATGTTTTTTCTGGCTGGGACTCACAGAAGTGGGGATTTGCTTCTGCTTCTGAATCGAAGAGTTTAAGCTTCCTATTTCTGGCAGCTGTACCCACAGAGATCAGGATGATCTGGAGCAGTGACACATACCATGTGTTTGTGTGAGGCCAGGGTCTGCTACTGCAAGTCACAGTCTGCCCCTCCATCATCCCATGGATCTTAAATGAAGATGTACATTGACATCTCTGGATTAAATTTACAGTTTCTGCCACCAGAAATCCATATACTTAGGATATAGATACAGTTTTCCTTTGTAAACATTCTTGAAAATGTGCACATAGATTTCTCTCAAAGAAAATACTTTGTTTTAGCTACTCATCTATTTTTCCATGGCAAAGCTTCTTTGGATGAAATGAGGTAAAATAGCATCTAGATTATTGTGTGTAGTACTGCATCTCAATACTGTCTCTACCTTATTCTTAATAGGTCTGGAGTTAGTGCCATTTGCAGAATAGCCCCTGCTTATGAACTTTTCATCTTCCATTTTTATCTTCTTTCTGCCTCTTCATTTCCTGTGCACAATTTGTATTTGGGATTGTATCACATTATGATGGTCATTGTAAAATAAAAGCATTTTGGAGGTAGACCAATTTTTATTGCTCTTTGGTGAACAAAAGTAACCATTTAAGATAGTGGGAGGCTTATGAGAAACAGTAAGACATTGCTACACACCAGGACAGTTTCTCAGTATTACCATGCTCACACTCACTATTCCAATTGATACATTAAATGGGAAGTATAAGAGGGAGGTCATATCACAGCTATAAATATATGTAGAAGGTCGTACTTGTAGGATTTCTAGCAGGTGTGCTAGGAATCTAAAAAATTTGGAAGAGCTGTATGTACATGGGTGAAGCAGATTTAAAACTGCACCTGTGGCATATCTAAATCAGTCTCTTGTGAAAGATATCAAAATGCTATTTTGTAGCATATAGCTGGCTGCCCGTGTTCCCTTCAGTGACTTTGGAGTACCTCCCATTCCCAACATCAGGAATTTACACTTAAAACATGTGTGAAGATTATAGCACCATCTCATAGAACAACTAAGATGGGGTGCGTAATATATATTGGGGCCAGCATCCTTTTCAGCAGTTGCTCAGCTGAATCCTTAACTGCCTGCCACTGTCTACTGTGTTTGATCCTACTATTATACAGATTACAAAGAAAGATGATACCTCCTCCAGTCTCTCTCTCTTTCCTGGATTTTGAGAATAAATGGATGTCACATTATCGTCTCACAGCAGGAGTGTAACTTCCGGCAGGTTCTTCTGCAAAAGAATTGTATCTCTCTAATAAGTCACTGTGACATAAAATGCAAAATCCTCAGATAAATTTCTTTACATTGGTTGTGTATATTATGCTAATCACTTACAGTGGGGTCTTGACTTAAGAACGGCTCGAGTTAAGAACATTTTGATTTAAGAACCACTCTCATAGGAAAATATTGACTTGACTTACATACTTAGATTTGAGAACTGAAAAAAAACCACGTGGGAGGCAGGGAAAGTGCAAAATTTGAACTTTCAATTAACTGTTGGCCAGTGAAAAGGGTGCCTGTCTGCTTCCTCACTCCTCCCAGCGTTTAGAGAGTGGATTGGGAGTCTTCAGACTGCCTGGTACTGCCTGGACTGTATTTTCCCTGCCTTCCCTGAACCTTTCTTGACCTAAGAAAAAAAGAAACAAAATATCCGCCTCTAGTGCTCGAAGGCAGAATAGCAGTTTCCCATTAGTTTCTATGGACGGAAAAGAGCAGATACGGATCAAATGGTTTTCAATGCATTCCTATGGGAAATGCAGATTTGACCTGAGAACTTTTTGACTTGAGAACCACCTTCCAATACGGATTAAGTTCTCAAGTCAAGACCCCACCGTACTTCATTTTCACTGAAATCACTGCTTTCTCTTGTTAACTTGTTTTTATTAGTTATCTTTTCCTTAGGTTTTAAATCAGGAACTTAATGATTTATCTCCCCTCCAGATATAGAGTAGCTTGTCAGTTTCTTTTCTTCCCCCCCCCACTCTCTCTCTCTCTCCCTCCCTCCCTCCCTCTGTCCCTCCCTCCCAAAGAAAAAATTACAGCAGAGCTGTTAACCTTATTTTTTCTAACAAGGGTCTAAATCAAAGAGTCTGAGGCAACAGGCAAAACCAGAATAATGTCAGACACTTCTTCAAAATAGTTTCCACTAATTTCAGCTGAATTTTAAGGAAGTGTGTTGAAGATAGTGGCTTGAGTGGAGAATATATGAGGGTAAAATAGAGGGTAAAATAGCTCAGGTTTTCTTGTAGTTTTGTTGGGCTGATATAAAATGATCATGAATTAACATGCAGAATCTTGAAAATAACACTACAGTATATAAAATAATGTCTTACCACTTGTAGGATTTTATCAAACATTGCAGATTGCAACACTGAACTATATCTGGTTTAAAGAATGCAATACATTGCTATTAGAATTCGGGCTAATTTAGGTTACTGAGGTTTGTTACCGGAAAGCAGTTTTTAAATCTAAATTGTATGATGCTGTTTTAATATGTTCAATAATTTGTCTTGAAAGCAAAGATATCTTTAAGGAATTTTTCATTTGTATCTGCTCTCATTTCATCTCTTGTCTTAAATCATCTGTCTCTGAGCAGCTAGTGGAAGCTGTAGTTAATTAGCCCACAGATGGCAAGGACATGTGTTGCTGACCTTCTTGAGAACTGCAAAATCTTCTTATCTTTATTTCTGGAAAAAATATGCATCTGAAAATAATGCCTGGAAATGCATACTTGTGAAGATGTAGTTATAATTCCAGCAGTACTTGGAATATATAGAAAAGATATCTATGGCTGGTGTGGAACACTGAATTTTTAAATATTTTGTTTCAACTCACATCTTAACTCTTTTTCATGTGTGACTTTGTAGTAGATATCTTCTTTTGGACAGATCTTTACAGACCACACATCATGTTGCCAGATTCTGTAATGCTGCTATGCTCACCCGCAGATGTTTGATTGTCAGAGGTTTTAGTTCTGCAAGCCATACACAGTGCTCTATTTATAAGTGGTTTTATTATGTAAACCATGTATCTTTTTACTAATATATCTTTATAAGGTTTTCTTGTACAGTACTATATCTTTTAGTATTCTGTAAGATTGGGTTAACGACCACAAATAAACCATTCATTCATTCATTCATTTGTAGTAGATATGGTTGTATGTATGCTATAGAAAATGAACAGAGGAGTTCCTTATACAAGAATAAATTTTATATCATTTTAATTTTCAATTATTGTGTATAAATTTGTTTTTGAGGTAAGTTTTCAAGTAATTTTGCAAGGATTAGAGTAGGACAAGAAAATAAAATGAGGAAGGAGATCTGTGGAGGTAGGAAGAAATGGCGGTTAGGGTCATTTCACCAACAAACTCGAAAAATGAGATAGGTAACTTCTGATTGCACTGAATTTTTCTCAGCCTCAATCTCCTATTTCAGCCTTCCTCATCAGTTTTTCTTCAAACCTTCAGAACAGGAGAAATGCCCTTTAAAAGAGGGATATAGATAACAGAGATTCTCAGACTGCTTAATTGTATATTAGAAATTTATAAGCTGACATTATTTACAAAAGAAACATTGTCTGTAGTGTAGACCTGCTGGAATTTGCTTAAAGTGTGTATCAAATACTGTTTTAGTTTACTTTAGGAGGCCTGAATTAGCATAGGTTGGTTTCAGTACGCATTTTTGTATATAACTACCTTATAAAATTGTGGAGTTAGAGTGTTGCTCTGTGTGTAAGAACATTATATGCTGCTCTCAAAAGAATTCTAAAGAGCACCAAGGTCATCACAGAATTTCAAATGAACTAGTCCTCAAATTATAAGACAGCCAGACTTCAGACTTGATGCTGCAACGAGACAGCAGCAGGAGGACGGAGCTCCGTCCCCTGGGTTGAATTCCAACCTGTTTGGGGACCCCCCACGGTGTTAAAACCACCACAAATAGGTGATGAAATGGGGGAGAAGCCTGTTGATCATGGGGGGGGAAATGGCTGGTAACCCATGTTTGATCTGGGAAACTCCCCAATCAACCAGCGGGCAGAAATAAGCAGCTAAACTACAGTAGCTTGCTTGCAAGTCGTCGGCAGCCAGCAATGGAGAAGCGATAAAGCAGCCTAATTAACATCGTATTACCACGGGGTGAGAAATATTTTTTTTTAACTTTATTGCTTTTCTATTCCTGGATGAGACAATTCCTATGCCAGAAATAGTTTCTTCTATTCCTCACCACTGACTGAGCAGCGGTGAATCTGGAGAGAGGAGGAGACGCAGGGAGACAAAAGGAAAATAAATTGGATACTAATTAGACATTTAATTATACTTCAAAGAAGGAAGTTTGGAATTAACTGTTGTTATAAACTTAAGAATCTTTCTCCTGAAAACACCATTTGCACCAACTCTGGGAAACTAAATCTGTTTATGCTTCTTGTAACAGCTATCTAAGGTGCTGGCAAAAAGCCTAGAATGAATGACCTTGAACACTTTATGGCTGTTTGGAATTCCCTTTCTTTTTGAGGACGGAACTTAACTACAGATAAATTAACCATAGAAAGCCTAATCCAGTCAAAGTGGAACTTCTAAACTGTATCCTGGGTTCTGAACTTGGCGGGACCTTGAGCCTATAGGCGGGAGAAACTATATCTGAGAATGGATTCAAGCTTAACTCTAAATATTATCACTCTATTAAAGTGTATCTATGGAAACATGTGTTGATGGTACTAGACTGATTACTTTAAGCATCTGGACAACTTTCACTTGGAATACAATAGCGAGATCCCATAACGAAGAGGCGAAATTATTCAAGGAGCAGCTGAAGAACTATAGTCAACAGGAGATAGGGAATAATGAACAAGGAAATGAGAGGGTGGTGGATGATGTATACCAATCAAAAGAGTGGCTGGAGGAATTTAAAGCAAAAAACCTAGGAAATTTAACTCTAACCCTGTAACCAAAGAGAATTTTAGGTGTGCTAAGGGAAGGCAAGGGAAGAAAATCAGCAGATTTAATTAAAAAGAGCCTGGAAGATCTATTGGAGAGAGATCAAATGTATAAAATGTACACAAGTGGCACAAGGCACGGCAAGATTTTTAGAGAGATAGAAACGAGATTTGGGAAAAGACAAATAAGAGGAGTTACTTAGAAAGATGAAAAAGGAAAACAAATATTAAGGTGCCCTTCAATGTTTCTATGTATTAGAAAAAGAAATTAAAGTAGAATAAGGGATCACTAGTCAGGATAAAGGCATAACATGGCAGTTCTTAAGGTAAACTAAGGCTAGATATAAGGATGAGGTAAAACAAATAGTACTTAATGAACATCTATTAGATATGATATTGATATAGACATGATAGAAAATGTAGAGATAGAATAACTAAACAATTATATAAAGAAAATTGTACAAAATACTTTAATATCTTTTATGTGTTAGGAACTTTATTTATTTATTTATTTATTTATTTATTTATTTATTTATTTATTTATTTATTTATTTATTTATTTATTTATTTATTTATTTATTGTATTTATACCCCGCCTATCTATTACTGCTATAAAATACAAAGTTTGTCCATTAATTCACCTCAAAATTATATAAATTTGCAACCGGAATTACTTCTATTAGGTATGTTATTAAAGGATTTTGAGAACATTGTATACTATGAGAGCAATATTATGGTAGTAGCCAATATTGTATACTAAAATCTACACATGAATGGTCTAAATGTTTAAAATATATATACATTTTGAAAGGACAATTAAGAAGACACCAAGAGGCAAAAACAAATAATCTTAAGCAACCCATGTAACACGATGTTTAACAAACACAAATTGAATGTACATAAATTGAAAAACTAATAAAATGTTTTTTAAAAAAATTATAAGAAAGCCATGGTTTCTCATGTAAATTACTTCAAATACCAGCACTTTTAATTACATGTCCCCTAGAAAGGGAAGAATCAAGGCATTAGAAACTGAGACAAAGGAATATACCTCCTAGGTTGTGGAACGCTCTGCCTTGGCAGGCTAGGTTAGCCACTACCTCTTGTCTTTCTAGTAACAGGGGAAGACCATCCTTTTTACACAGCCTTTACACAATTAATTGGGCAGTGAAGGATATTGATTTTGGGTGCTTGCTCTTATTTATTTTCTAAATGTATCTTTAGTGTTTTTTCGGTTTTAAAAATTATTTTAACACTATTATATATTTAAATGATTTTAAATGCAAATAAATAATTATGTTTTTAAATAATTTGTGAGTTTCCTTGGGTCCCTTTGTAAGAAGAAAGGCAGTATAGAAATGGAAGTAAATACATAAATACATTGCCCCACAAAAAACCCTGAAACCCAGGTTTCTACAAATCTAAAACTCAATAAAACAGGAATAGCATGGGGTGTGCAGAACTTAAACAGCAGTCTGTATTAATTGTTCAAGTGTTTGGAGTTTAGGAGAGCATTTAATATTTGCATTTCAGTAGCTTTCAGGCTCATCAGTAGAATTTACCATTGAATAAAATAATATCTTGTTTCTAGGCTTTTGCTAAGTTCTATGTTGGTGAGTATAAGCATGTATTCATACAGTTCTGCAATAATTTTTCACAGTTGCGCTTTACCTCTAGCATTAAACTCTGTTTGAAGATCACCACCTACCAAAGAATAATTCAGTGTGATCTGTAAAGCTGCTCAGGCTCGTGTAAAGGACTCTGTTCTAGACATGTATATGTTCTGATTATTTGAACTTCTGATCCCCAGAGCATATCACAAACTACTTTTAAAAGTCTCTTTGGTTCTAAAAGCATTTTACTGTGCAAAGTAAGATGCTGGAGAAATAAAACTTTTGAAGGCTCTGCTGGGGGATTCTGCCTAGTCTCATTGTATATATGCTTCCAGTCATTTGGTTAAAATGTGACTCTATAACTTGTCCTTCCTTGGTTGCTGGTTAGTTGGTTTTCTTGCCACTCTAGTGATGTCAAAGTTTGCACTATTTTTTTTTAAAAACCCTCATATTTGTAACCTGCTCATTCTGGTGTTTTTCTTATTTCTGCTGTTCTTACTGCAGAAAATACATTTGAGCAAATAGCAGTGTGATAAAAAATCTCTCATCTACTTTTTTAAAAAGTTAAAAATTAGGCATCCCCTCCCCAAAATATTTTGGGACAGCAGCTTTGGGAATAGTGTTTTACTCTTGCCCGCCCCCCATGCCATTCTTGTGCTAGGAATTGCTTTCCCAAGTTGCTTGTTAACTGTCCAAATAGTGTCTACAATGTTTGTGCTTTCCTCCAGCAAGGCTGTTTGAAGACTTTGGAAAATTTTAATGGGAACAAACTATTGCACTTCAAGTAACACTCGACAGGGGCTGGACTCAGTGATCCATAGGGTCCCTTCCAGCTTGTAAGACCTATTATTATATAAGTACCCTTCTTCTGTAGTGTTCCGGGCCAGGAAAATCCCACCACATGAAAATTCATGATGCCATGTATAGTTTCATAGTCAGTCTGAATATTTCTGATACGTGTTTTGTTTGTTTTATTATAAGTTGGGACATTCATATGCATACATTCTCTAAGGCAGCAGTTCCCAACCTTTTTGGGACTGTGGACTGTTTGGGGGATGCGGGCTCTGTGTGCGGACTGGTTGGGGGGGCACTCCCATGATCACACGTGTAAGTGTAAAAGGCAAAACTTGGTAGCGACAGCCAAACAAGCAAGTGCACAAAAGCCCGGGGGCACTTGCACGTGGGCACCAGTCTCCCCATTTGATTGATGCCACCATCCCGGGTGGACCCACCAAGGTGCCCCACATGGCTATTGCGGTGCTTGGGCAACCTTCAGCCAGCAAGACACTGCCTCCCACCCGAGACGAGCGAAGAAGGTCAAGCCAAGCCCTGCTTGGGCCATGCGGATTAAGTGGAAGGCTGCCCCCCCAAACCATCTGCCTGGTCTGGGTTCAAAAGCTCTCCCTCCCTGACGGAGGGCTAAGGATCACAGCTTGGCACAGGAAACAGGGTCAGAAAGCCCTCCCGATGGGCTGTTGGGCTTGCCGGGAGGGGAGGGAGAGGGAGGGAGGGGAAAGAGGCATCTTGCTGCCGGCCGACCAGTGCGCCCGGTGGTGTGGGTGTGTGGAGGGAGGGGGTATACGGACGCGGGTGCACGTCTGTGTTGGAGGGGCCGTGGAGGCGACGGCGGCGCTGGCCACAGCCCAGAGTGCACCAAAGCTGGCAGTGCTGCTGCTGCCGGCTGGGCAAGATGGCGCAAGCCGACACAGGCTCCTTCCCTGCCACGGCTCCTCCAGCGTGAGGCAGAGGCTCTAGGCTGGCCTCCTGGAGTCTGAGCCCCATCCGCCTCGCACTGCACTGCACCCCACATCCCATGTCCCATGCCTGTCTGCCCATCTGGCCAATGACCGCTGGGCACATGTGTGCTTTGTGTGCCATGGCAACCGTTGCCACGCCTGCACCTCCTCCCGCATTGCTCGGGATGGGTAGCCAGAGCAAGAGAGTTCGGGAGAGTCCTCGCGGCCCAAGGAGGGAGGGGAGATCTGAGCCTCTCTCTCACAAACAGCCACCACCCCTGTCGCCCACCTGCGGAGCCCATGGCTTCTCTCCGAGGCGGCCATGCAGTGCCCATTGGCTCGCTTGGCTTCCTTCTGATCATCCTGGGAGCACGTAAAGGAAGACAGATGGGGGGGAGCCAGCTAGCTGAGAAAGGGGCCTGGGGGGGCAAAGTGCGACCGCAACACGCCCCTCCACAAGCATGGCACGCCCACCAGGTGGGCAGAGATCCATGTCCGTGGCCCAGTTCCAGGAAGCCCACAGACCTGCACTGGGCCGCGGGCCAGGGGTTGACGACCCCTGCTCTAAAGGGGTAATCTTGTTTCATTATCTTAGAAGTACGTTGGAACTGAAGGAATTTTTCTGGGGCCACAGATTTAAACACGTTTTGTTGCTTCTCTCCAATTTCGCTCTTTAGATTGCATTTTCAACAGTCATTTTTAAAAAACTATTATTCATTGAATTTAACAGTACAAGTTTTATCTTATAGTTTGCATATGTCAGTTTTCTCTTAAGTTTTCTGGTCACTTCCTTTTTTATTTGGGGCATGGTATCGCATAGCAGTTCTGCTTTGAAGCTGAAAAAAAGTATGACAAGCTCCCATCTGTAAGAAATATATGGGTATTTTACCTAGCTTTATCTAAGGACTGTGTTTGTGACTTAGATACATAAAGAATGAAATACTATTTAGATTTTTGTTTGGTGGTGAATAAATATTGATGTCTTTCATACATTGATGCACAAAATCTCTAAGCATTGAAAAGCAATTGTCAACTTAGTGAAGTAAGCTCTTTGCCTCGTCTAATCCTCTGTGAAGTCAAAGAAGATCTGAGAAGCTTTGGATCACCTGGATGAAAGCATTATTAAGTCCATAAATGCCTTATACTACAGTCCTTGCACCATAATTTGTTGAATCATGAGAGCTGTGTCACTTAGTTTAGCCAAACATAGTTAAATGTCATAAATTCACTCACTCACTCACTCACTCACTCACTCACTCACTCACTCACTCATTCAATTTGTATCCTGTTCCCATTAGTGTCATAGCACTACTCTGGGTGGGTTACAACTTGTAAAATAGAAAACAAAAATAAAAATATTAAAACCAATAGCAATAACCCTTTAAAAAAACAGATGGCACCGACTAATCCCAGAGCAGATGGAGGAAAAGAGGGAAGGGAGGAAGAGGAGGGGAAAGAAAAAAAAGGGGGGAGGTGGTCAGCTGGAGTTGGTGTGGAAAGCCTCCCTGAAAAGCAGTATCTTTAATTGCTTCCTAAAAGTCCACAGGGGGGACTAGGCGGAACTTCTCCAGAAGTTGGTTCCATAAAGTTGGAGCCACCTCAAAGAAGGCCCTGCCTCTTGTAAAGGATTTATGGACCTCCCTCAGGATGGCCACCTGGAAGAGCCTCGACTCGGATGATCTTGTGGGTAGGCCAAATGACATTAAGGAGAGATGCTCCAACAAGTAACATGAGCCCAAACTGTGGAGCGCATTGTATGTGTCAAAACTTTGAACCTGATCTGGGATGCCACAGGCAGCTAGTGGAGGTAAGCCAGAACTGGAGCGAGGTGGTCAAATTTACCTGCACCAATCACCAATCTGGTTGCTGCATTCTGGACCTGGTGAAGTCTCTGGATCAGGTTCAAGGGGAGCCCCACGTAGTGGCCATTGCAGTAGTCGATCTGGGAGATGACCAGGGCCTGCACCAAATTCCTGAGGGAGTCCTTGGCTAGGTAGGGGTGAAGTTGGGCAATTAACCTAAGCTGATTAAAGGCTCATCTGGACACAGCTGTAAACTAGGACTCCCCAGAAAGAGTTGGGTCCAAAAGAATTCCCAAATTACACACTTGGTCCTAAACTGGAGGGGAGTACCATCCAGCCTAGGGACAATCCCCCCCATACCTATCGGAGGTCCCCCCCAGGAACAAAATCTCTTTCATCAGGGTTCGGCTTGAGCCTGTTAGCCCTGGTCCGTTCCAGTACAGCAACCAAGCAATGCTCCAGCGTCTGGACGGCATCCACTGCAGAGAGATAGAGTTGCATGTCATCAGCCTGCAGATGACACCTTACTCCATAATAGACCCTTTCACTCTGCAATCAAATGTTCAGATAATACATATGAGCTTTCTGGGCCATTTGGAGGATGGAGCTTATGTGCATACTCATGCCCTATCCTGTTTTAGGCCTGTAAACAAACAGGTGAACACCTGAATGTGGCTTGAGTATAGAATGTTTTGGAATCTCTGTTTTTAGGAGTGGATTTTCTTGTATACCGTGTAATGTATTTAATGACATTCTAGCTGTACATATACAGTGGTGCCTCGCTTAACGGGCGCCCCATTTAACGACGAATCTGCATAGTGATGGATTTTTTGCGATCGTTTTTGCGATCGCATTGCGATGTTTCTAATGGGAAAAAATCACTTTGTGATGATCGGTAAGCTGTTTCGCTTACAGATTTTTGCATAACGAAGATTTCCCAACAGCTGATCGGTGGTTCCAAAATGGCCACCCGCTGTGTTTTTACCCAGATTCCTCGCTAACCGGGCAGCGAAAATGGCAGCCGTATGGGGGATTTTCGCATAAAGGTGAGTTTTTTGCCCATAGGAATGCATTAAACGGGTTTTAATGCATTCCTATGGGCTTTTTTATTTCACATAGCGACGAATCCTTATAGCAACGATTTTGGCTGCACGGATTATCATCACTATGCAGGTCACCATTTTACTGAATATAATACAGCCTCATTCTAGTGGTTATCATTGGTTAGGTAGTGGAAATTTTTAGTTAAAATTGGGATTCATACTTGGGAATAACAGTCTTTTACAATAATGCATCTTGTTAGGCCAGATGCTTATTTAAAAAAGTATTCTTAAACTTACCCAAAAGCACACAGATCCTTCTTTGCATTTGGTTTTTAAGAATGTTCGTGCTGCTTCATTAGACTCTTACAGAATATCTGTTTTATAGATTGCAATTTAAACTGTGAATGTTTTTTTAAGGTCCAATGCATAGTGCTCACCAAACGCTAACCACAGTTTATTGATTGGGAGTAGTTATTTATGATACTGCAGTCCCTCATCCTGCCATCTAAATCAACTTAACTTGGTTAGTATATATAGTATGATCCTCGTATCCATGGAGGATCTGTTCCACAATCTACCCTGGGTGCCTGAAACTGCAGGGGGAACCCTATATACAACATACAAGGGGGGTAGGTCAAAGACCACTGGGGGGCACCCTTGTATACCATATACGCGGCTACGGCAAACCACTGATAAGCGAAACTACTAATCCTGTGGATGTGGGGGGAATACTGTATTCCTAAACATTTTTTAAAAATCAGAATTCAAGACCCCTCTGTCAACACAAACGGTATAAAAGCACCTTAATCTGCCCACACAATCTGTTGTATAACATTAGGAATATACATGAATGTAATCATCCTAAGTGGTCCATGTCACAGTCTTTAGTACATTTGTAATAGAATTCAGGGATTTTGAGACAATTTATGATTCTGTTCCTATGTGACCAAAAATGTATTAGAAATGTTGTGGTTTTGATGTGTTTCATAATTCTCCTGAAGCAAATAAACGTATATTCGTTTATAAGGCATCACTAGATGTGTTGGTTTGAAAAAAGCCTTGCTGTTTTGCAATGAGATGATTGGGACCTATTAGTTGCATATCTGCAATGAAGACATTTTTAACTGACCTATTTGAAAACATAGTAGTTCTGGACACATGATCAGACTTTGAATCAAATAGAATGGATGGAATAACTTCAGTCATTTGCCTGACATTGTGTTTTATAGTGGACCCTCGACTTACAGACAGCTCGACTTACAGACTTTTTGAGTTACAGACTTCTCTGGCTGCAAAATTTAGGTTTGACTTGCAGCTGGAGAATCGACTTACAGACCAGAAAAAAACAAAAATGGAACAAAAATTGAACAAAAATGGCCGGTTATGGCATTAATCGGTTTTCAATGCATTGTAGGTCAATGGAGACTCGACCTACAGACTTTTCAACCTGCAGCCACCATTCCAATATGGATTAATTCCTTAAGTAGAGGGTCCACTGTACTTTGCAGTGTTCTCATATTGTTGGATTTAACAGAATTTTCTTTTTCTTATCAGAGGTAGGATATCATGATGGCTGTTCAGACTTCAGATTATATTTGGCTATTCTGATTTCTAATGAATAACTTCATAAACTGTTAAATATGTAAAACTTAAAGTTCTTTTAAATTTTTGCTTTAGGACGACATAGACAGTTTAAACCCAATTCTCAGGGACAACCCTCAACTTCAGGAGGAAGTAAAAATCTGGGTAAAGGAACAAAAGGTGCAAGAGATTTTTATGCAAGGTAATAGTTGAGAAATTTACTTCATCTCTATATCCTGTGAAATTTTATGCTGGAAAATTATTGGATGAATAATTATACTGTAAATAGAGATAAAGAATTGTTTTCAAAAATATTCTGATATTTATAAAGCTGCGGTTGTATGCTGACTAGATCTCCCCTTTGTTGGGAACCAGACAAAATAGAAATGAAATAGTTGAGTAGCTATTTTGGCTGTGATTCATTTTTTTTTTTTAATATATATTTGTGCATACCCCTGACTTTTAAAAATGTCAGGTGAATTGTGTGGATATTGAACAATTTTGTGTTACAGATCTTTATTAACCTTTGTCACTAAAATGTTTTAAAAGCAGTTTCAATTTACTGCCGGGAGGTGATACAAATAAGGAAAATTAAGAGTACTGTAGTTGTAAACAGCAGCTTCCTCTTAACTGTTGTGTAAGTTTACATATTAAATGTAATTATGTGTAGTATCATTCTATATTGCAAAAAAAGCACATTTTCAATAAAACATTCTGCAGGGAATAGACATACAGTGCTTTTTCACTGAATCTGGTTTTTATGAGGAGAAAGAGCTCTACTGAAGCAGATCCAGCTTCTTTCTAGTCTACCTTGTTTCCCACAGTGATCAGCCAGATACTTTCAAGAAGCCAACCAACAAAGGCATGGATTGGCAGTAGTCCCCCAGCAGCAATCTACACTGCACCCACATCTGCATGTCCACTGACTAGTAGTGGGAATGCAAAGTATGTGCCACTCAATATGTAGTCTCAATGTAACCTTATTTTTCATGGGACTTCTCCCACATAGTGTAATAGTAACAACATGCGTGAGAAAGAACTTGAAGTTTTTATATAAAACTGAATTTAAGATTTCCTAGTAGGGATGCTGATAAATTATGGCTTGTTTGTAATATCCATGATTTCCTCAACCCAGAGATTAAATAAGTTATTTTTTGAACTGCAGCTTCCAGAGAGATTGGCAGAGAGATTTTAGGACATGTGCTTTAAAAACCTAATGCTGTGTCCCAGTATGTTATTAAAATAACATATATCACGTATTAGGGTGTTTATTTATTTAGGCAGAAGTATGTTAAAATTAGTAATAGCTTGATTTTTAAAATGGCTTCTAGTAGTAGGGATTCCTTTTCTTTCATTTTGTCAACTTCTGCAGTCACTGCTCCCCAGTAAAATGGGTATCACTCCAGTATTAACACGAGCTGTTCTCCCTGGCAGTGATGAGTCATTAGCCAAAATCATGTTGCTTGGTGTAGCATAGTAAGTAAAAGTGTAGGCCCATTTGAATCAATAGAACTTACAGAGAAGTTGACTCACCAAGTCCCCATTAATCAATGTGTATACTGTAGTTCAATTTTATTATTCGAAGTGACAGGATTTTGGCCACTGTTAACCCATAGATCTCAGTTTTTTTGTCATTTGGAGCATACTATGGTGACTGCTGCAGAACTAAATAATGATGATGATGATGATGATGTACCATCAAGTCCATTCTGACATATGGTGACCCTTTTCACCATTTTCCCCAGATAAAGAGTAATCAGAAATAGTTTACCAGTCCATTCTTCTGGGGTACCCTGGTACTGTGTGCAGCTTACCCTGGGCCTAACAGGCTGACTCTTCTTGCACAGTGGGGAATCGAACTTGCAACTTCTGGTTCCAGAGCCAAATGCCTAAACCACTGAGCTATCCAGCCAGCGTGCAGAAGCATTAAGATTGCTAAAAACACAATGAGACTCCTGGGAGCACCCTTAGAGTAATCACTAGAATAGTACATTTCATACTCATCTAGCACATTTAGGATGCAGAAATTGTAAATGTTTGCTGGGGGAATTGCAGCACACACTTCAGTGCAATACATTGAATAAACTCTTCGAAGTAAAATGTTTAAAAATTAAGTTGCACTTGATTTGTAATTGCACTTGAAGCATCGGTTGTTTCCATATGGTTATTTCTGTATATCTGAACAAAGCAATTAAACTGGAAGTGAAGAAAGACCCACACAGAAAAGGACAATGAGGCATATTAAAATTAATTAAAATAACAAAAAATGGTTTTGAAAAAGATCTCTGACATGGGGCCACATTTTTTACCCATTTGACATTACATGAGTTCTTACTAAGATCTTATGCTGATGGAAGAATTATGTCAGAAAACCTCTGAGACGTGCCCTCTGTACCTGTTAAGCAGAGTTTCACATACCATGGAGAGGAGGAGAGAAGGGGAGCATCTAAGCACTAGGCTTGCATGGTGAAGAAGGAAATGTCTCTCCAAGATCCACTGACCAGCTTCCCTCAAAGCAGATTCCAAACTTACTCTTATTTGCCCCAAATTACAAAGGTTGGTGTTTCAAAGAAAGACATAAAAATATTATGGTAAGAAAAAGAAGCTTAAAAAATATAGTCCAGGTACAAAAATATAGTCCCATTTCACCCCCAGAGCCAAAAAGAAACATTTGTTCTTCTTCGTGGTCTCTGTGAATGCACACAAATGGGTCTCATCTGCGTCTGCGCTGACGTTCTCAGAATATTCTAGAGCCAAGAGTAACAATTTTATGGCATGATCCCCCATGAAGCACATGCTCCTCCCACTCAGCACTCCCCTCTGCTCCTTTTTTCCACCGTGCTGAAAGGTTCTCCAGAAATATAGAGCGACTTTTGAGACTTTTTCAGCATTTATTGTCTTTTCCCTTAATGATTACACCTGAGTGAGTTTTCCTTTTATAATTGACAATCTACAACCCCCTGTGAGTTATTTCTTTCTCTCTCTCTCTCTCTGAATTTGGACTCCCCCCCCCTTACCAGGACTCTTCAACCATTTTCCCCCTCCCTTTTCCCGCCATTTATGGCCTCTTCAGCCCTTTTTAAAAGGTGTGTGGGCTGCAACAGCAAAGTACCATACTCACACGGTCACGATAAGTGTCTCTTTTGCCTGGGCGAACGCACCAGACCCAGACCTGTGCAGCCTGTAAAAGCCTTACCAAGCCTGCACTAAAACAGAGACTACAGAGACTAAGAATCTACCTCTGGGAAGTTGCCATGAATCCTGCAACTTTGGTCCCATTATCGACCCAATTGCATGAGAAATCAGTAGAGCTACAGCCTCCAGCCATGGCTGCTCCCAGTCAAATGACCTCTTCTCCCCACTCTAAAGGAAGGGTCCGTCAAATCGAAGACATCTTCGAAGTCTCGATCGGCTTCACGGCCCCAGACAAATTGGAGTTTGGAAACATCTACAAAAAGAAAGAAGCTGGTTGTAAAGAAATCCAAGAAAGTTAAATCAGCTCACATTCACCCTCCTAGAGACAAGCCCCTGTCTCCGATCTTGGAGGAATCATCCAGAGCGACACTGGAATCGAACTTCGAAGGGGTTGAGGTGCATATTCCACCCACACAGGTTCCAGTCCAGCCCAGTAGCCCTCCCCTCGTGACAGGCCATTTGAGGACTGAGCTTCCATCCAGTCCGACCATGGCCCATTTGAGCCCTATGTCAGGGCGGGCATCTGAAAGTGAGCTGTCGGAGTTGAACACCCCTCCTCAGTCTCCAAAAAAGCAAAAGGGGAAAAGAAGGCATACTTGGATGCTGACTGACATGCCTCAGCTAGGGCAGACCAGCATGCCTCAACTCGGGCAGTATTTTCCTATCCCATTTTTTCCAAACTTCCAACAGTTCGGTATGGATTTTTTTTTCCCCCATTCTCGATGCTGCTTCATATGGAACAACATCTTCAAACCAGACAATTATGTCTCGAACAACTGCCTCTGTCTAAGAAACATCAATCTCATAAATTGCTCCATGCTTCGACATTGATGGCTCCAAAGAAACGACCGACACCAGCTTCCCATGTCAAGCAACCTAAACATGCTAAACACTCAGCTAAAGACAATTCGGCTCTTACTGTTTCCACAACATACTCAGGACTGACAACTGACACTCAACAAGCATCAAGTATCGTATTTTTTGCTCCATAAGACACACTTCCCCCCCAAAAAAATGTGTGTGTGGGGGTGAAGCGAAGGCAGCAATTTCGTCCCTGCTGGCCCCATGGGGGGGAGCGTCGCAAGGGTCCGGGTGAGCCTTCCAGGACCCTTGTGACGCCCCCCCACCCCGCCAGCTTCCAGGTGGGTGGAGCATCGCAAGGGTCCCGGAAAGCTCACTCAGAAGACCTATTTGCGTGAATTCACAGGACCACTCAAAGAACTATGGTTACAGGTAAGTAACCTCTTTTTTCAGGCAAGCAATGTGAGAGTGTATGGGGGTGTGGTCACAGGGTTAATTGACAGCCTTTTGCTCTCAAGAACTGGGTGTAAAAATTCCATACCTTGCTGCAGACACACTAGAGCAGCTATGGTGAACCTATGGCATGTATGGCACAGCTGGCATGCGGAGCCCTTTCTGCTGGCATGCAAGCTATAAGTTGCCGGATCGCTACTCCCCCTCTCTCCAAAGCCTGAGCACGCAGCTGCAACCTCGGTGCTGGTGCCTGGGCAGGCAGCTGGTGCTGGCAGTGGATCCGGAGTGGGGTCTCGAGGCACCTCTGTGCCCAGAATTCCCCCTTCCACCGCCACTTCCAATTCCGCTGCTGCCACTTCCAGTTCTGCCACCCTGTTGTTGTCTCTCTCTCCCCCCCCCCATTTTGGGCATGCAACCCCAAAAAGGTTCGCCACCACTGCACTAGAGGCTCAGCCCTAAGAAAAATTATCTCTCACAGACATGTAACATCAATTTTTGGACTCTTGTCTACAGTTTTTCTGCACCATCTCTGAAGAAGGTGTGCTTAGCCTGAGGAAGTGGGTTTATTCACAAAAGCTTGCTATTTGTTTACTATTTTAGTGGTTTAATAAACGGTATCACCCACTCTTGCATTTGTGTAGTCCAGGTACAATATTACATAGACAGGTTATTCAGTTGAAGCAAGTTATGGCTTTACAATAGTCCAATAAGTGAGGCCAGGAAAGAGTTTAAAAACTTAACTTATAGTTTAGTTTTATGCGTAAAATTTTAGCACTGCTTCCAGACCAAACTAATTACTGAAATTTCCCTTCATTTTCTCTAAAGTGGCTTCTTATTTGTGGTTAATACATGATATAAAGTACTTCATCTACTTGGTTTTATCAGTTCATGTTTTTTAATAACAGTAGCAATGGAAAGAAGAAAAGACTGTTGAGTAACTGTGATTTTCTTAATTACTGCAGAGAATGCAAAGTTCTGTGGTCGCTTTTATGATAGTCTTGACAACCGTGAAACCCAAACTTCAGGAACTAAATTGTTTCTCTGTCAAAAGCATTTAGGCATGTGAACAGCTGCTATACAGCTTCTGTTGAAGGAATGCTTTTTAATTTAGCATTTTATTATTAGCATTCAGACTTCTTTCTCACACCCTTTGCCACTGTGGCTTGTGAGGTAAAATAATTTTTTAAAAATAGTGAACTTACTAATATGTTGTAGTCTATCAAGTAAGTTTCTTGCATTCATAAGAACACCTTTGTGAATCTGAAGAAAAATGTACAGCGGCATTAAAGTCATAATGGATATTGCATTTTTGCTTTTCAGTGTCTGGGGGTTTTTTTGTTTGTTTGTTTTTGTTGTTGTTTTTTGGCAGTCTAATATATAGTATCTGTGCAGTAAGCACTTCTAAAACTAAATTGTGGACTGGAATTTTCTTGCAATAACTCTCAAAGCCATATTTATGTTTATCTTTTAAAGGTCCATATTCCTTAAACGGCTATAGAGTGAGAGTGTACAGGCAAGACTCTGCCACCCAGTGGTTCACTGGTATAATTACTCATCATGATCTGTTCACTCGCACTATGATTGTTATGAATGATCAGGTAACTATTTCCTTCACTATTGAGTATACTTGGACGACAGATGTATATATCTTGAAATTTCTATCCAGGCTTCATCACACTCTTGGCCTGAAGTGGATCACATATTTTATCTTGTGTGGAATTTTTCTGGCAGTATGATTACTGGATGTTCTAATGCATTCACTTCCTTTTTAAAAAGCATATTTGAACTTTACACATCAATGAATGTTAAAAAGAGTTATTGCCATAAGAATAGTTCTTTTGATGAGTTTTTGAATGTACGTTTGATTAGAAAGGTATTAAATGGTTATAGATGGCTGCTTTGAACAAAGGAAACTTGAATGCTTATTGTAGTGATCCTTAGTATTCTCATGCTATAGACAGAGAAGTGGAATTTAAGGAACACTTTGGGCTACTAGGTCAGTGTTCAGAAGATCTATTTTCCCTAACGGTGGACTTTAAATAATCCAGTGCTGAGAAGAATATAAATATCAACCTAAACTTTCATCCTATTTCATAATTAACATTGCTTTACAAGTATCATTAGTCATTAATCCTCTTCTCTCAAGCTAAAAAAAATCCTTGCCTTTCTTCATGCTTTATTCTTCTCTGATTGTTTTCTTAATTAATTAATTTAAAAGTATTTTACATTTGGGTAGGAAAATGAGTTGGGTAATGCTCTGATCTCATGAACATTCTAACTTACTGGGTTTGAAATGAAAGAATGTCACTTCTATATTCCTCTGAAAATCTTTGTTAGAACATCAGCTCTGTTTTTTACATTTGGCATTTGTATAGAAAATATAAATGCGAACTGATTACAAACCTGTTTCTTCTAATAAACCAGGTTTTAGAACCACAAAATGTCGATCCATCTATGGTTCAGATGACCTTCCTAGATGATGTCGTTCACTCTTTGCTGAAAGGTGAAAATATTGGCATTACATCACGGCGCAGGTCTCGTTCCAATCAGAATAGCAACACGGCTCACGTAAATATATTTTAATTTTAAATTATATTGCCATTTATTCCTTTTTCCAGCATTTAATTTCATTGTGTAGGTGGATTACAAATAATAATATTTTGTTTCAGGGCCACTATACTCGGGCACAAGCAAATAGTCCCAGACCAGCAATGAATTCTCAAAGTGCAGCGCCAAAACAAAATTCACACCACCAGCCACGCACTGGTCGTCCAAATAAAAGGAAAGGATCTGATAGCAGCGTTCCTGATGAAGAGAAAACTAAAGAGGAAAAATATGATTATATAAGTCAAGGAGGTAAAGGCATTTTTATAAGACAGGAAGGAATTCTTCTTTTAAAATGTACTGAACTTAATGTGCTGAAATATCTTTTTTTTAATTTGCAGAAAATTCCAAAAATAAAAACAAATTTTTTATTTCTAAAAGAAGAAAACCTGAAGATGATGAAAAGAAGCTGAGTATGAAGAGACAGCGAGTAGATAACACTTCAGATTATTCTGAGAGCAGTGACTCAGAAAACTCAAACAAAAGATTGACAGATTCTTCATCAGAGCAAAATTCAGAGAATGAATCAAAAAGCAAGAATCCTTCAAAGATAAATGGGAAAGAAGGAAAATCCCAAAGCAGTGGTGTGGTAGAGGAACAAACACTAACAGATAGCCAGTCTCCTTGGCATGAAATACAGGAAGATAAAATACATCAAGAAGTAGAAAGGCCAGAGTCAACTGACAGAGAGTTGCAAGAAATCACACTCCATCAAGCTGAACAGCCAACAATTTATGATCGGAGTGCCAATGATGTATGCATTAAAGACTGTACTATAGAAAAGCAATGTCCCAGAGAACTCTTGCCCAATGAACAATTCATGCCTAACTGTCCCACACCAAAAACTTGTATTGATATAACTATTGAAAACAGTTCAGCTAATGAGATCCAGGAAAACATATCTGATTCTTTTGGATTGCAAGCCTGTCAGAAAGCAGAGCCTTCTGGTGGTGGTACAAAACATCTGTTTACAAATACAAATTTTCTGGAAGTAAGAAAATTGGGAACTGATGAGAACTGGAATAGTAACATCAGTAAAATAGATTTAATACAACCCAAAGTTGTAAAAAGTACATCAGGGAATGAGCATATTAATTCTGATAAAGTTCAATATGGTTCTGCCTCATCCTTAACTGTAATTTCTATAGCAGAAGAGGGCAGAATACGTAAACGAAGTCAAGTTTCTGATGCAGTAAAGTCAAAACCAAGCCCCCTGATTGAAAGTCCTAAAACCAAGTCAAATTCTTCACCTGAAATGAAATACAAACATGCCCAGTCTCCTGATATTGTCAAATCTAAGGTTAATTATCTGAACAGCCATATTACTGGAGTAACAAGATCAACAATTAAAACAGAGCATGATTTGCCTAGGTCTAGTTTCCATCCTGTACAAGCTAGAGTTAATTCATTAGAACCTACTAAAAGTCCTCTTATCATTGACAAGAATGAACATTTCACAGTTTACAGAGATCCCACTCTTATTGGACAAGAAACAGGAACTAACCATATATCACCATATTTACATCAGCATAACTATCCTCCTCATTCCACTTCTCATCGAACTTGTTTAAATCCAAATACTCATCATTCTGCATTAACTGGTGCATCTCATCTCTTAGCAGGATCCTCAAATCAAGCCTCTTTGTCTGCTATTAATACTCATCTTAATAGTACATCTCACCATTCTGTTCATCATCCACATCTACTTCCTGCAGTGTTACCTGGAGTGCCTACAGCCTCTTTGTTGGGAGGCCATCCAAGACTAGAGACTGCTCATGCTAGCAGCTTAAGCCATTTGGCATTAGCACACCAGCAACAGCAACAGATGCTGCAGCACCAACCTCCACATCTTCTTGGGCAGACTCACAGTTCTGCTTCGTATAATCATCTAGGACTTTATCCAATTATTTGGCAGTACCCAAATGGAACACATGCTTACTCAGGACTTGGAATACCTTCATCTAAATGGGTCCATTCGGAATCTTCTGTTAACACTGAGACTCCTTTGAGAAGAGTAAGTTGTGCTGAATCTTCAAATAATTCTACATGAATATGATTGGCTAATGTAGGGGGGGTGAGGGGTTTCAACAGTTTGTAATACTTTCATACAACTAAGTTGCACATTATTTTAACAAAACCGCATGATAGTTAACTCACCCAGCTGACAGTTTTAAATAAATGTTTTTATGTAATCAGACTTTGCTTTTTGAGATATGTTGGTAACATCACATTGCTGCTAAAAGAGTGTTGAAGCTGCTGACATAACTAGCATAATACTTTTTAAAATCTATTTTATTCTTATATTAAAGGTGATGATTACTGGAGGCCATAATTTTTTAAATAAAATGCTAGGCATTATAGGATTCTCATATTTTTTAAAGCATACAGATTTAGTCTTGCCATTATTGCATTTATTTTCACCCCGAATCATCATCAGCACAGATATAATGCTACTCGTGATGATGCTGGCCATGGAAGAATGTGGGAAGCTTCTAAACTCCTAGCCATAGTCATTACTAGTATTTTATCTGCTCTGCTATTGATTAACTCCTCCAGCAAGTCTCAGAATTTATTGGCCTTGCCCTGTATTGCCCTGGTTCTCATACCATGATGAGCTACTATTGTTGAAAATATGCATAAGCAAGCATGCTACATCATGCTGTTCACTCTCTCCACCTTGGCTTGTCATGCCAGCAGGTGATGCTAAACAAATCAAGGAATCTCCACGTGTAGTTTGTTTAGCAGTGAATCCAGACTAGGATCTGTTTTTTATGCTGGTAACAAGCCACCGCCTTAAGCCAAGGAGCCATATCTAGATATACTGCTAAACAAATCATAGTGAGAAAGATTCCCTGGTTTAACAACTTCCTCTGGCTAAGAGGAGCCATGTGAGGTTGAGAACCACCATGCTCTTTCATTCACAGTAAGTCAGAAATCACAGCAGTTCTGGCATAGCATGTCATTCTAACCAGACCAGTGTTTTAATGTAATTTTATATGAGAACTGTGTTCAGGAATTGCCCACTTCTAACCAGGAATGAAATGTCAGTTAATTTTTTTCAAGTTACTTCTTTTTTCCTAGTCACTTGGTATGTTATCTGTTTGATATTTAAAATATTGCCTCGCTTCTGAATAAACTGCACACTGTAGTATTTATTTTTTTAAGAAAACATAATTGGTATGAATGATCAGAAATTGTGTCTTTATAAGTCAACCATTGCAAAAACAGATAATGTGCTTTCCTGAGATTTTCGTTAAGAGGGAGTGATAATTATGCTTAGGTTCCAGTGGTAACTATGAAGTCTGATTTTGTTGCCATCAACAGAATACTCCTAGTCCTTGGTTACACCAACCAACCCCTGTGACCTCAGCTGACAGTCTTGGGTTACTGAGTCACATACCTGTAAGACCATCCAGTGCAGAGCCTCATCGGCCACTCAAATTGACGACACACTCTAGTCCTCCATTGTCAAAAAGTATAGTGGATCATCATAAAGAGTAAGTTTGCATTGTTTAAATCTATAAACACAGAGGTAAGGTAATGCTGAAATTGAAGGTATGCCGCTAACTTTGTTATGTTTTGCTCTAAGTCATTGTAGCTGTGTATCACTTGTGACCCAAGAGGAATACAAAAAGAATACTATGAGGAAGTTATTAGTACTAATGCATATTATGTAAATATTTTGTTGGACAAATTCAGTTAACTTAATGTTTAATATGTAACTCATTAATTTGAAACAAATTAATCCAATCCTATCTATATTTTTGTACAGAGAGTTGGAAAGGAAAGGAATTTTTGAACCTTTACATTCACCTGCAACTACTCCATCAAAGTGTGATCTGGGGCATAACAGATCACAGACTGCAAAAGAGGGTCATTTACAAAGACACTTTGTCGATCCTCTGCAAAGATCACTTCAGGAGACAGGAGAGAGACTAAACAAATATAAAGAAGAACACAGGCGGGTACTTCAAGAAAGTATTGAGGTTGCACCTTTTACAGCTAAAATTAAGGCACTTGAGGGTGAACGAGAAACTTACTCCAGAATAATACCGTTATCTTCTAGCCCCCAAAGCCATGCTGTAAAACATGACAAAGATTCGGAACTCTATAAAATGAAGCATTCAGTACCCCAGAGCTTGCCACAAAGTAATTATTTTACTACATTGTCTAACAGTGTGGTGAATGAACCACCACGAACATACTCATCCAAAGAAGTTTCAGGTACTTGTGCTGAGAAACAGAGTAGTTGTCCCTCAACAGCTGCTGCTCAGTCACTCACTTCTTTCACATCTTCTCTTTCAAAACCACCGCCTTTGATTAAGCACCAGCCAGAAGCTGAAGTAGGTAAAACAGATCAACTTTCACAGCAAGCAACATCTCATTCAGTAAATTCATATCGAACTGAATCCAGAAGTCCTACTCAGTTGTCAGTTTCATCTTCAAGTGCACTCCGAACCATGCCTGCATTACACAGAGCACCAGTGTTTCACCCCCCAGTCCATCATAGTTTGGAGAGAAAGGAAGGAAGTTACAATAGTCTTTCTCCTCCAACCCTAACTCCAGTGCAACCAGTTAACACTGGCAGTAAAACCCACGAATTGCAAAAGCCACCAACCTTGGTACCTGAGCCAAAGGAAGCACAAAATGTTTACAAGAGCCCTTTGGAGCAAAAATTTTCAGATATGTGGAAAAGTAATAATATTACAAATAATGATAAAATGGAATGGCATATTGAGAGAACTAGTGGAAAATCACCTTCTGCCACAGCTTCTGTCATTGTACGCCCACCTTCAAGTACGAAGTATGATACTGTGTCTGTACTACAGTCGGCTCCCAAAGAACGAATTTCTGAAAGATCATTGACTAACCAAACAGATTGCTTGAAACCAGCTGAAACCAGAGAGCCTGGAAGAATAGTTCTGCCAAATGTAAACTTGGACACAATCCATACCCAGTATGAAAAGAACTTTCCAGCTGTTTCCCAGGGCAGTGTTCCCAGTTCTGTCACACCTACTACAACTATGCTGTCCAGTACCAAAACGGATATAACCACACCTGTGGTTCATACTGACGTTCCAAGCATGGGCAGTTCAGAAGTGACTTATTGTTTATCAAATGCACCATTAGCCTGCTCATCAATAGAAAGTACTAATAGAGCCATAAAGCAGGAAGTGGCACACATGCAAGAATGTAGTGTCAGCACCACAGGTCCAAGTACACTACCCTGCAGCAAAATGGAAAGCATTCTTCAGACCAATTCTGGATTCTCTGGACCATCTGATTTTATTCACTTGAAAAAGCACAAGGCAGCATTGGCTGCAGCTCAGTTTAAAAACAGCAGCATCAGTGATACAGAGTTCAGTGCTGTGAAAAATCAGACATATCCAACCTCTGTTTCCCTAGACAGTACTGTCATTTCTATTACAATAAACAAAGCAAATACTGTAGGCAATGGGCAAGTTTCCCAGACAAGTCAAGCAAACTACCACACAAAACTGAAAAAAGCTTGGCTTACAAGACATTCAGAAGAAGATAAAAACACTAATAAAAAAGAGAATTCAGGGAACAGTGTATCGGAAATTATTAAGCCATGTACTGTTAACTTAATAGCTTCTACATCAAATGATTTGCAGAACAATGCAGATAATAAAATCCTGGGGGAGAAGCTTGTGAAAGAAGAGAAACACACACGAAGAAAAACCAAAAGAGCTTATGAATCTGGCTCTGAAAGTGGAGACTCTGATGAAAGTGAGAGCAAATCAGAGCAAAGGACGAAACGTCAGCCAAAGCCAACTTACAAAAAGAAACAAAATGATTTGCAGAAGAAAAAGGGAGATGCAGAAGAAGAAGTAAAACCAAATGGTGTTCTTAGCAGAAGTGCCAAAGAAAAAAGCAAACTGAAGTTACAGAGTGGAAGCAGTAACAGTAAGTACATAGTTACATAGATGTTGGAACATATAAGGAACTTGCTGTTTTATCATAGTCAGGGCTGTGTGTCTTCTTCGGTGCTTTCAAAGCAAACAAAGCTCGGCATTCCATAGGAAAAAAACCCCTGAATTCTGAGGCTGAAATAAGTCATGCAAATGTGTACAAATATTTTATAATTCTTTTTCTTCCCACCTTGGGGATAAACAAGGAAATCTGGCAACCACTAAAGCCTGTCTGCCCTTGGCTTATAGAGGTTTCTTCATGGTTTCCCCAAATGCTTTATAGCTTGATTTTGCAGCATTAGAGCTAGAAACTTAGCTTCTATCTATTTCTGTTTAAATGAAAAATACCAAGTTACTAAGTTCTGAATTCCACACGTAATATGTCAATTTAGAATTATGGAACACATCATCCTAAATAAAGGTTTACAGTGGTGCCCCGCATGACGGCGATAATCCGTTCCGGGAAAATCGCTGTTTAGCGAAATCGTTGTCATGTCAAATCAGTTTCCCCATTGGAATGCATTGAAACCCATTTAATGCATTCCAATGGGGAAAATACCTCATCGTCCAGCAAAGATCGCCCACAGGGAAGCCATTTTGCAAGAGCCGATCAGCTGTAAAAAATGGCTGCCCTGCGAATCATTGGTCCGGAAAACACAGGGCAGCCATTTTGCAGAGCCGTAAAAATCGTCGTCTTGCGAACAAATGGTTCGCAAAGCACGGACCAAATCGTCGTCAAGAGAAAATCGGCCATTGGAATGACTGTTTCACGAATCGCTATAGCAATCGTAAAAAGTAATCGTAATGCAGATTCGTCGTTCAGTGGGGTCGTAGTCTTGCGAGGTACCACTGTATTTGCTATATAAAAACAAGTATGTTTAAAAGAGCGTTTTCCAAGAGCACCCTGGTGTCAGCAGTTTTAGCACTGTCTGAAACATGAAAGCAATAAAATGACAGTGGACATCTTAAAAGCTGAACATTTCTGGAAATATTTAGAAACATTTAAGATTTGTATATTTGCTGGCTTGATTCAGATAGAATGTGAACTTGTGGGTTGGACCCTCATGATCATGCTCTTGCGTGCATTGCTTTCTCATCCTTCCTATTGCACATTCGAAATATCTGCCTCCCAAGTGTCAATTTGCTTTTAAAACAAACCTAGGCAGACAGTCATGTAACTGTGATTTCTTTCTAACCCAAAAGGGAAGAACTGAAACTATTTGGAAGTAATAAGGTGCACATCAGGACAAAATTAATCTATACCAATTTGTGGGTTGGAATTACACCAGAATTGAATTTAGCCTTTTCCAGCAATGTCATTACATTAGCAGATACTGTTTACAGAATATGTGCAAAGTACTATTCAGTATTAGTATTCTGTATAAAAAAGGAAAAAGAATGCATATTTGCTTGTGCGCCTCCTTGTGCAACACTATAAATCCAGTTTAACCATGTTACCAGAGTTTTATTCCATGAAGCTAGATAGTCAGTTTAAGTCTCCGTGTAATTGTAATTTCTTTTGGTATAAGAAACTACACTTCTGAAACTATTACCGTATTTTTTTGCTCCATAACACGCACTTCCCCCAAAAAAACGTGGGGTGGAAAGGGTGTGCATTTTATAGAGCATATACACTTTTGCATGGGCTCCCTCCGATGTTGGGGGAAAGCCCTTGGAGACCTCCTGGGGATCGGATTGCAGTGGCAGGGGACCTCCAGGAGGTCTCCAAGGGCTTTCTCCCAACATTGGAGGGAGCCCTTTGAAACCTCCAAAGGCAAAAAGGCAGGGGGAAAGGGTGGGAAACTCGAATTTCCACCCCTTTCCCCCTGCCTTTTTGCCTTCAGAGGTCTGCAAGGGCTCCCTCCAATGTCAGAGACCTCCTGGGGGTCCGCCGCGGCCGCCGCAAAGGCAAAAAGGCAAGGGAAAAGGACAGGAAATTCCAATCTCCCGTCCTTTTCCCCTGCCTTTTTGCCTTCGATGTATCATATTTTTTCTCTCCATAATTAAATGCGTCTTATAGTCAGGTGTGTCTTATTTATTTATTTATTTATTTATTTATTTATTTATTTATTTATTTATTTATTTATTTATTTATTTTCATTGTAAGTATATACACAGTATACCCATACAATGAAATTCACAGACACCCAGAGACCAGACACATGCACACACATAAAATTACTAATCACTCCCCACCCACTAAAAAATCCCCCAACACTCCCCACCCACTGAAAGTCCCCACTAAAAATACAAACATCTATACCGCAGGCCAAGTAACAAAGTTCAAATAACTATTCACTACTGGTGGTCTTTAAGCTCATTATTAAGTGCAATTATAGCTCTGGGATAAAAATTATTCAGGAAACGTGTGGTCCGAGTCTTAATTGTTCTATATCTTCTGCCAGATGGTAACAGTTCAAAAAAGTTATAAGCAGAATGGGAAGTGTCTCTCAGGATTCTGTGTGACTTCCTCAGACAGCAGGATGTGAAGATGTCATCCAGGGTTGGTAGCTGGAGCCTGATGATATTCTGGGCAATTTTAATGGTTCTCTGTAGAGCTTTTTTGTCCGCTACAGAGCTACTCCCAAACCATGCCAGAATGCCATAGGTTAGGACACTCTCAATGGTGCTACGATAGTGTGACAGAAGTAAATGCTGAGATAAATTTAACTTGCCGAGCATTCTCAGGAAATACAGCCTCTTCTGTGCCTTCTTTATTAGCATGTTGGCATTTATAGTCCATGAGAGGTCCTCTGAGATGTAAGTACCCAGAAATTTAAAACTACCAACTCTCTCCACTTCCTCGCCATTTATGTACAGTGGTAAATGTACATTTCTCTTCCTCCTAAAATCAATTATGAGTTCTTTAGTTTTTTTGATGTTAAGTGTGAGATGATTTTCTGTACACCAAAGTATCAACCCTTGTACTTCTTTTCTATAAGCAGACTCATTGTTCTTATTTATGAGCCCCACCACTGTCGTATCATCCGCAAATTTAATAATTGTGTTGGTGTTATACAGTGGGGTGTCATCATGTGTGTACAGGGAATAGAGGAAGGGACTTAGCACACAGCCCTGGGGAGCTCCTGTACAGTACTTAGTACCAGGATAGAAGAATGGTGAGATCCCATCCTTACTGACTGTGGCCTATCTGTCAGAAAGTCCTTCATCCACACGCAGATCTTCTGAGGTAATCCCAGGTTGATCATTTTAAAAAACAACCTAATTGATAGAATGGTATTAAAAGCAGAGTTATAATCCACAAAAAACAGCCTCGCATAAGTTCCAACTTATGCAATATGGTAATTGCAAAGTTATAACATTGATATAAAATAATATTATCTGCATTAAACAATTTTAGTATCAATTCTCTACAAATATTTGCTTAAATTGTGCAACGACTACCCTGTTTCCCCTAAAATAAGCCCTAACCTGAAAATAAGCCCTATTATGATTTTTCAGGGTGCTCTTAATATAAGCCCTACCCCCAAAATAAGCCCCAGTTAAGTGAAACCCTGCCCTCCACCATTGTGCAGCAACCAGAAGAAGATAGCATGACTGTATCTGAATAAATGTAGATTGTTGTACATGAAAAAAAAAATAAAACTTCCCCTGAAAATAAGACCTAATGCTTTTTGAAGTAAAAATTAATATAAGACCCTGTCTTATTTTCGGGAAAACACAGTATAGAAGGGACACTCTAGTTCAGGGGTCAGGGAACTTTTTTACTTTTTACCCCCTAAAAAATTTATATATGCCAACATTACCCCCTTGATTTAAAAGGAAGGATCTTGGTCACATGTGTCATGGTCACACACGGCCAGTAGAGCGCCGGTTCCGAGGCCTCACCACCTGCGCCTGGGCTGCCTCCGCAGCTGCCTGGCAGGGCCGTGCTCAAGCCTTGGCCCCGCAGGGGTGGCTCTCTTTCTTCGCCGGCAGGCGGCTCCTGGGCAGCCATTGAAGAGCAGCAGGTGGCTCACCCGCCGGGGGCCACCTCCTGCTCCAGCACCGGCTCTGGCAGCTGCTCACTGGGGTGGCCGCTTTAGGCCTTGGCATCAGGGCTCCCGTGGGCCTCGGTGTTGAAGCACTGCAACAGCTGGCACATAGAGGGCGAGAAGCTCCACCAGGCCCAGCTGGCCAGCATGGAGGTACCACTGAAGGAAGTCGTGCAGCCGACCGAGCTCTGCTGCCACCAGACGGGCTCCTCTGGGAATAGGGACAGGGCGTGGGGTGTCAGCGGTGTCCCAGTGCTGGGAGGCTGAGCCTGGCCCGGGTCACCGTCATGGCCACACCCGCCCCCTCAGTCACAATCCACCTTTCTGGGTACTGGAAGGAGAGGCTCCTCCTGGCTGGGGCACTCCAGCCACTCTCCCTGGCCTCACCCTCCACCATGGCCAGCCCCACCCCCACTGCCTTGGCTGCCATTCACCGCTGGCTGGGGCCCATCACCGGCTGCTGTCCGCCGTGGCTTGGTTGCAGCCGGGCTGGAGAAGGGGGCGGGAAGGGGGCAATCAGGCAGCTGGGGACCTCCGTCTGGGTAGAGGAGGAGGAGGAGAAAGAGGGAAGGGGATTAGGGTCATGTTCTCATTTCCCCCAGGATTTTGATTTTTATCCCATTTGGAGTAATTTACCCCTGTTCCCTGACAACTGCTCTAGTTCATCTCATATTCCTTGTCATAGAATGCCAGGAACTCTGTTTTCTAATAAGAAAACTATGCAAAATATTTATATTTTTATTTTATATCATAGTATATTGACCATTTATTTAAAACATTTATAGCCTGCCCTATATCGCAAAATCTTTGTGTTGGTTACAGAGCTTTGAACAACCTTATTTTTGTGCTGATTCTTGCCTTCTACATATTTTCAATCCCAAGAGTCAACTATCTGTTTTATTGTGTATTCAGTTTTAGCTCTGTTTTGCTGCTTTCCCATCTAAAGTCTCAGTATTATCAGGCCATTCCTATAGCTCCTGTTGCCATGGAAAGCTGTTACTTTGTGTATTTCCTTTCCAATTGCACCAGTATGTATTGATGTCTGTTTTAATTCTACAGTTAAACTGAGTTTCAGTTTCAGAATCCATAAGAACTGCGGATTCTCTGTGTAACATGGGGCTTATTGTTTCTGTCAAGAGTTTAAAAAGAAGGTTTTTTTGCAGTGCAGAGTGGTAGGTTTCAGAAGATAAACAACTATGTACTTGCTGTTGGATTTATGGATTGGTTCATAAGATAGTTTCTAGCCATGTTTTCTCTATGCATATTTTTTTGTGTATATAATTGTATGAGGAAACAAATCCAAATGAACCAGTTTACACATTGCAATGCTTCCAGGATCACAGCAACTTCATAAAGTACTATCATACTTATAATAATCATGGTGAAGTGTAACCATTGGCCATAAGTTTACATAGGACTTCACACAGCCAAATGGAGATGTAAACTAGATCTAAGTCACTGGCTGAAATCCTGTTGAGTAGTTTTCACCTGCAGAATGGGAATAACATTATAGTTGTTGGTAGATACAACAAACTACCAAAAACATTTTCAGTTTTAGGGTCTGTTCAACTTCATCTCATTGCATGTGAGCCATGCACACCCCGAAGAAACAAACTTTTTAATCATTAGCAGTGTGCTGCTAGTGATGATGCCATTCCTTTTGTGCAGACAGAACAGCCCAATAGGATTTTGGCCATTAGTAGTATTCAGATGCACTGGGCAGTTTTCCTTTGAAGAAGGCTTTCCCCCATTGCAGCCTTCATAGTTGCATACCCTTGATCTATATGGGTGGGATAGAAATCCAATAAATAAATAAATAAATATGTGAAATTGTAAAATGACAGGATATCAGAAAAAAAACTTGCCAGCTGACTATTTTTTATTTCTAAAAATGATTAGGGAGCAGTCTTTTGTAAGTAGTGTGTTAAGGGGTTAAAGTGTTTATATATAATCCATAGGAAGCAGTACTGTACTGAAGCCAGTAAAATATTACATATATGTAGTTCTGTAATGTTTCTTCAAAAGGACAAGTGTAAAAGATCAGTTATTAGAAAATTCTTTTACTTTTTTATCGCTTATCCTGTTCTTTAGCACAGCTTTAACACTTTTTGTAGGCAGAAGATATAATTTCATTGTGTAAATACAACCTGTGGTGCCATAGGAACACATGGTGACCGAAGTATAGGAAAGATGTCAATGTATTCGTGAAGGCTTTCACAGTCGGGATCTAATGATTGTTGTGGGTTTTATGGGCTCTTTGGCCGTGTTCTGAAGGTTGTTCTTCCTAACGTTTCGCCAGTCTCTGTGGCCGGCATCGAAATGTTAGGAAGAACAACCTTCAGAACACGGCCAAAGAGCCCGAAAAACCCGCAAGAACCAATAGGAAAGGTGTGTTTGTATTAATTGACTTTTACGTGCAGCAGCTAGAATCCTGTTAGTTATGCTAGTGTAAGTGCAGTAGAATAAATTATAGCAGTGATTTTTTTCTGTTTATCAAGTTTTTGCTTGCTCCATTTGGCACACCAAATTAGTCCATTGGTGTGTAGTGATGAATAAAAGTGGTGATTTCTCACCTAGCAACATTTGTTTGTCACTGCACTTAAACTGGTATAACTAACAAAACAATGGATTGAAAATATATAGGGTAACCTTTTCCCCCAAATTTTCAGAGCTTTTCTTTTCCACTTGGTTTAAACATTTGAACTATACAGTAGATAGGTTTACTTTAAAACATTGACTCCTACTTTAGTTTCTTTTGTCTCGGTATTATAAATCGATTATAATTTTTAATTCACCTTTATATTTTTTTTGTATTTGTTTCTGCTAAATAGTCAACTTTTTTTGCAGCTGGCATACCTCGTTCAGTATTAAAGGACTGGCGTAAGGTAAAGAAGTTAAAGCAAACTGGAGAATCCTTTTTGCAAGACGACTCTTGCTATGAAATTGGGCCCAACTTGCAAAAATGCAGAGAATGTAGGCTGGTCAGAAGTAAGAAAGGTGAAGAATCAGCTCATTCACCAGTGTTCTGTAGATTCTACTACTTTCGCCGGTAAGTATTGGTATATAAAAAATGTGCTTATTTTTCAAAGGTGCATTTTGAAGTACGCTATTATACACAGTGAAGAAAAACACTGAAATCAGTAGTAGCCACTTCTTTGACCTTTTGTGTTTGCTTTGTTTAAACAAAGCCAAAAAGTTTCCTAGAGCAGTTGGTATAAATGGCAGGTGAGACAATCCCTGCCCATTGGCTTGCAGTCTGGTATAAAATGAAAGAGTAAGGAGGAGAGAAGTTTAAAGAACAAGCTTGAGCACTAGTTCTTAAAGCTGCACAGTTCTTATAACAATCTGCTTGAAAGGAAAATGCTCGGTGGGGGGTGGGGGTAAATAAATAGACCTGATCCCCTCAGGCTAAACTGATAAAGAGGGCCCTGCTTCCCATTTTTCTCCTGTCGCTGACAGAGAGTTGTTGCATTCTCATATCTCTGATTTGCACTCTTTCACAAGCATTTCTTAAATAGAAACACTGCTTCTTGTCAGAATGGGTTTTCTCCATTATTAGAAGGTTGGACTAAATAACCTATAAGGTCCTTTGAAAATCCAGGATTCTGTTCTTTTCCAGGTAGAAAGCAATTCCTATATAGTTATTCATTTTGAGATAATGGTGTAATTTTTACTTGACTACAGACTTGAATCAAAGTTTGTTTGCTTAAGTAGTTTGTATTTTGAGCTAGACAGAAACAACTTCCTTCATCACAATTTTTTAATTCAGTTTGAATATCTTGCCACTTGTTGATCATGCTTTGTACTAGTGTTCCATATCTTGATCAGGCTATCTGCATCCTTTCCATACTGAGCACATTTCCCAGTGTGAATGGAATAAGTTTTGGGTGGAATTCTGTTGCTTAGTGTAGTATGTTGCTCTGCAGTAGAGTCATAGAGTTGGAAGAGACTTAGGCCATCCAGTCCAACCCCCCGCCATGCGGGAACATCTATCAAAGTACTCCCAAACAGATGGCCATCCAGCCTCTGCTTAAAAACCTCCAAAGAAGGAGAAACCTCCACCACCCTTCAAGGCAGCCTAATCCACTGCCGGACAGCTCTGACTATATTCACATTGAGTAAGTGGGGATTTGGTGAGTCAATTTACCCATCAGTTTTGTTGATTGAGATGAACCTAATATAGTTGAACTTACTTTAGCAAGTAAGATTGGGCCCATTGGAATCAATAGAACCTGGAGGAGATGACTTTCCAAATACCCATTGATTCAACGGGCCTACTGTATTACAGTTTATTATACTAAATAACTAAGCCGCCCAGAGTAGACTTTGCTTTAGATGGACGGGGCAAAAATTTAAATAAATAAATAAATAAATATATTCAGCCATTCACTGTGAAGGGGAATGCAAGAGACCAGAAATGTAGCCTTTTGTAAGGAGAGTGCCTCCAAAAAAAATTTGCTTCCCCCTGAAGAACTACACGTCTGCTTTGGAGAGTAAGAAGTGCCTTTGTGATATCAGCTGCTATTAAGCCCATCAGCCAAAAAAGTGAGCCTGCTTAGCAAAAACACTGAGCAAGCCAAAGAGAGGAATGAGGCTTCAAGTAATACTTGGCAATGTTACAATGTCACAGGCATTCACTTTTCCTTAGCACAGTAGGAATGAGAGACGATTGAGTAAGAGTGAAAGGAAGAGGAAGTAAAAACAGTGGCCCAAACAGTGAAGACAAGATAAAAGGTAGAGGCTGTGGTCCCAAGTGAAATAGCAGAGAGTATTCAAGTTCAGACATGATCAAAATCTAAATAATATTGTGAGATGGCATTGTTTATATCCTGTTTATCAATGCAGAAGGCATACTGAGGATAAACTTGTAAAAGCTTTTATTTATGCTCTGTTTAGTAGATACATCGTGTTGATTTTGAGTTCTCAGTGATCCTGTAGATTACATATTAAAATTGTGCCCAGATTAATATGAAATAGGGGAGATGGCCACAGTTATTGTCCTAGTGGTGATTTATGTGTGCATTGTAGCTTTACTTATGAGTGAGAAAGTTATTAGTGACACAATCCTATGCCCTTGAAATAAATCCTGTTCAGCTCAGGGAGACTCAGTGTCACTGGCTTTGGCTTAATTTTCCAGAAGCATTTTTATTGGGTCAATAAACTGGTACACAAGAACAGACACATGTAATATTGTGACATCTTAAAGAATCATGGAACATTAGGTAGCCATAACAGTAACAGAACTGGCATAGTGTTAACATCCAGTTGCACTTAAACTGCTCGTTCTTTTGATACTTTTTGAAGTTCCGTGTTTTGTTTTGCAGGCTTTCTTTTAGTAAAAATGGAGTGGTTAGGATTGATGGCTTTTCTTCTCCTGATCAGTATGATGATGAAGCAATGAGTTTATGGACACATGAAAATTACGACGATGATGAAATGGACCTAGAAACTTGTAAATACATCCTAGAGCGTATAGGTGACAAATTCTGTCAGCTAGTGACGTCTGAGAAAACAGCCATTTCTTGGGTCAAAAAAGATGGTAAGGTTATTCAGTTTTCTGTGGAGTGCTACAATAACTCTGTTTAAATATTAGTTGACTTTTTAAAGAATAAGGTCTAGTTTTCATTTTCTCCCTTGAAGATATCCATGTTCTATTGAAATACTGTTTCATCATATTATCGAGTACCATCTATGGATGTTAGAATTTGTGGTGGCAAACTACACAGGACATATTGGAGCGATTAATTTAGATGGGGTTGTCTTTTAAAAAGTTCCATCTAGTTTTGTTTGGTCACTTTCTTTGTGAAGAACTACAGTGGTGCCTCAACTTATGACCATAATCCATTCCAGAAGATGGCTGTAACTCGAAATGGTCGTAAGTCAAAGCACCATTTCCCATAGGAATGAATTGAAATGCAATTAATCCATTCTGGCTGAAGAAAAAAAATCACAAAAAAATAACTGCAAGACTCATTGGAAACACGATTAATCCCTTCTGGCCGAAGAGAGGGGGAGAAAAGCAATCAAGATCCATTGGAAATGCTCAGAAAACAAATGGAGCAGATCGGAAATGCACAGAGAACAAAGAAGGCAGGTCAGAAATGCAAAGAAACAAAGGAAAAAGCAAGGGAAGCACACAGGACCCATTGGAAATGGGGGGGAAACTCAAAAGCAACCAATCCCCCCAAGACCCATCGGAAATGGGGGGGAGACAAACAAACAACCCCCCAAGACCCATCAGAAATGGGGGGAAACCCCAAAAAGCAACTACATCCCCCAAGATCCATTGGAAATGGGGAGGAAGCCAAAAACCAAACAAACCCCCAAGACCCATCAGAAATGGGGGGAAACCCAAAAAGCAACCACACCCCCCCAAGACCCATCAGAAATGGGGAGGACGCCAAAAAACAAACAACCCCCCCAAGACCCATCACAGCACAGAAACATAACCCCCCCAGCTGAAAACCATGCTGCAAAACACCCAGAACAGTTTTTTAAAAACAGAAAACAGCACCTTACTTTACAAGGCATCTGAAGCCTCCCTGCAAACACACACACACACACATACTCAGAAGCAGAAGGAGGCAGTCCCAAGCCGATGATGACGCACACACTCTAACTGCTGGGGTGAAAGAGCTACAAAGAAGCAGCCTCGTCGCCACCTACAGTTAGAAATTTGAATTTCCCGCCTTTTCCCCCTGCCTTGTTCTGTTTGTAAGTGGAAGCTCCGGTCGCAAGTAGAAGCAAAATTTTACTGCCGGAGCTGGTCTTAATTCGAAATGGTCGTAAGTAGGGACGGTCGTAAGTCGAGGCACCACTGTATTTAATGTGATGTGTAGTATTATGAGGATTGCTTGTAAGTTATCTTGAGTGTTTTATTGGATTTTTCCATAAAAAGAAGCATTCTCATGTAAGTGCATTTTAACAAAGTTGTTATTGAACTAATGGACAGTAAATAAATAAAATAAGGGTTAAAAAAACAGTAAGAGGAATGCAATATGAAACTATAAAGCAGGCCAAATATTTGAAACAATACTCTTTTAAGAGAGGTGTTTTCTTCCATAATCTCAAAGCCATCAACATAAATAACTGAGATGCAGTATAACCAGAAAAGTATTCTGACAAAAAAATTGAATCAGCTTTATACATGCATGATGTCTCATATACATATCATGCCTGTTCTGATAGAAATCTATTTACTACAAGTAAAAATTGTTTTTAATACTTGCAAAGTTTCAGAGCTGGTGAGCAATTTTCTCTCTTCAAGCTTAATCCGATGTGCCACTAATAATTACTGAACTGTTCCACAGAATTTCTGGTTTTCTGCTATAATTTTATAGATGTTTGCCCTTACATTTCAGTACTTTTACTTTATTTACTCTGTATTTCAGCCAAAATTGCTTGGAAGAGAGCAGTTAGAGGAGTTCGTGAAATGTGTGATGCATGTGAAGCCACCCTATTTAACATTCATTGGGTCTGCCAAAAATGTGGATTTGTGGTCTGCCTTGATTGCTACAAGGCTAAGGAAAGAAAAAGTTCTAGAGGTCAGTGTTCTTGAGTTAGAACAAGAGACACTTAATAATTGCTTCTATCAAGGTTATGCTTTGTTTCTGCTCAGTTCACAACAACTTCTATTGACATTTGCATGTACTTATTCTGTTGACAAGTAAATTTCACTATCCTTTTGATTTTGTCTGGTACAAATGCAGCCAAAGAAATAGCAAAAACATCAGAAGTGTGCCTCTAGGCTGTTCATTGGGGAGTCTAATCTAAAATAACACTTTCCAGAATCCTATGAGTTCTTTATCCTGTTGTAACTGCAGTGGAGTAAATCACAGGAACATATGTCACTTGTGTATAATGAGTAATAGTAACAGCCACTTTTTAACTAGTAGCAATTCACTGCTGCATTTGCACCATTGGGCTTATGTCAGCATCAGTAATAATAGGATTCTGGTCATTATATAATTGCAGTTCACTATATGATAATATTTTATTAATATTGTTACAGATAAAGAACTATATGCTTGGATGAAATGTGTGAAAGGACAACCTCATGACCACAAACATTTAATGCCAACTCAAATTATTCCTGGATCTGGTAAGTTCACAAGGTCAAAGATGTTATTTATCTTACCTTTTGTATTCAATAGAGTTTATTAATTTTGCATCAATGAATATGGGAATTAACAATTAGAAAATGACATTTTAGAATTCCCAGTTAGAACTGTAGATTCCATTACACTTATGTATCCCCTCAACAGTAAACACAGTTGAAGTATTCTAGAAGGACATTTATTCTTTTGTAAACTAAGCCATAATTGAAACAATTATTGAAAGATTTTTAGTTACTCAATTTCCCTTCTTCCATTCTGTGAGGGTTCATTATCAAGGGGGGCAGTCATTTTTAATTAAGACCGAGATGTGGTGAACTTTCCAACTGGTTCTTCATTTATTCGAACATCAACATCAACTGGAACGTCATTTGTAACAACTTTCAAAGCCTCTTGCTCCCCCAAACCCGGGCGCAAGGGTGTCCATAAGCTTCCAACAAAAGGGTTACTGTCCTCCATAGTTCATGGTCCAGTTAAACCTTTCACTGGGACCTGGGTTTCCGGAAATCCTTCTTCAGGGGGAATTAAGGGAAGGGTCTCCTCATCGCCGCTCCAGCCACATACGGATGAGTCTTCTCCGGCATCTGCCAACCATGGCCCGGGTAGACCCCCATCTTCTGCAACTCCGCCAAATGCCATGCTTTCTTCCGCTCAATCTCCTTAACAGCCTCCCTCTCTTCCCTCAATTTGCGTCTCCACTCCTTCGCCTCTGTTTCTCCCCAATATGAGGGACGGGGTTTCAAACCTTGTTTCCTCCATCTTTCAGCCTCATCATGGGGTACCCGCATCTGCTCCCATCTCCCGGTCCACAGATCTTGCAACCAGATCCATTCCCAACCACCTGGGATTTCTTCGCATTTTTCCTTTATATCCCCAACTGATATAAAGGAATCTCCTCCTTCCTTCTTCCTGCCAAATCTATCTCCCTCCCAGAAGACACAGTTAACCCCTTCAAGGTCTGTACCAGGTCACTAGTGTCAATACCCACATCTCTCAGCCCCCTATCGTCCTGTTCCTCCCCCAACTCGCGGGTGTCCACCTGCTTGTCTTCGCGACGGGGTGGTGAAGGAGGGGGAGTGGTTTGGGTTTTTTGGGTCCGCGACAGGAGCGACGGCACTCCTACAAAGGCCTCCTGCTGGGGGGCCTCACACATTCAATCATGGGATGCAAGAGTTACAAGACAGCCAGAAAAGGTGTGAGAAAGAACCAGGAAATTTTTAATTGCAGAAAATTATTCCTTACTGGTAATGTCATCATTCTTCTGCAGGCATAACTTACATAACAGGATTTCAGCCAATGTAAAATAAACCCCCCATGGCCCCCTTGCGCGCCCCTGCCCCTCCCCCGCTTTCAGAAGCCTCCTGGGGGCAAGGGAAAAGCAGCATTTTTTTATTTCCAGCTTTATTCCCCTGCTTTTTTAGGTGCTGAACAAGCCTCCAGAAGCCTCTAAGATCAGCTGAGAGGTGGGGAGGGAGGGGGGCACTTTTTTCTGTTCGTAACTTGAGGGAAGTATGCAAGTTGTGTTCTCTATTTCCCTATTGGAGCAGTTTGTAAGTTGAATTGTTCGCGAGTAGGGCCGTTCGCAAGTCGAGGGTTGACTATACAGTGATACCTCGACTTAGGAACTTAATTTGTATTGGGACGGTGTTCGTAAGTGAAAACATTCGTAAGTTGAAGCACCATTTCCCATAGGAATGCATTGAAAACCATTTAATCCGTTCAGGCTGTTTTTTGTTCTTAGGTAGAGGCATTAGTTCCCATAGGAACTAATGCAAAGCCGGTTAATCCGCACTGTACCACCAGGGAGAGCATTTTTTAAATTTTTTCTTCTTTTGACTTAAGATGAACTTAGGTAAAAAAAAGGGGCAGGAAAGGAGGGAGGGGGAGTAGAGAGCACCTTCTAAACAGAAAACCTTTTTTAAAAAGGAGCTTTTCAACAAAAACAAGCCAAGCCAAGCACCTTTTAGATAAAAAAAAGGGCAGGAAGGAGGGAGGGGGAAGAGGGAACACCTTCTAAACAGAAAACCTTTTTTTAAAAAAAAGCAGCTTTTCAACAAAACCAAAGCAAGCCAAGCTCCTTCTAGGTAAAAAAAAAAAAAAAAGGGGTCAGGGAGGGAGGGAGCGAACACCTTCTAAACACAACACCTTGAAAAGCACCTTTTAAGACAAGACAAGCCAAACACTTTTTAGGTAAAAAAGGGGCAGGAAAGGAAGGAGGGAGGGCACAATGGAAGAAAGAAAGAAAGAAAGAAAGAAAGAAAGAAAGAAAGAAAAAGATATCACATCACTGGGGCACACAGACCCCCTCAGACAAAGGTTTGTGCTTTTAAGCAGAGAGAGAGAGAGAGAAGACCGGGGGGGGGGGGGGGCGGAGAGAGTTTGGAGACTAAAACACATTGTTAACCAACACATTTTAACAACAAAATTTTTAAACCAAGCAACTTTTAAACAAAACATATTTTAACATGAAACAAGCAACTTTTAAACCAACCCACACCTTTTAAAACAAAAGAGAGGTGACTTAGCTTTCGGTGTCTTCTGGAGGACATCACTGCGAGGTAGAGGTCCCCTCCTCTGGGTCATCTTCTCCAGGGAGTCCCTGTCGCTGTCTCTTCGCTGCAGGCTCCATCCTTTTGAAAAAACTGTCCAATGTTGTCTGTTTTGTTCTGCGCTGAAGAATCTTTCTGAAGTGGCTGACCACGTTGTGATTCATCATGTCCAAAATTCTTCCTGTCGCAGTCCTGTTTGGGTGGTGCCTCTCAAAGAAGTCCTGGCACTTGGTCCACATCTGGCAGATGGATTTGATCTCCTCACTGCTAACCTGTGGTGCCTCTTCCTCTTCCTCAGTGGAATGCTCCCCCACAAGAGCCTTCTGCTGCTCGCTTTGCAGTTCTGCAAGTTCTTCCGTCATCAGCTCCTCTTTGTGTTCTTCAACCAACTCCTCTACATCCTCTTCGTCGACATCCAGACCCACACCTTCACCCATGGCGACAATGTCCCTTACCACCTGTGAATCAGTCCCCTCAGTGCCACTGTCTGTAACACATTCTGGCCATAGTTTCTTCCAGGCTCAGTTCAAGGTCCTAGTTGTGACATCCTGCCAGGCCTTGTTGATGAGTCTGATGCTGTGGAGGACATTGAAATGTGTCTTCCAAAACTCTTTCAGGGTCAAGGACATCTCCTCAATGACACTGAGGGCCAGTTTTGTGCATGTGGAGTAGAGTAGGGATGGGCACGGATCATCATTTCATGCCAGTTCGTTTTTCAGGCACCCATTCAGACGCAGCACCCAGAGGAGCCAGGGCAGGGAAGCTCTGAGTGGGAGCCCACCAGAGGAGATGGGGCTTGGAAGCGCTGAACACATGTTCAGCCCAAAAACAAACTGGTACAAACCACCGGACTGGCAATTCATGCTCATCTCTACTCAGAGGACATAGTGTCTGCCAAAAATACAGAGAAATAAAGAGAATAACCCCAGAATCCACTTCTGGTTTTTAAAAAATAGGGGGGAATTGTCATGAAACTTTATTCAGGGCTTCTAAAAACAGCTACTGAACTTTAGTTTGCTGAGGAAAACCATTCTTTGGCAGGAGTATAGGAAGTCTGGTGGGGCCAAGGGCTTCAAAAGAAACTCTAGGGGATCTGCATGCATCCCCAGGATAGCACTTTGCCAACTCCTGGCGTGGGGAGCATTCTGTTTACAGTGGCTTTTATGTACTTTGCTTTTCTCCACTCTGATTAAAAGGCTTGCTAGTGGTCCCTTTCTGGAGTTTCTTGAATGTAATAGCTTGGCCTGTCATAGCTTTACTCTATACTGTACAGTTATGTGGGAAAAAGGAAATTTGATCTCTCTGTCTGTCTGTCTGTCTGTCTGTCTCTCTCTCTCTCTCTCTCTCTCTCTCTCTGTCTCTCTCTGTGTGTGTGTGTGTGTGTGTGCAAAAAGGTATGCATACTTTTAGGATAATCTTCAAAGGAGCATAGTGTGTTTTGGAAGGACAATTCATTATTTTCTTTATTGGTATTTTCTAGTTTTAATGGAACTTCTTGAAGCAATGCATATTCTAAGAGAGAAACATGAAATTAAGTCCTATTGCCAGTGTTCCAGCAAACAAAATTTACAAGTTGGCAAATTTCCTTCAGTGAATGGGGTGTCTCAGGTAAGGCCAATGCTCAGTGATCAAGTACTGTATAAACTTATTACTATTTGTCTTCGATAGAGTACAATTTGAAGTTGAGCTTGTTTACTGATTTTCAGTGCTGCGTATGCCCTGTTGAAATGTTGATGCTGTGTATCATAAAAGTAGCTGTTTTAATAAAGCTGAATAATTAAATTATTCTGCCTTACAGATTTTACAGAATGTACTTAATCACAGTAATAAAATGTCTCTGTGCATATCTGAGCCACAACAGCAGAAGGCATCGCAGAAATCTGAGACAAATGGCAGTGCTAGTCCAGGGAGTGACGTAAGCACAGACAGCAAGTTAACTCCACCTGAATCCCAGTCACCACTGCATTGGTTGGCAGATCTAGCAGAACAAAAAGCTAGAGAAGAAAAAAAAGGTAAATAATGCAGTTTATGTTGGTTAGGAAGCAGATTGTTTTTTCTTTATTTATGCTTCCTTTCTTCTGGTGAAGGGACACAAGGTGGCTCACAGTATCATTAAAACAAATGAATTAGAACAAAGTACTTTAGCCATTGAAAAGCTGTTAAACAGGGTACTATTAAAATGCACTAAATCAGTTTTTAAAATGTAAAAACATTAACAAGGATATAAAATATCAATATAATATCTAGCTGTATTAAAATTAGGTATTAAAAGCCTCCCATTCTCACCAAAAGGACAGGTGAGAAGGGGAGAGCCTAACTTCATGAGAGAGGGCATGCCATAACCTGGGAGAAGCTATCAAAAAGGCCCTTTCTTCGTTCCTCATCGAGCATACCTGGACAAAGAGGAGGGTCTCCCTAGAAGTTCTTAAGACTTGACTAGGGCTATACAGGGTTTTTTTTATTTCTGCCAATGCCCTGTAAATAGATGTTTTTAAAGTGTAATGGCAAATGTGTATAATAAATTGACATACTTCACAATTTGCTAAAAATATTTGCAATGCTTAAGAATCCTCTGATATTTCACATTATCATTCTAAAATGGCTGCAATGTTGTATGCCTTAGTTATAGCCTCTTTTGGATTACTGTAACATTCCTTTGAAGACAAACTGTTCTTCCTGAACTGATAGGGACCATTTTTTTCTGTCAGATCTGCATGTCAGTAGTGAGTTGGGGTAGTAGGTTTTTCAGCCATCATTTTTCTTCACTTTTTCTCTTCCTGCCCACCTTGCAGGCTGTGGGGCAGAGATGACACTCGTGCAAGAATCTGAACAGGTCACTTGCAGAGGGCTTCCCTCCGACATATGCATCTCCCTTCCCCAACTCCATCTTGTAAGGGTTTTCTTTCCAGTTTTCTCCTACTCTTCACTTGCATGAAGTTCAGTGGACCGCTGCATAAATGTACACAAAGGGCCACAGAGCCATCCCATATCATATTAATAGGAAAGGAAGTACAGTGCTGTCAGGACTAACTCTACTTTCTACAGATTGAAAGACATTTCACGGTAGAAATGAAAAGCAGTGTATGATCAGCAGTAGTGAACCTATATAATTGCTCTGCTGGTTTGATAATATAAAAATATGCTACTAAATGCAACCCGTAAGATATTGAATGCATATTGCAAAAGGAGAGGGTTCCTTTGAAGACAACTTGGAAGCTTCACCTGATACAAAATGCTGCAGTCATACCACTGACTGTTGCTGGCTGCAGGGAGCATGTACATTTCTTCTCACAACAACTTGACAGTCTGTTTTCCAAACCAATTTAAAGTGCTGGTCGAGACCTATAAAGCCCTATACAGCTTGGGTCCAGGCTTTCTGAGAAATCTGTCTCCCCATATAGCCCTCCTCAAGTCTTAAGGCCCTCCTCTTCATCCAGGTGTCACTGATGAGGAGGAAAGAAAGGGCCTTTTTGATAGTTTCTTCCGGGTTATGGTATGCCCTTTCTCATTAAGTTAGGCTAAAAACAGTATCAAGAGAAAGGTCTTTGCCTACTTATGGGAAGACAGCAAAGGTGGAGCCAGCCTGACTAGCGATTTATTAAGGTAGATTATTTATTTGTCAAGGCCTGAACAAGATTCCTGCTACAATCTCATTTTTATTTCCTTTTCCTTTACATCATGGGGCTGTGACCTATCAGTATAAGTAAGGCAGTGCTAGTTCTAAACAAAGTTAGAAGCCAAAATACAGTGGGGTCTTGACTTGAGAACTTAATCCGTATTGGAAGGCGGTTCTCAAGTCAAAATGTTCTCAAGTCAAATCTGCATTTCCCATAGGAATGCATTGAAAACCATTTGATCCGTATCTGCTCTTTTCTGTCCATAGAAACTAATGGGAAGCTGCTATTCCACCTTCGACCACTAGAGGGGGATATTTTGTTTCTTTTTTTCTTAGGTCAAGGAAGGTTCAGGGAAGGCAGGGAAAATACAGTCCAGGCAGTACCAGGCAGTCTGAAGACTCCCAATCCACTCTCTAAACGCTGGGAGGAGTGAGGAAGCAGACAGGCACCCTTTTCACTGGCCAACAGTTAATTGAAAGTTCAAATTTTGCACTTTCCCTGCCTCCCACATGGTTTTTTTCAGTTCTTAACTCAAATCTAAGTATGTAAGTCAAGTCAATATTTTCCTATGAGAGTGGTTCTGAAGTCAAAATGTTCTTAACTCGAGCCGTTCTTAAGTCAAGACCCCACTGTAAGTGTTTTCTCAAGTCTGAGCCCTGGGAAATGGGAAAGATTGTAGCAGCTGGCTGCATATGCTGTTCTTCCAAGTCCCTCATGCTGCTATTTCAGTAAAAATGCTGATGCATTTCACTGCCTTTTCCTTTCCTGTGCAACATGTCAAGGAAACGTGAGCCACATCAGAAGATTCAGCAGCAGCATCTGTTTTCTTTTAGTTTCTTTTGCTTTTAATTTCACCACTCCTCATTCAGTTCTGGTATGTGAGCAGGAAATGCAGTGTGTAACCAGGGAAAAAATGAATACAGAAGAATATTTAGGACATAGAGAGGCTTTGGTGCACATGACAAGAAATTTAAGTTGATGAAATTCTTTCAGTAAACTTTGTATATATTGACCTCAACCCAATACAAAGAGTTTCTGCTGAAATCAGTATATAAAAAGACTTAATTCTGTGTTGGATTGTGGTTGTGAAGCTCAGTATCCTTCAAAACTATTGTAAATATTAATGCTTTGAGGTTGGATTAAATGACTTGTCAAAATTTATAGAGAAACAATTCATTTGTTTATGTTTTTGGACTTTACCAGCCTATGCTTATGTATATGTTGGGTTTTTTCCTTGGGACACCATTGCTATTTTGGAAGAAATCACCATAAGTTGAAAGTCTTTGGGTGAAGACATAGTTTATCAAGAAATATCAACAATAATGTATATTATTAATTTATTTGGAGCATTTTCTAATGTTGTATTTATAGAAGTTAGTTTAATGCCAGAGATGGCCTTCTCTGGTGCACTGGAGAGAGGAGGAAGGAGCATTTGAGACAGAGGCTTACTAGTGTTGGTTCACATAGCAGAAACATGATTTCCTATTATGACTGAACCAAGCCTACAGTTAATTGGTAGATGCCATTCACGGTTCTTTGTGGTGTCCACATATGCACACAAAAGAGGTGTGTGCCTAAGCAAAGACTATTTCGGAAATTTCCAGAGCCTCAAAAATGAAAGTGCCTCTAACCTATACCGCTCTCCTCAGTCCTTTCTTGTCTGCCATTGCAACAGCACACAAAGGACTGCTCTGGAGCCTTCGCTTACTTACCTTTGGATTTTTTTTTCTCAATAAGTCCTCTTTCTTCTTTCTTCACCTCTACATTCTTTCTTCTCTGTTTTCTAACTAAAGAGTTAGTTTTAGAGAGGGTTTACCTTTGATTCCTCCTCCCCACAACTTTGCCACTCCCTTTTTCTAATGATAAAGTGTGGCAAAATGACACCCCCCCCCCCAGTCTGAGAGGCACGATACTTATTTTGCTTAGGAGAAACCCAATTTTACCCTTGTAAAATTTGTAAGAGCTTTGCTACTCTTACATTCAAGAATCATCCTTTGGCTTTTATCCTTTCTTTGAGAACAATCCCTTTTTGCCACAAATCCCCCTCCCAGGGCAATTTTCAGCATTCAGATAGATCAGCTGGCTTTGCTGGAGAAAGCTCTAGATGTAGAGTCTGTCGCTTCGTGTTCCTTGAAACTACAATTGAATTTGTCAGAGAAATTGGAACACAGCAGCTGCAAATGTACAGCAGTCCCTGATATTGAGGCATCAGAAAAGAAAAAGAAACAGAAATCTGTCAGTGCCAATGCCAGTACGACTACTTCAGATCCTCAGTTACCGATTTGAGAGCCTACCTCTATTCCTATTACCAACACCCAGTATATGGTTGTGGTTTCAGAGGGTGAGTGCCTGATCCCCTCTGTGCAGCGTGTTGCCACCTTTCTGAGACCACCACCTCCCATTTCAAGAACCTTGCCTTCACTGTAGGAGGATGGTCGCAATCGAGATCTCTCTCCCTTACTCAACAGTCTCCACAACCAAGACACCATGACAGGGAGAACAGGAGGTCCAGATTGCGCTCAGTTTCATGATCTCCAATTCGCCAATATCAGCTGCACTATTCGAGATCTCCATCAACAAGCTCTTCATATCTTGAGGATGCTTACTATGGACCTTTCTTTTGCCCATCTCACTTAATGTATGGAGACATCATAGCAGGTCTTGATTGTGCACACACACTTACCCTCAGTCTCATGAAACGTATGCTACCAGCCCTTGAGGTCAATTTCCCTGGAGCTACGAGTATGTCCCATCCTCATTGGGAACTTCAAAATCAATCTCACTCTCCACACCACTCCACTGCTCTGTGTCTTCCACGGGACCACTGTCAACAACAGGGGTCTCACCTAGCCTCCACTCATGCCCTGGCTGTCCAACCTGCCTCACCCAAGGTACTTGTGCTTCCCCCTAACCTGGACTTTTTATTCACCTCACATGTACCACCCGACTCATACTGTCTGCTTGCAACACCTTCTGTCCCTGCAAGAGAAAGACAATCAGATGACAACTCTGCCAACTCTAATAGCGAGGAAGAGAAAGACTCCATTATTATCCCAGGATCCTCACCTGGTTTCAGTGTCCAGGCTGCTGCTCCTCATTCCCCCTCAGAGGGCCTCTCTTCTTGTAATGACCTGATAAACAGAATGCAGTTGCCAGTTTTCAAATCATTGTCACCAGCCAAAGATGCAGTTTTTGCCCTTGTCCATAAATCGAAGCACTCAATACCAAAATCTTCGATATAAAAGCCCTCCACTAAACATCAAATGTCCACCAAAGCCTCTTCGGTCCCGGAACCCTCTCCGCCTAAAAGACCTAAACAGCATAAATCTAAAGCTGCAGTCATCTCTCAGCAGCCTCAACAAACTGCCAAATCAATCTCTATTGGTTCACCTTCTGATGATGACGGAATTCCCTCTCATCAACCCTGCTCCCAATCATCGGAATGGGATGACAGAGTCAATCAATTAACATCTCCTCCAAGTCCTCAACACTGTTCTTTCCTCCCGTAGTTGCTTCACCTGACGGGGTCAACTCTCAACAACTACTAGAGACTTTACCTTATTGGGTAACATCTGTTCATCCACCATGAACGCCTCAGAGACATTGGCCCCAACAGTTCCTGGATCCATCTATTTATTTCATCACACATGGCTCAGACCCGCGTTCCGCACTCTCATCAGGTTGCCATTTGCCCCGACCAGTGCTCGACCGGACAAACTGCAACCACCAGTCAACCAGTTGCTCTATCCAGCTCGGTCGTACCTCCTCATGGCAGGCCTCGATCTTGACAGCCATCACTGTCGAAACAGCCATATCACCATGACCCACATGGACTCCAACCTGCTCCCTACCTGGTACCTAAAAGATCCAGGATGGTTGAGCAATTTTCTTCTACATGCAAGGCTTTTACAACTCCAGCCTCCCAATATTTTCCCGCTAATCCAGACAAGGGAAATCATTCTTCTCGCTCGGCATCTCCAGTGTCTATATACTCCACTGCTTTACCAGCTCATCAACAACCTCCATTTCAACATCACAGAGACACAGGCTCTGATATCGATGGTCCTCGATATCCATCCTGGTCCATGGATACTCGTCCTGTCCCTCTATCAATGCACAATTTCCGTCACCCGATAGAACCAAGCCATCGAACTGATTTAACCCTTTTGTGTGAATTCACAGAGGTCCACTTGAAGAACCATGGTTACAGGTAAGTAACCTGTCTTTTTCTTAAAGGTCTATCTCATATCTACCCAGATACCTGCCTGCCTTCCCTGCAATGATCACGAACACCAGTACTGCAACAACTTACCAAAGCTCCTTTCGAACCTTTCGCTTCAACTGATTTATGGGTACATACCTTTAAAACAGTTTTCCTTGTCGCCATCACTTCAGCCTGATGAGCTAGTGAGTTAGCGGCCTTATGTCACGACTATCCTTATTTACAGTTTTTTTCCGGAGAAAGTCGAACAATCCATGGATATTTCTTTCCTTCCCAAAGTCGTATCTCAATTCCATCCCTCTCAGCCGTTTAGCCTTCCTTCCTTCTTCCCGTCACCATTCACAACTCAAGAAAGAATCCTCCATACTTTAGATGTTAGGCGAGCCCCTGCCTTTTACGTCCAACGCACCCAACCTTTCAGGCGTTCACCTCAACTTTTCATAAGTCACCAACCACCTACTAAAGGTCGCCAGGTGACGTCTCAAACTACTGTATATCTAGATGGGTTGCTTCACCTAGTGTATCAGCTGGCATGCAAACCAGTCCCGAAGGTGATTCGCCCTCACTCCACCAGAGTAGTGGCAACCTCTATGGCATTCCTATGCAGCAGACCTCTTCTAGACATCTGCGCCTCTGCCACCTGGGCACAGCTGTCCACTTTAATCCGGCATTATAGACTTGATCTCCAGCAGAAGTCTGGTGTGGCCTTTGGACATGCTGTTCTAGCCTCTACCTTGGCGTGACCCCCTCTGGGTAAGACAGAGGCCACAAAGAACGACCGGTTACCCACCTGTAATTGTAGTTCTTTGAGTGGACCTCTGATTCACATATCCCGCCTGCCTTCCCTATTGTCACACCATTCTGCTTAATGTAGTGGCAGTTGACACAACTGAAAGGGGAGCCTTAGTGCCACGGTACTTATACGAGGGGGGAGGGGCCTTATTCTAATGTGTTTTTGCTACCGCAGAAGCTCTAGAACTTTCCAGTGAGGCTCCGTGCAGGCACAGCTCACCCAGGGTGTGATTCACAGAGGTCCACTCAAAGAACTACAATTACAGGTGGATAACCTGTCATTTCTGCTTAAACATCCTACACCGAATTCTATCATTGTCCAGATGGCCCAAATGAGATCAGAGGGCTCTACCCTTGACACCCCAAATAATAAGGAAAGTTGCAAGCTAGATCTGTTTGTTCGTAAGATTTGTTACTTAGCAGCACTCCATGTATAGCTAATTATCAGGCCATGATGGATGCCTACCATCAATCCATCAGGGGAAAAATTCAGACCATCATTGCCGCCCTGGCACTGAACTGACTAGACAGCAAATCAACTCAACCCAATACGTGGCTAACTGTGCAGCTAAGAGCATGACAGCAAGCATCACTGCTCAGACATGCTTGGCTCCACTAAGCAGGCCACCCAGATGACTCCAAGTCCCACACAGAGCATCTCCCCTTTGATGAAGAGGGCCTTGTCAATGACAAAACCAATGACTTTATGCAGGATCCTCCACAAAAAGAAGACTGGTGCAAAAAAAAAAAAATGGGCATAAATACAGTACATACCACCTGTAGTGAACAGCCCTGACCTCACCTGCCCGTCACTGCGGAACCCTCACACAGGAGCCAATGAGAGAATGGAAGGCGGAGCCAGGGGGAAGGGGAAAAGATAAAAAGACCAGGAGAGAGGATCTGGAGAGAGTCAATGTGTGGCTCGAGTAATGAAGAGTAAGTTAGAGAACTATAAGTGTGTAGACTGAAACAGAGGCTTAAAAGAGTTGAGAAAGAAATATTCCAATACATTCAATATAAGTGATTTGCATCCTGTAATTTATTCTGCAAGTCCTTAATGATTATCATCTTTCCTTGTTAAATAATAGATTTATGTTTGGCATCACACGTGTCATGACATTTAATTGATATAAAAGCATTAATATCTGGTGGCAGCGAAGAGAAAGGAAGAGCGAGAACCTTGTGAAGATCAGGGAATTAGGGACTTCAAAGGTGATCGAGACACCACTCAACAACTCCTCACTTCCACCTTCACTGGAAGACATCCCTGCCATACTCTAACTACAAGTCACCTGAGTAGTCCAAAGCTTGGTCAAGTCACCCCAGCCACCTTCTCTGCCAAATACAAGCAAGCTACCTTCCCCCAGGAAGGCAGACAAGAAACCTCAGCAGCTGTTTTGACATGCCCCACCCTAAGCTCGACACATGCATTCCTGTGCCACCACCATCCCACATAACCACAGCTACAGAGATATGCTTAGTAATGTTCATCCATGCATGGAATGCTATCACTTCAGATGCATGGGTTCTTAGTACACAGATACACAACAGAGCTTTCCATCTTTCTGCCTACAGGCCATATCTAACGCACCCCACCTTTCCTCATCCTTCAGGAGGAAATCCACATGCTGCTGGCAAAAAAAGAGGCATCTCAAGGGCACCCCACACACATAACTGAGATAGTTTCTTCTCCTGGTATTTTACAATACCCAAAAGAGACTGAGGGCTACATCCCATCTTGGTTCTATGCATCCTCATCAGATTTATCACCCCAAAATGTTTCCGGATAGTGACATTACAGTCCATTCTCTCTCTGCTTCACAAGGAAGACTGATTTGTGTCTATAGTTCTCAGTGACACATATTTCTATATCTTAGTTCACCTCCATCATTATCGCTTCCTAAGCTTCTTTGTCAACCACCAGGCTTACAGCTTCTGTTCACTTCCCTTTGGGCTATCCATGGCCCCGAGAATTTTCACCAAATGCATGGTGCCAGTGGCAGTATTTCTCAGAACCCAAGGCATCCTTGTTTTCCCCTGTATTGAGGATTGGCTTCTGGTGGCACACAGCAAAAATATTCTACATACCAATATTGCATTCACCCCGCAATTGCTCTTGAGTCTGGGGCTACAAGTCAACATGGAGAAATATCACCTAGTCCTGTCTCAAGCGATCCACTACATTGGAGCACTCCTCGATGCCACAAGCAGAGAGATCCTCCTGTTTCAACCATGTCTACTACAACAGTCCTGCCCCACTCCAGACTGAAGATGATACCACTCCAATCCCTCTACCTCCTGGCCTACAATGACAGAGGAGACCAACAAAATTTATTTTGCAGTGCTTTGGGCAATAGTGTTGTTGGTGGACAACCGAGCGTCATCTTCAACTCGGGGTCCCCCTTCAACAACCACACCCCTCCCGCTTTATAGTTACAGACTGCAGCACGACTGCTGCCACAGAGAGGTCCATGCTACATGGTCCACTCATGAGACAATCCATTACATCAATTTCCTCGAACTCCTTCCAAGCTTTCAGAACCATGATTCAGAGCTGCACTGTACAAATGGCCATGGACAACACCACGGCAATGTATTACCTAAACAAACAGGGAGGAACCAAGTCCCTCAACGTCCTCTACCTGTCAGGACACCTATGGGAGTAGTGCATTACCAACCAGATTCCCCTGTGGCAACACAGATCTCGGACGCAGACAATGATCCTCATGCAGAACTTTTCCACAAGGTGTACACTTAGCTAGTCTCCCACTGGGGCAAGCCCACCATGGACGTTTTTTGCCACTGTTGCCAACTCCAAGTGTGCCTGTTACTACTCCCGAATCAGGCGAGCCTTGGGCTTTTACCTAGACAGAACAACTTTTTTTAGATAAATAAGTAAACTCTTCATCTCCTACCAAGGTCCCAAAAAGCGATGCCCAGTGTTTTCACAGAGATTGTCTAAGTGGATCTCTCACACTATTGCCCTGACTTACAAACCGGCAAATAAACCTTGGACCTTCTGCAGTCATTCCACAGGAATGGTATCCTTATCTGCTGCCTTCATCTGTGGCATAGACATCCAGGAGATCTGCCAAGCAGCTGCTTGGTCCTATCCATTGACATTTGTCACACACTATAGGTTAGATCTCAGGGCTCAAAAAGATGCTGCATTTGGAAGAGCTGTTTTGTTTTTTGTTCTCCACCTCCAATGTATAGCTTTTTGTGTGCATACATGCACACCACAAAGGAGACTTGGTTACTTACCTTAACTAGGGTTCTTCAGGTGTTCATCCATGTATCCACACATCCCGTGCACCTCCCCTGTTTTGCCCTTCTTTTTTCTTGAGGCAGACAACTGGGACTGGGGAGAGCAGACCTGTGCTTGCACGGTATAGGCTAGAGGCACTTTCATTTTTGAGGCTCTGGAACTTTCTAAAATGGTGTTTGCACAGGCACGCAGCCCTTTTCTATGAATACAGTGGTACCTCGACTTACGAACTTAATCCGTTTTGGAATGACATTCATACGTCAAAAAGTTCGTAAGTCAAAGTAACATTTCCCATTGAAATGCATGGGGACAGAATTAATCTGTTCCAGCATTTCAAAAGGCAAAAAGGCAGGAGGAAAGGGCTGGAAATTCCAATTTCTCCCTGCCTTTTTGGCTTCAGAGGTCTCAAACGGCTTCCTCCGATGTTGGGGGGAAAGCCCTTTGAGCCCTCCAAAGGTGCCAATCGTGGTGGTGGGCACCCCCAGGGAGATCTCCAAGGGCTTGCCCACCACCATGAGAGACCTCCCTGAGAGTCCCTGCTGCTGAAATTGGTGCCTTCGGAGCTGTCAAAGGGCTTCCTCCGATGTCGAGCAGAAAGCCCTTCGAGAGCTCCGAAGGCAAAAAGGCAGGGAGAAAGGGCGGGAAATTTGAATTTCCAGCCCTTTCTCCCTGCCTTTTTGGCTTCAGAGCTCTCAAAGGGCTTCCTCCGATGTTGGGAGGAAAGCCCTTGGAGACCTCCAAAGGTGCCGATCGCGGCGGCAGAGACCCCCAGGGAGGTCTCCCAAGGCTTGCCGTGATCGGAAAGCCCTTTGAGAGCTCCAAAGGCAAAACGTCAAAGAGAAAGGGCTGGAAATTTGAATTTCCCGCCCTTTTTCCCTGCCTTTTCGCAGGGAGCCATTTACGAACGGCTCCGTTTGCAAAAAAAAATGGCATTGACTTGCGAACGGAGCCTCGACCTCGTTCATAGGTCGAGCTCCGTTCGCAACTCAATGCCAATTTTTGCCAACGGAGCCGTTCGTAAATCGAAAAGTTCGTATCTAGGGGCGTTCATAAGTTGAGGTTTGACTGTACATGGATCATCACGTGAAGAGCCCTAGTTACAGTAAGTAACCCAAGTCTTTCCTATTTGACATATGTAAAGCAATATAAATTTCACTTAGGGTGCAGTGGTTAAACTGCAGTACTGCTGTTAAGACTCTGCTCATGAGCTCAGTTTGATCCCAACAGGCTTAAGTAACCATTTCAAGGTTTACTCAGCCTTCCATCCTTCTGAGGCCGGTAAACTGAGTACCCAGCCTGCTGAGGGAGCAATGTGTAGCCTGCATAATTAAATTGTAAACTATTCAGAGAGTGCTTTAAGCACTATGGGGCTGTACATAAGCAGCACACTTTGGTTCGCTCTATATAAATTCCATAGTCTTCAGACTTCTGTATTGCAGTTTTCTGATGGCGTCAAACAATAAGAAACAATTTTTTATATGTGGTAGAAAAGCCACTTGAATGCATTTGCATTTCCAGCTTCCGTTAGCTGTAGCACCTTTCATTTGTGACAGGACACTCAGCTCCATGTCTGAGATGTTGACGACGCCTTTTTCACGGGTCACGCAGTGTTGACTGCTTTTTGAAGGAACCAGTTCATCTTCAGTTCAGGTGAATAAAGCAATGACACTACAAATATGTTTTAACCACTGTAAAATGCATACTACTTATTCTTTTAATTATACAGTATTATGGAACAATTATACATGATAACTCTTTTTTATTTTAGAAAACAAAGATTGTTCTGTTGTGAAGCATACAAAGGAAGAGCAGGACCCGGACAGTTCAGAAGCTCTAAACTACAAAATGTCAACTCCTTTATCTCAAAACAGTGAGCAGGGTTCAACATTACGAGACTTGCTGACCACTACTGCTGGCAAACTACGTCTTGGCTCTACAGATGCTGGCATTGCTTTTGCTCCAGTTTATTCCACAGGAACTGCAGTAAGTGTGTTTTAGGATGCCTTTATTTGGATGAGCTCAAGTGACAGAGGCCTAAGTTAGAGAACAATGACTTAATATGACTAGCTTCATTTACATCTATGTGTAGAACATGAGCTATTGTAGATCCAAGAACGTCTGAAGCTCTCCCCCCCCCCCCAAAAATGGGGTATATTAAACTTTTTGATATCTTCATCCATGTCAAGAAGTTGGTCAGGCAGCAGAAAAGGACTGGTCTTCAAAACAACAATGTGCAAGTCTGGAAATTCCTTGGGCTTTGGTTAGCTATATTGCCTTAGTTAATAAAGGAGAAAACTACTTCTTGAAAAAAAAAATCATTTCCTTTAAGAATTACAGTGGTGCCCCACTTGACGATTACCTCATTGTATGATGAATCCGCTGTACAATGAGGTTTTACGATTGCAAAATGATGTGTCTATGGGGCATCCGCTTTATGATGATCGGTTCTTTGCTTCGGGAATCGATTTTTCGCTTAACGATCAAAACAGCTGATCGTCAGGTTTCCAAAATGGCCACCCGCTGTGCAAAATGGCTCCCTGCTGTGTTAGGGACGGATTCTTCACTCTACAGGGAGCAGCAAATGGCCGCCCTACGGAGGATCTTCGCTTTACAATGAGGTATTTTGCCCATTAGAATGCATTAACCGGTTTCTAATGCATTCTAATGGGCTTTTGACTTTCGCTTGATGACGATTTCGCTCTACAGCGATTTCACTGTACTCAAACAGTAGCTCACATTTATTGACAGAACATTAAGAGTTCATAGGCTTTCTTGGGCAGTTTACTGAAGTCAGACTGTTGTGGCCTCATTGACCTTTATCGATGGTGTAGATATCAGAGGTATTATGTAAGCTGACATTATCAGCAAGTAATTATCTAATGATAAGCTATCTGATACAGCAATATTGTGGTAGTCACTTAGGTTGCACTTTTCAGTATTATTCATTTGTAATGCTGCTTCTGTGAATAGTAAAGATTTTCCTGTTGAAAAATTAATTAAGTCTTCATTTTATTTTTCTAATAGAGTAGCAAAGGTGGAAGGACTATGCCAAACATTCTTGATGACATAATTGCTTCAGTTGTAGAAAACAAGATTCCACCAAATAGAACACCAAAGATAAATGTAAAAGCAGAAGTGAAGGATGAGTCAAAGGGTGACAGAAAAAATATTACAGATGATTGTAGCACCTTGTTCAGTGATGTTCCACATTCATGGATCTGTGATAAACATGTTTTATGGCTCAGTGATCATAAAAACTGCAACAATTGGAAACTTTTCAGAGATTGCTGGAAACAAGGAAAGGTATGTTTTAAAGTACACTCCATGATCCAACTACTTGTTCACTTGCTTGTGCAAAGAGTTAAAATGTTGGGGGGCACATGTAAGTCCCTCCCCAAATTTAACAGGTACCTGTTAATACTCTAAAGTTCCATGCATTGAGCATGAAGGTGTATACAGGGGTTAGTAACCAGATTTGACTTTCTTAATGTCTTCCTGAGAAAGCCATAAAACTGTGCTCACGACCTGGGGTTCAAATCCCAGGTAGCCGGCTCAAGGTTGACTCAGCCTTCCATCCTTCCGAGGTCGGTAAAATGAGTACCCAGCTTGCTGGGGGGACAATGTGTAGCCTGTATAATTAAAAATTGTAAACCGCCCGGAGAGTGCTTGTAGCGCTATGGGGCGGTATATAAGTCAAATAAATAAATAAATAAATAAATAAATAAATAAATAAATAAATAAATAAATAAATAAATAAATAATTCTGTAATTACATTCAACTGGACACAGTTCGGGTTAAACTGCAGAAGCCTCTGTGCTGTAAGGTCTGTAGATATTCTGCTGTAAGATTGAATCCACGTGACAGAGTGAGCGCCCGTCACTTGTCCCAGCTCCCGCCAACCTAGTGGTTCGAAAGCATGCAAATACGAGTAGATAAATAGGGACCACCTCAGTGGGAAGGTAACAGCGTTCTGTGTCGAAGTCGCACTGGCCATGTGACCACGGAAGATTGTCTTCGGACAAACTCTGGCTCTATGGCTTGGAAACGAACACGACTGGACAAAAAAAATGTCAAGGGGAACCTTTACCTTTATACCCACCTTCATACTTCTGGAGTACTGCCAATCAAATGGCAACACAGAAGGGAGAGTTGGCCTGTGGTCTCATATTCAGTGGTAGTCCTGCATGTGAATGTGTAAATGTCTGCTTAAAGGCTCCAGAAACCTCATATTAGCTTTCTGAATATTCTTCCAGGCTAAAGAGGGGGATGGAAGGAATTCCAGGATTACATAGTACCTCCCATTTAGTGTGCAGCTATTCACATTAGATCTTGTTCTCTTACAAAGAAATAGCCGTATCAATGTTTCTTCTGCGTGGTCTTCTGTGAATGCACACAATAAGGGTTAAATCAGCGCCTGCGCTGGTCTCCTCGGAACATTCGAGAGCTCTGTAAAAGAAACATTGTTAGAATGACCTACACTGCGCATGCTCCGCCCACCCAACGCTCAGTTCCATTTCTCCGCCGTGCGAAGTGGTTCTTCTTGGCTGAGCTCTTGGTTTACTGACTATTCTGCTGGTTTTTTTGTACGGTTTTCTCGACCTTGGATTGTTTCGGACTTCCCTTTTGCCTACCGTTCTGGTTTTGTTGTCTCGGACTTCTCCACGCTTCGCGCAGTGAGTTTTTTCCGTTTCCCGCCTTTTCTCTGCCGGCCGTTACCCACCCGGGGCCTATGCCTCCACCACCATCTGGGCCCTTTGGTCGCTGTGTCGTGTGCTCTGCTAAGATCCCCTTCCAGGACGGCCACGACACCTGCCTTTTCTGTTTAGGGGAATCCCACTCTCCCCAAAATTGCACTCATTGTCAGGCATTCACTAAGGCGGCTCTCAAGGCGCGGCAACAGAGACTAAAGCTCCATCTCTGGAATTCTGCCTTGTCGGCTTCAACTCCGGCTGCTATGGAGCTGCCGGCTTCTTCCTCTACCTCCCTTTCCGAAGGCCCTCCATCCCAACCCCCTGCTGCAAGCTCTGCGGATGTGCCTATGTCAAAGCCCCCTAAGAAGGCTTCTGGGCCAAAACGAGCAGCCGCTTCTAAAATGACTGATCCATCGTCTAAAGCAGGAAAGAAGGATAAGGGGAAGGGAGCAGCTAAACCTAAGGATCCAACCCCGCAATCCGCTGCTATGGCTACGAGGGCCCACTCTCCCCTCATTGAAGATTCCTTGAGGGACAAGAACTCTGTGTCGGGGGTACCTTCCCCCCCGCGTTCTCGTCAAACTGAACCACTGTTACCCCTTGGCATATCGTCACCAACGCCAAGCCAGCTTGTGCAAGCTACCACAAGCTTGGGTTTAGCCCCACTCAGCCCTGTATCCACCGGGCGGGCTTCCTCGGTTCAGTCTACATCTCCGGTGCCTTCCCGACAGCCTTCCTCGCCGAGCAACAGGCTGGGAAAGAAGAAGCACCGTTCTCGGGATCGAGATCGATCGCCCCGTAGAGGCAGCAAGGGACGGCACCGGCGCTCTCGACGTCGGTACAGTTCGACCTCCGAGGATTCTTCCTCCTCCGAGTCGACGCATAGACGTCAAAAACATCGCCGTCGACGTCGTTCCCCATCGTCGTCGACCTCGACGTCGTCGGATCGTCATCGCCGTCGACGTCGAGTCAAGTATGTTTATTTATCCTCTGCATCTTCTTCATCGACACCGAGAAGGCATCGACGTCGACGCCACAGAAAGATTGGGTCACAACCTCAGCAACCAGGGCAAGCTCAACCTGCTGGACCCGTCCAAGCTATTCCTGTGACGTCAGTGCCCCCACCTACACCACACCTGGGGACTACACTCCCTGTTGCTACCCAGTCATCGGGTAAGAAGAGACATCATGAGTCATCGTCGGAGGGCGAAACCCCCTTTTTTCCCCAATCTTCCGACTCCGATTCTGAACCCCCCCCCCACAGCCACAGCCTCACGACTTACCAGTTGGGGAAACTGTTGAGTCCGATACAGGGGACCCGCATGAACCTTCACCATCTGAAGACTTTTCGTCTTATGCCCAGATGCTATCTAGACTAGCCAAGTCTTTGAAACTCCAGGTTGACGAACCAACGCCTCCGGAGGAGGATCTTTTCTTCGGAGATGCTGCCAAAGGGAGATCCCCTCCTCCTAGTCTCCCCTTTTTACCAGCTCTTCTGAAAATTATTCAAGAATACTGGGAACGCCCCTCAGCCGCTATACCTTTACCTAGGCGTACGGAAAACATGTACAAAATCTATGGGGACAACGCAAAGTTTTTATTGAAGCATCCTATTCCCAATTCTCTCATAGTGGAAACCAGTTGTTCTAGACCATCTGGCAGAGCCCATGTCATTCCAACCAATAAAGAGGGCAAGAAACTGGAAATAATTGGTAGAAGACTTTATTCACTTATAACGTTTATACTCCGTCTGGACAATTATCAAACGGCTCTTGGAGCCTACCATAAACAACTGTGGCTCAAGATCCTTCCCGGTCTAAAGTTGATTCCGGAGGAACATCGCCAAGCCTTTCTCAACATTTATGAGGAAGCACAGACTGTCTCTAAGCACCAGAGGAGCGCGACAAGGCATTCCGTTGAAGCAGCTGCTAGAATTCTCGTCACAGCCATTACTTTGCGCAGACACGCTTGGCTGCGTGCGGCTAATATTCTCGACGATGTCAAGACCAAAGTGGAAGACTTGCCATTCGACGTCTCTGGTCTCTTCAGTCAGAACACCGACAGTCATCTGGAAGATTTACATAAAGCTAAGAAAACCGCTAAATCTTACTACATCCAAACGCAGCCTAGGTTTAGCAGGTATCAGTGGAAGAGGTCTCCACCACGTTATAACCAACACCCACAGCATTTTCGGCACTTTAAAGGTCAAGCTCAATCAAGGCCGTCTCAACCTCCTTCCGCAGCACCTACTTACCGTTCTCAACAGCCATCACAGAGGCGACAGTCCTACAAACCCCCCGCTAAGAAACATAAACAGTATCTTTGACTCGGACACAAGACTTCAACCATATTTTCAAAACTGGTCCGTTGTAACAAACGATTCCTGGGTTCTCAACATCGTCTCTTCAGGTTATCGCCTAGAGTTTCTCGAATATCCCCCTTTAGGTCAGGCACGGTATACCTCATCCGATCCTGTCCTAGAAGAGGAAGTTCAAACTCTTTTGCAGAAAGGTGCCATTCAAAGGGTACCAAAAAGGGACTTAGCAAACGGTTTTTACTCAAGATATTTTGCAGTCACCAAGAAAGGAGGGGGCATAAGGCCCATCTTAGATCTAAGAAAACTAAATACTTACCTCCGCCCACGCCGGTTTCGGATGATAACCTTGGACTCCATCATTCATCTTCTGCAAAAGAAAAATTGGTTTGTTCTCATAGATTTAAAGGACGCTTATTTTCATATAACGATTCACAAAGACCATCGCAAATTCCTCAGATTCATCTTCCAAGACAACATCTATCAGTTCCTTGCTCTACCGTTCGGGCTAGCGACGGCGCCTCACACGTTTACGAAGTGCATGGCGCCAGTGGCAGCTTACCTCAGGTTGAATGGTGTTCATGTTTTTCCGTATATCGACGATTGGTTAGTGGTCTCACGGTCCAGACACAGAGCACTCAGGGACACACAGTTTATACTTCACCTTCTCGACAATCTGGGCCTCAAGGTCAATTTCAAGAAGTCTCGCCTGCGCCCATCCAAGGTGGTACATTACATTGGCGCCACACTGAATGCCCGCGAGGGCAGGATTTTCCTCCCAACGGACAGGATACTCAAGCTCCACAGAGCAATAAAGAAGTTTCAACCGGGCCACACAGTTTCGGCCAAGCATGCCCAGCATCTTCTGGGGCTAATGTCGTCAACAACACCTGCGTTAGCCCACGCTCGCCTCAAGCTCAGATCATTACAGAGTTGGTTCCTCTCTCTGTTCAATCCCCAGCTCGATCACCCCAGGAAGCCTCTACTAGTAACTCCAGAATTAGCGCTACAACTTCAATGGTGGGATTATCCCCCACACTTACGAATTGGACGGCCGTTCCGCCCCTTACGTCTCACCATTCAAGTTACCACAGATGCCAGCCCCACAGGATGGGGGGCTCACTGCAAATCCCATCGGATCCATGCTCTTTGGTCACTCCAAGAACAGAACCTTCATATCAATCACCTCGAAATACTAGCAGTGTTCAAGGCGCTCAAGGCCTTTCTTCCCCTAGTGCAGGGCCGCGGCGTGCAAATCGTTACCGACAACACCACTGCCCTTTATTACATAAACAAGCAGGGTGGCACGCACTCCCAGTCATTACTCTACCTAACAGTGACTCTTTGGGAATGGTGCATGAGACACCACATATTCCTTGTCGCAGTCCACATAGCCACGGACGACAACACTCTAGCAGACGAACTCAGTCGTCGCAGAAGCCAGATGCACGAGTGGGAGCTGGATGCGGCAGTATTTCATCATCTCTGCCTTCGGTGGCGCACTCCGGTGGTAGACCTATTTGCCACTCACCACAATACCAAGTGCCCTGTTTATGCGTCCAGGGCGGGGATGGGACGGAACTCTCTCGGCGACGCATTTATGATCCCATGGGACATCGGCCTACTCTATCTATTCCCGCCATTCCCTCTAATTCAGAGAGTACTAGTGCAGCTTCGAACTTACTCAGCGGAAGCGATTCTCATCACACCATTTTGGCCACGCCAGCCATGGTTCCCAACCTTAAGGGACATGGCAGTGGACTCCGTCAGACTCCCGATGTTCCCATCCCTTCTCACTCAGAACAACGGCAAGGTTTGCCACCCGGATCTCCATACTTTACGTCTAACAGCGTGGAGGATATCCCGGAGATCAAGGAGATACTAGACAAATCCAGGAAATCTTCGACTTCTACTCTGTACTCTTACAAATGAAAGAGTTTCCTTAAGTTTACTGAGTCAAAAGGGTGGCAGGCGTCCCCTGCGTCGCTCTCCACCGTGTTGCAGTTCCTTCGCCACTTGTTTGATTTCGGATTGTCCGTTTCCACTTTGAAAGTTTACCTTGCAGCGATTGTAGCCTTTCAACCTAGGGGCTCTCCCTCATCCCAGCTTTTTTCCCATCCAACTGTGAGAGCTTTCCTCAAGGGTCTTATACATCTCAGACCTCCCAACAAGCCGCTGATACCTCAGTGGTCACTCCACCTTGTCTTGAATGCCTTGATGAGGCCCCCATTTGAGCCTCTTGCTACGTGCTCTTTAAAGCTACTATCTCTCAAAGTGTCCTTCCTAGTAGCAATCACGTCTGCTCACAGAGCCAGCGAGTTAGCGGCTCTCAGGGCTGACCAGCCATTTCTACAGTTTTTCCAAGACAAGGTCGTTCTGCACACAGATGTATCCTTTCTCCCGAAGATCGTCTCAGAATTCCATCTCAGTCAACCCTTGATTCTTCCTACACTCTTCCCCAATCCGACCAGTGACACGGAGCGCATGCTCCACACTCTCGATGTTCGGAGAGCGCTGTCCTTCTACGTCGCCCGTACCAAGGAGTTCAGGCTGTCCCCCAAATTATTCCTCTGCTTCTTTGGACAAAAGAAAGGCCTACCAGCCTCTCCGTCTTCAATATCTCGCTGGATAGTCTCTACAATATCTTTAGCCTACGAGGTACAGCATTGCACTCCTCCGGAGGGTTTGCGTGCCCACTCTACTAGAGCTGTGGCGTCCTCAATGGCTCTCCTACGAGGAGTTGACCTACCGGATATCTGCAGGACTGCTACGTGGTCACGAGCGTCCACCTTCATATCACACTACAGGTTGGACGTTAGAGCCAAGAAGGAAGCATTTTTTGGGAGAGCAGTCCTCACCTCTATCTTTCAGTGACGGCCCACCATCCGGTAAGCAAGCTTGCTAATCACCCTTATTGTGTGCATTCACAGAAGACCATGCAGAAGAAAGACGGGTTACTTACCTGTAACCATGGTTCTTCAAGTGGTCATTCTGTGAATCCACACAAACCCACCCAACCTCCCCACTATCCGTCCCTGTAAGCCTACGACATTCTCGGTATCTAGGGCGGATAAATGGAACTGAGCGTTGGGTGGGCGGAGCATGCGCAGTGTAGGTCATTCTAACAATGTTTCTTTTACAGAGCTCTCGAATGTTCCGAGGAGACCAGCGCAGGCGCTGATTTAACCCTTATTGTGTGGATTCACAGAATGACCACTTGAAGAACCATGGTTACAGGTAAGTAACCCGTCTTTTTGCTGTATCATGATGATACCATATTAGGTTGAAACATTTTGCTACTCATCCAAGAAGCTTTTTCAGTCTGAGGAGAGTTGATAGGAGATCCCTGATAATATCCTCCATGACTCCTATTTATCATGCCACCCTTTCACCCGTCCCCAGAAAGATCAGGACCATACCCACCAGAAAGACCACTGTTAACGACCGCTAATGACCCATGACAGTGGGTGGAGAAGGACTGCAGAAGTGGGATTTTTTACTCACTCCCAGTCCTTTGACCATCTAACGAGCCTATTCAGACCAGGGGGAAGTGAAACCAACGTGGAGGATATATCAGGGATCTCCTACTAACTCTCCTCAGACTGAAGAAGCTACTTGGATGAGTAGTGAAATGTTCCAGGCTAATAAGAAAGAAGTCCAGTTGCCATGACTCAACTTCCAAATGCCTAAAATAGTGCATCCCACTAATGGGGCAGTATATAAGTTAAATAAAAATCAACAAACAAAATAAGTTAACCAGTCAGTGTAGTTGTTATTTATTCCATGCCAAGCAGCATAAAACAGATAACATCTATACTTTCTAAATTTGTGGCAGTTTGCTGTCAATTATGATGCTATTTGTGTTGTGTGAGTGTAAAATAACAATAAGATTTGGTCTAAAAATTAAGGTCCAATTCAATTAAAAACAGTTTCTTATTACATACAGTATGTTACTCTTTTAAGAGAAGCATATATGCAAATAGCAGAAAAACTGGCTTTGCAGTGAGGGAAAAATGCAGAGGCAATTAGGACCATCTTTGCCCTACATAACAAATATATTGCTTTTGTTTATGATGACAAAAGCAATTAATGCCTGATAAATCTAGCAAAACATGCCCTTTTTGGTGTTGAGAAATCCCATCTTCTGTTTTTTTAAAGAAATCTTTAGACGGTGAAGTTTGACTTTTAATAGAATTATTCATACAGATGAGTCTATTACTATGCTTTAGCTTGGCGCAGCAATCTTGTAAATCAGCTTTGGTTGAATGAGCTCAAGGTTAAAAAAGTTACTGTAGATCAAAGCTTGGCCATCTCCAAAGGTTTGAATGCTGCACATGCCTGTCCCTGGGCCTTCCAAAGCCACACATGCTGCCAGAAATCCACTCCCTAAGAATTATGAAAATTGAGGCTTTACTGAAAAATCAACCTCTTCTCTGCAATTTTTAAATAATTTAGGGGGGGAAGAGGTCAAGGTACCTGTGGTCCTTCAAAACGTGGCAGATACCACCAACCCTGTACTTGATAGAGGACACAAGGAAACTATTTGAGGAATTTTTAAAAACACACATCCTCTTGAGGCTGTGAGGGTGCTGGGGGACGTGAGGGTAGCAGGGTTTTTATTTGGGCTCCTACGTGTTACATTTTTCCCACCTCTTATTTACACTGTGAAGGGACATGCTTAAATAGTGCTTATATCCCACCGAAAATGACACAATTACTTCAAAGCTGGTATTAGTTCCATTTCTTGTTATAAAAAGAAAATGCTCTGGCTTACTGACACATACCTGATTTGTTTTGCAGACAGTGTTAATTTCTGGAATGCACAAGAAATTGAACATCAGTTTGTGGAAAACAGATTGTATTAGTTCAGATTTTGGTGACCTCAAAGTTGATCTCTTGAATTGCAAAGACAGCATTACTTCAACTGGCAGTGCCAAGGAATTCTGGGATGGTTTCGAAGAAGTTTCAAGTATGTAATATTTTGTATAGAACTATCACAATTTCAAATAAATTTGTTGTGGAGGGGAGTATAGAAGTAGGTAATCTATAAAGGCTACCAAAAAGCACTATAAAGGCTACCACATTAGAAAATGTGGTTTTAGACAGAATGTTGTAATTGTATGAGATTTGATTATGTGCTCTTTCTTTGTATTCAAACAAAGTGTTCAGGTTTAGCTAGATTGTGTGCCTAAATAATCTACTACAGAATAAATTTTCATGGTTTTGCAGAAGTGCTTACATTGTTGTATATACTTCTTTTAAAAAACAACTCAACATTCTGTGATTTTCTTGTAATGAGGAAGTGAAAGAGATCACAGTGACAGGTAATTTCCATTGATGAACATGAGTTCAGAAACAGGCAATGTTCCCTTTGAACTAAATCCATGATTACTGCTACCTAGAACAGACCTATTGAAACCAGTACAACTTGAGTTAGTTGTGACTCAGCAAATATTCATTTCACTCTAGCTAGGAGTAAAATTGGATTTAGCTTCTTGTGCTTTTGAATTTTGCGATATCACAATGTATTTTATATTTCTTGAGAAAGTTCTGTATTAGCAGACATGCAGATGTTAGCTATTCAGTAGAAAGGTGTTTTAGATTTTCTTCAGTTCTATGTTATTTATGCAATTCTAAAAGGTTTCATATGTCCATTTTATGCATTCATAATTTGAATAATGAACTGAACAAAACTGTGTCATGAGATGAAGTAATACCACAGATTGTAAATGTTAAATGACAAGCTTGAGGCAGCTAAGATTTTCCCTGTGGTTGCCATATCACAGCACTTGCAGAAACATAAAGATAAAAGAATATTTTGTTTTGTTTTGTTTTACATGTTCAGGGCTAATTTTAGTTTTAATCCCGAGTAGAATACAATTGAAACTAATGGTATATCTTAATGCTAATATTAAGTCCCATGGATCCTGCTGATACCTCTATATTTTCTATATGTTTTTATACCTTCTTATGGATTATGTATAAAATAATGTCCATTCACTCATGGATGGCTATTTAATCCAGCAACAGATTTTATGAAAGGAAGGTATGGGAAAGTAACCTTTTATGATTCTTACTACAGTTTTCACCCATCTGTCTCAAAAGGGTAGAGGTGGCTTGCTAGAGACGTTATGGGAAATTGGGGAAATCATTCCCTTCCTATTTATATTCACGGAAGTATTAAGGGAGCAACAAAAACAAAGAAGAAAACTTCTATAAGCAGACTGAGCTCGGTATCAAAGGCATATTCTTTCCTTCCTCCCATCTGATAATACTTCTATAACACATTCACTAATCTGTTTGCAGAACGGCAAAAAATCAAAAATGGAGAATCAGTGGTGCTTAAGTTGAAAGACTTGCCTTCAGGCGAAGACTTCAAAACTATGATGCCTTCAAGGTATTCACTTTTATATACACTATCAGTGTCTTTCCCCCCCTTATAACAAATTGCTTACTTTGTTACTCTCACCTCTATTTCAACAGATATGAAGACTTATTAAGAAGTTTGCCACTACCTGAGTACTGTAACCCTGAAGGAAAATACAATTTGGCTTCATACTTGCCCGGATTTTTTGTGCGTCCAGATCTAGGGCCTAGATTATGCAGTGCATACGGTAAATAAATAAGTTATAATATTTTTTTAGGTTGATGTGTTGTGTCCTCAGTAAAGAATAGTTTTTTAGTCTTTATTTGAAAAGGTTTCTGCCAAAAAAATGAATGTGGTGAATATGGAAGAACAAAGAAGATGGAAATATCCCAAAGAAAGAAAAAAAGAGGAGGATAATAGGAAAGATATATGTTTTAGAAACCAGAAGAATCAAAGTATGGAATAAGTTCTTGATAGTATAAAGAAGTAAAATGGCATGGCTGCTTGATCAAACAAAGCTCTGATTAGACAGGGGTGTACACATATGAAAACTTCATGTATTTTGAGCAGCCAGCCTTCTCATTAGGTAGAACAAGGCCATTATCTCAGGTAACAGAATATTCAGAGAAGCAAGGAAGAAGTGGTAGATCTGACATAGACTACGATCTTCTTGTCTTGTACTCTGAATAGCTGAAGAGTGAAATATAAAGTTTTCAAATATAGTAACAATAGTAAAAATACAATCCTAGAAAACGAAGGAGAAAACATTACAAATTCTTTTTCTGTTTTTAAAAGCACTTAGCAATGTGCAATCACCATTGTGTTTTATAAAACATGTATATATTGGGTGTTTATAATAGTAGGTAGTGTACTTTTGTACTGAGCTGTGTATTGAAAGAAAATTCTCTGGAAGCTGTTAATCATAAAGTGGAAGTTACATTTGACTTTGATGAAAATCTGTTTAGGGATAGATCAGAAGAGAATACAGTGGTGCCTCGACTTACATAATCTGTTCCAGAAGATGGACGTAACTTGAAATGGTTGTAAGTCAAAGCACCATATCCCATTGAAATGCATTGGAACATGATTAATCCGTTCCGGCAAAAAACAAACAAACGGAACAAAAATTAAGCACACAACAAGCCCGGTCAGAAGGCACTGGGGCTTTTAAAAAAAAAGAAAAGAAAAGAAAAAATAAACAGCGAAGCAAGCTCCGTGGCTGGGGCTTAAAAAAAAACCAAAAATAAACAGTGAAGCAAGCTCTGTGGCTGGGGTTTTAAAAAACAAACAAACCCAAAGCAAAAATAAACAGCAGAGCAAGCCCCGAAGGCGCTGGGACTGCAAAACAAATAAACAAACAAAAAACGCAAAAATAAACAGCAGAGCAAGCCCCAGCGCTAGGGCTGCAAAAAAAATCACCAAAAAATCACAGAAACATACCCCCCCAGCCAAAAACTACACTGCAAAACACACCCAGAACAGTTTTTAAAAAGCAAAAAACAGCGCCTTACTTTACAAGGTAGCCCAACGCCTCCCTGCAAACACACAAACACACTCAGAAGCAGAAGGAGGCAGTCCCAAGCCTCCAATGACAACACACACACTCTAACTGCTGGGGCGAACGAGCTACAAAGAAGCAGCCTCGTTGCCACCTACAGTTAGAAATTTGAATTTCCCGCCTTTTTCCCCTGCCTTGTTCTGTTCATAAGTGGAAGCTCCAGTCGCAAGTAGAAGCAAAATTTTGCTGCCGGAACTGGTCATAACTCGAAATGGTCGTAAGTAGGGACGGTCGTAAGTCGAGGCACCACTGTATCGATGGTCATGCAGCCATTATATAGGTGCACATGGTTGTTGTTATCTTGGCCCAAGAACAACAAGCAGGAAATAGAGCATGAGAATAATAATCTATTTATCAATAAGGAAGACAGTCAAGAGAGGGAGGATAATATCTAACTTTCTACTGCACTCCCCCCACCATGTTCAGGTTACTTGTTCCAAGTGTTGGTTGTTACCTTTCAACATATACAACGATGTACGACCTACTACCTGGAAAGTAGTATAGTCTTGTATATCTTTTATCAGACCTAGGCCGCCTAAGTCCAAAGGGTCTCAAGTCCCATGTAAGGACGTATAAGATGGCAGCAACAATACTTTAATGTGTAATAGAACCTAGCTTTTTATCTTAATAGCACATAATTATAGTTTAGGGCAGTGACAGCTCTCACAGCTTACACTTTTTATTGGTTCTAAAACTACAAGTTAATTTTAAAAGCCACTTGAGCTATTTTAGAGCAAATCACTATTTAATGTTGTTTCTCATCTAGTGCCCTGTTAGGGAAGTGGGGAGATACTTCTCTATGGACATTTAAGTCCTGCTATTACATTAGAGAACAAGAGAGAGAGCACTCTACAGTTCTAAGATTATATAAGATTACATAAAATCTAGATCTATTAAGCTGATGCATTTCAGAAGACGGTATAGAGGTCTGTTTATGAAAATTTATGATAGCTTTACATCTCCCTTCTTTTTTTTAACATTATCTTTGAAAAGGTGTAACTCCAGCTAAAGACCATGATATAGGAACTACAAATCTTCATATCGAAGTATCTGATGTTGTGAATATCCTTGTCAGTGTTGGAATAGCAAAGGGGAATGGAGTCCCTTCAAAATCAGGTAAAGTTTTTTAAATGTTGGTAAACAGAAAAAAAATCCAAGTTGATATGACAACAAAGCTATGTGTATTTAATCTGACCAACACATTACCTATGGTTAGTATAGGAAAATATTTTGCAAATTTAATACATTCCTCATTATATTATAACCATCCTCTTTGTTCTTAATGGAAATTCAATTTTTTAATTGTATTTTCAAGTGTAATGGCTTGGACCAGTATCCAACTTGTGTTGTTACAGTGGCATAGAGATACCTGGTTCCAGCCTAGACATTATGCAGCACAATTTTCAGTCAGGTAGCAGTTGTACAAAGTAGTTGCAAAACTAAATATTAGCAGGTATTGAGTTGGAAAAACAAATATATTACCACTTTATTTCTCCCCTTAATATTATGTTGGGTATAATCAACTGCTTGGCAGAGAACTTTTTTGCACCTTTTTCTTTATACTCCCTTTGGCATCATTCAGATCCTCTCCTGGTCCCAGGGAGGCAGCAGGGCAAAAACATTTCACTTGAATTAAGCTATGTACATACAAAGGGTGCTGGCAGTTGCAAAGATGCTAGTTAGATTAGGCATCCTTCAGTCTCGAAAGACTATGGTAATGTGCTCTGAGGTCTTGGAACACCGCCTAGTGTGGCTGAGAAGGCCAATTTGAGAGTGACAATCCCTTCCTAGAAAAAACACCTCACCAGAATGTCTTCCCAAACATATCTGTTCTCCTGCTTTAGCTTTTTCTTCAAGAAAAGGGCTTAAAGCTCTGCTCACCCTTATTTAAGCTAAAAACCCAGCCCCCTTCAGACCATGCAGTCAGGGCCTAGAAAAAACACCTCACCAAAATGTCTACCCAAACATACCTGCCCTCCTGCCTCAGCTTCTTCTTCAAGAAAAAGAAAAACCTTCCTCTAATCCAGAAATATTTTATATGTGATCCGTTGCTGCTTGCAGTCAGTAAATATGCACTTACTCATGCTTTTTGTTAAATACAACACAATAAGAAAGTAGTTGACTGACTGATTGACTGACTGACATAAGACAAGATTTCTCGAGCTGTGGAAAAGTGATTGCATTTGTGAATTTCAGGAGTATTAAGGAAGTTTGAAGAAGAAGATTTGGATGATCTGCTAAGAAAAAGATTGAAGGATTCAAGTGAATTGCCTGGTGCTCTGTGGCATATTTACGCCAGCAAGGATGCTGACAAGATAAGGGAGTTTTTACAGAAGGTTAGATTTTTTTATGATTATATTGCTTCATATTATTGGGTATTAGATTTAGGTATAATGGGTGTATATTAATTTAGAATAGATTTTCAGAACTGATTTTTGTGTTTGTATCTTAGCTCAAAAACCAAGTTTGAGTAATTTGTCAATTCTTGTAGTGTTGATTCTGGTTCGGTGTAGCAGATTACACATATCCTGCTACATGTGACTGTGGTGTATTTATTTGTTTTTTCATTGTGGTCTTTGTCACTTACATGTGGGTCAGCACCTGCGCATATCTCTTCTTTGGAACTTTCTGGAACTGCTAGCTTTTTTGTTGGCTCCACCCTCTCCCCCTGCTTGTATCAGCTGCATAGCCATTATCTCTTTTTTTTCCTTTCCAACACAAGTTCCACAACCTTGGTGCAAGTCATTCTTCTTTTTGCTGTAAATAGTTTTCTTGTTTCCCCAATTATTTTCTTTGGTCTTTTTCCCTCTTTTTCTTTCATTACATAAAAGATGAGATTTTTTTTCCTTTCCTTCCTTACTTTTGTGCCCACTTGGCCATTTATGGCTTTGCAGGCCTCTTTAAGAAATGCAGCAGTTGCAGCAGGAAGATTGCCAACTGTTATGACCTCAATAATTGTTTTTATTGCCTCAGTGAGGACTACAAAACCAACCAATAGTATATTATTTATTATTTATTTTATTTAAAATACTTTTACTGTGTCTTTCTTCTTGAAAAGGACACAAAGCAGCTGACAATAATGAAAGACAGTATTTAAAGTTGAAAACAATGAGCATACAGCGATGGTTAGCATCATTAAACGGCAATATTTAAACTGCCAGCAATGAAAAAGGAGGCATCTTACATCATTTACAAGCAATATTAAGGCAAAGATCAATAAGTATACAATTTTCTTTTAAAAGTCACTCTGAGAAATGGAAAATGCAAAAATAGAAAACACAAGTAGTACTAAAAATCCAGTCAGAGCAGTAATGCATAAGAATCTATTTAAAAATCATACACAGGTAGTTGGTACTGAGAGAAGGCTCACCTAAAGAGAAAGGTCTTTGCCTGCTTGCGGAAGGATAGCAAAGATGGGGCCAATCTGGCCTCCTGTGGGAGGGAGTTCCAAAGTCCGAGAGCAGCAACACAAAAGGCTCTCTCCTGTGTTCCCATCAGACACACCTGTGAATGTGGTGGGACTGAGAGAAAGGCCCCTCCTGGTGATCTTAACACACGAACCAGCTAATAATGGGAGATATGGTCTTTGAAGTAGCTTGGATCCAGACAATAGGTTAAAATCATCACTTTAAATTATGCCCAGTAACTGTTCGGCAGCCAGTGGAGCTGCTGTAACAGGGGAGTTATGTGATCTCTATAACCAGATCTAGTTAGCAATCTGGCTGCTGCATTTTGGACCCGATGAAGTTTCCTGACTCTTTCCATTGGCAGCCCCACAAAGGGTGCATTACAGTAATCCGGCTGGGAAGTAACTCAGGTGTGTATCACAGTGGCCAGATCAGGTCTTTTAAGAAACACACTAGTTTTAACTGTGCAGATGCACTCCTGGCTACTGCCGACACATGGACATCCAGGTTCAGGGATGAATCCAGGAGCACCCCCCAGTTTTACACCTGTTTTTTCAATGACGGTGCAGTCCCATCCAGTAACAGCTGTATCTATATTTCTTGATCAGTCTTTCAACTTACCAGAAGTGCTTCGGTCTTATCTGGATTAAGTTTCAGTTTATTCATCCTCAGGATTTATAGAAGTTAGCCTCAGGAACAAAGTATCTAGACTGAAACTTTTCTTTTTGGAAAAGTCCCCCCAATCAACAGACTCTCCCAGTTCGCAACAGTCCCATCCCAAACTGTCCTGATGGTGACTCTTGGCACCAAGAATTCCATCCCCTCGACATTAATGGATCCACAGGATCAGGTACCTGGGGAAACTACACAAAATGGAATTCCAGAAAAATTGCTTTCCAGGGCAGTTTCTAAGTACACTTTGAAGCACAAGAAAGATGGCGCAAAGCAGAAAAAAAACAAGAAACAGGGCAAGCCTGATGACTCCTTTGCTACGCCTACTCCATCCTTGCTGACACTGGCACAGTCACTTTCTGTGGACCCACCTTCAGATTGCCCACTACTGCAACTTTTTAAACTTGGCCTTTCACTGACTACAGATTAGTCCCACCATGTTCAAGATCAAGTGCTGTGCCCTTAGCTCAGTCTCCAAAGAGAACTCCATAGCACTTGAGGGAACAGTACTGAACCCACTGCATATAGATACTGGCTGAACAGCCTACAGTATCGAGCTGTCTCTTCCCTCAGCACCAAGAACAGTCAGCAGAGAACTGTTGCCGATTATGCCAAGAAGCTGCTTCCCCGAATGCTATAATTACATTACACTTAAGCCTCCCCTACCTCTTCCCAGCATTGGCTCTAATGTGGCAGAGACAGCAGGTCCTGAACAGCATCAGATTCCTCGCCTCAAAGCCATCACTGCCTTAGATCCCCATCTTGGGACCATGTCCACATATCCCCTGTGTGATACCAGCACCACTGATGCAACAGATCTTACCAGCATTTGCCTTGACCAATCAGAGCAGATTACTGGCTGTGCAGGTTGTCCCATTATGATCTCAGACCACGCTTTCTGAGGGCATGTGGTTTTTATTACACATCCCACAGTGCAAGCTAGCAGGCTATGATTGCCTTTGGTAACTAATGTTGTATTTCATTATTGTCTGCTATTATTGGTCTTCTCACTGAGAAATCTCTGATAAGCTTCTGAAGAATCCCAGAATTTCCAAAAACATTATAGCAGAACCAATAGATTAAAGAGGAAGTTCTCTTTCTCTCAGTAAAACCATATAAAATCATATAGCATAGCATGATTAGTACTGCTGTCTGTGCAGATTTTTTTTAAAGATAGGCATATGTTTTATTTGACCCAACTCTGGGAGGCAGTGGAAGACAAGTGGACCTGTTGTGCTCTGGTCCATGGGGTCACGAAGAGTCGGACATGACTTAATGACTAAACAATAACAAAATACATTTTATACGTGAATGATAAAGTAAGTGTGGTATTCACCCCGTGGCCCCTGTTTATTTCACTAAACACAGGGCTCACACGAGTATCCCAACACACCTTTTAACACACTGCCACCAGTTGATCTCTTTATCAACCTATATTTCCTATGAAAGACTGAGGTCCATTCAGTACTGAACTTTTAAACAGAAACAGGTTTATTGATTACAAGTTGTTTTAGGACTAGTTCTTAAGCACATTCTTAAAGTTACACAAAGCTTCAGTACTTTAACCTCTTCTATCTTAATTAATACAGGTCACACTGACTAATCACTCCTTAAACACTCTCTCTCCTTCAAACCCCAAACTATCTTCTTCTCTAGCTCTCTCTGACTGAACTAACTAGACTCTGACTCATCCCTCCCTTCTAGTTTCTCTGGCTCCGCCTCCCAACAGCTCCCATTGGTGCAGGCCAATATCATTTTATATATACAGGAAGACAGGTGTTCGCTACAGTAAGCATTCCTTTTATGTTCTGAATATTTCCTCCATTAAAATTGCTTCTCTTAAATCAAAGGAGATCGACAGATCCATGGTAGTTTATTAAGGCATATGTAGAAGGAGATGGATACACACTCCAGCATGCCCCCCTCCACTCCTCCCCTCTCCGTGTCAATGTGGAAGGTCTACAAAGAAGCTGTGACTTTTTCTTCACTTCTTTTTCTCTTTTGTCCCCTTTTTGGTCTCAGCAGGGCTAGTGTATTGCAGCTAGTCTCAATTTCTGAGTAGAACTAGCATATTACAGCTAGGTTGCTCAGATTCTGTTTCTGTCACATGATTGTTTGTATTCTCATAAGCAAGATTAATTGTATCATTAAAGCATTGTTCTGATGTATAATTAAGAGGTTTTAGATTGCCTTTTATTTTATATTAAATGTTTGCTACTTAATTTTATCTTTTTAATGTATGTCACTTTCACTACATAATATAACTTTTACATGAAATGTATTATATTTCACTGTATTCCAGGTGGCAAAAGAACAAGGTTTAGATGTTTTACCGGAACATGATCCAATACGTGACCAGAGCTGGTATGTAAACAAAAGACTCCGTCAAAGGCTGTTTGAAGAATATGGAGTGAAAACCTGTACTCTTATCCAGTTTCTTGGTGATGCCATTGTTTTACCGGCAGGAGCACTTCACCAGGTAAAAATAACCTCCTAGGAAAATAGATTCAAATTTTTGTTTCAGCAGAATATATATATGTTTCGATTTAACAACTGTTAAAAGACATCTTAGAAGAGAATTGGAGAACTCTTCTGTGTAAGAGTACAGTGGTGCCTCACATAGTGACATTAATCTGTGCAGCAAAAATTGCTGCTAAGCGATTTCGTCACTATGCGATTTTAAAAAGCCCATAGAAACACATTAAAACCTGTTTAATGTGTTCCTATGGGCTTAAAACTCACTTTAAAGCGAAGATCCTCCATACGGCGGCCATTTTCACTGCCCCTTAAGTGAAGAATCCGTCCCTACACACAGCGGGCGGCCATTTTTTTACCCTGCGGCCATTTTGGAACCGCCAATCAGCTGTTAAAAAATCATCACTTTGCAATGATCGGTAAGCGAAACAGGGAACCGATCATCACAAAGCAAAAAAAAACCCATTTAAAATATCGCAATGCAGTCGCTTTTGCGATCGCAAAAGCTTAATCGCTATGCAGTTTCGTCGCTAAACGAAGCGCCCGCTAAGCGAGGCACCACTGTACTGTGTTAAGAGGAGAAGCCAGTGTAATATAGTGTAGTGGTGTGTAATGGACAGAGTTGTCAGCCAGGACTCAAGAGACCTGGTTTTGAATCTGCATGTTGCCATGGAAACCAATGGTAAGCAGCCCCAGTAAAATCACTCTTTAAATACCTCACATGCCTTGGAAACTATACTTATGAAATTGGAACAGATATGATAACACATAACATTATGTATTAAAGGTTGTCTTCACCCTATTTTTAATATCTTAATCTTCAATTTATTTTGAGTATAGATGATAACAATTAAAAAAACTAGTATATTTTCTGTGTGCCTTTTTTGAGTAACTTTCCATTATTCTTTGTGATCTCTGTGATTCACACTAATGGAATCCAAAGTCCTGTGCCTTTGGAGGTGCCTCTCTGAATTTTCCAGAGCTTTTTTAAAAAAATAAAATTAAATATATATTTTTTAAAAGCCCTGACCCCTTACAACAGTGCACGCTCAGCCCCTGCAATGGTTACACACCAATTCCTTCTAACTGCTGCTAAAGCAGCACCTCTCTAGTTGTCCTCCAGAGCCTTGGGGGGGGGGGCTAAGTGCGTACATACTTATTTCATAGTTGTCTGCTCCATGTTCCTCTCCTCTCTTAAGAAAGATCAAATATTTAGCATTTTTTCCCCAGTTACTGTGGTCATATCAACAAGGACTCCCTTGTCCACCATTCCTGCCCATTTTATAGTCTCTTTGGCCCCCTTTAAAAATGTATGGCATGTAAGAACAAAATACTGCTTACTGATGGACACTTCAAGTGCCTCTGGAGAAGGGCACCAAACTCAGTCTTGGTCAGTCTGTAAAAACTTCACAGAGGTTGATATTAAAAAGAGACAGTTGTGGCTCAAGTTATTCCTTTGGGGAAAATCCCTGCAAAACTCTGTCAAAAGTTACGATTATGGAAATAGCTTGGCCCAATATTGAACAGCACAACTAAGTATTGAAACCATTGGCATCATATCGGCAGTCTCCGTGCCTGTACCTTGGAGCCACAACCCACCTCAAAACAGACCTCATCTGTTTCAAAATTCACACCCCCAGGAGAAAACACACTGAAAAGTAGGTTCCTTCATGGTAGTATAACTCCTCCGCCCCTGAAGCACAGTTTGGTGTGTCCAAGAAGACAAGGTAATGGAGGAGGAGAAAGATGCCCCTCACTTGTCACCTCACAATCTTCTAGTGCTCAGACACTGCCCAACTTAGAGCCACCTTACTCATCATTCTGACTTTGACCCCACTCCACACCCTATGTCCAAAACAAAAAGAGCAGACCCACCTAAAAGGCATCACCACATGCACATTCCTGCTTGCTGTTCCTTACTACTCTGTTTTCCCGAAAATAAGACCTAACCTGAAAATAAGCCCTAGTGTGATTTTTCAGGATGCTTGAAATATAAGCCCTACCCCAAGAATAAGCCCTAGTTAAGTGAAACCCCGCCGTCCACCATTGTGCAGCAACCAGAAGATGGCATGACTGTATTTGAATAAATGTAGATTGTTGTACATGAAAAAAGACATCCCTTGAAAATAAGCCCTAATGCGTTTTTTGGATAAAAAATTAATATAAGACCCTGTCTTATTTTGGGGGAAACACAGTATTGTCTGATTCCAGTGGTCACTTGCAACATTCCCCAGTACTGGATCTTCATTGCAGTGTGTCCACTCCATTCCCATATGGACACTTACCTGCATGGGAAGATTTTTATCCACCCCCTACTTTCTCAGGACACTATCACACCTTTATGCACCCCCCCAAATGGCCATGCACATTGCCTACCTCAGTTTTCAGAAGACTCAAGCAATGGCAGAAGCTCAAGCATTAGCTCAGCAACGGACAAGTCTGGCACTGTTCGTGTAATTTGAATAGTGGTTCTAGTATACAGTGGTGCCTCGCATAGCGATGTTAATTGGTTCAAAAAAAAACATCGCTATGTGAAACCATCGCTATGCGAAACACCATTTCCCATAGGAATGCATTGGAAACTGGTTAATCCGTTCCAATTGGAACGGATTGCCGTTGTTAAGCAAAAAACCCATAGGAAACATCACTAAGCGAAACAATGTTTCCTTCATTGGAATGTATTGAAGCTGACTCAATACATTTCAATGGCTTTGCGAAGTCAATTTTTGCAAAATTAAGTGTGTCATAAAAGGGTCAAAAATGGTTTTAAATGCTTGGATTACCTTCAGCACCCTCTAAAACAGATGCAAAAGTTAATTTGGCTTTGATCTGACTTTTCGTTAATTTTTTCTGAATTTTCCCCCCCAACTTTTGACAGCTGTCAAAATCTGACAGCTCCATTATTTCCTATGGGGGAAGAAAAAAATCACAAAAAAATTAACGAAGACTCAGCAACTGTTCTAAATTCTTGGGTTCGTTAGAGGACCCCCTAAGTTGTGTGCAAACCTGATTTGGCTTTGATCTGAACTTTCGTTAATTTATGGTGAATTGTTTTCTCCCCCATAGGAAAGCATGGAGCTGTCAGATTTTGACAGGTCCATTGGTTCCTATGGGCCAAAAAAAAAAAATTCACAAAAAATTAACGAAAAGTCAGATCAAAGCCAAATCAGGTTTGCACATGACTTAAGGGGTCCTCTAACGAATCCAAGCATTTAGAACCATTTTTGACCCTTCTAAGACACTTTTTTAATTGAAAAAAGAAACATCGTTAAGTGAAGCAGGGGACCTAAAATCGCATTCGTTATGCGAAGCATGGTCCCAAACTTCGCTAAGCGAAAATCGCCCATAGGAAACATCGTTATACGATGCATATTATTTTCTAAAAAAACATCGTTATGCGAATTCATCGCTAAACGAGGCAATCGTTAAGCGAGGCACCACTGTACTCCTTACCTGAAATGATTTGTCTCTTGCCCAAAATAAACAGCAAATGACAAAGCTGGTTCTTTTTCGTGGCCTCTGAGAATGCACACAAATGGGTTTTACTGCGCCTGCGCAGGAATCCTCAGAATATTCTAGAGCTTAAAAAGATGTGATTAGTAGGATATTGCCCATGGCACACATGTTCCACCCACCCATAATACCTCAGTTCCTTTTAGCCACCACTGAAATTGGACTCCTGTAGCGACTCCTAGAGCGATTTTGTGATTTTCTAATTTTACGGTTCTTCTGATCTTTCAGACTGCCTAACGTTTTCGATTCTTGGATCACAAACTTAATCAAGTTTTTTTCTTTACGGATGTTTCCCTGTGAGTTATCTCTTCTTTTTGTCTCCCCCCTCCCTTCCCGCCCTTTTTTATGGCCTCCTCAGGCCCATTCAAGAGTTGCACAACATGTGCCAATAAAATTCCTTTTACTGACGGCCACAATTGTTGCTTTTTCTGTCTGGGTGCATATCACCAGACTCACTCCTGTCTGGAGTGTAAAATGTTAACAAAACCGGCACTTAAACTCTGGCTGCAACAACTTCAGTCCCACCTGTGGGAAAAATCCTTGGCACCCTCCAGTCCTCCAACCAGCCCCACAATGGAACCTACCCCTACTCTAGTGCCTCAGTCTGAGCCCTCTCTTCTGTTGGCTCCAACTACTCCTTCGCCGAGGATCTCCACCGAGGTTTCCAAGCCGAAATCTCCCTCGGCATCAACGTCAACCTCAGTGTCATAGTCATCCTCTGTTTCAGCGAAGACCCGATCTGATAAGAAACAAGGATAAGGACAGAGTCAAACAAAAGGCTAAGCAGGCTCCCTCACCAGCCTCATAAGCCTCCGGTTGTCCACATTTCCCTCCCGTCTCCCATCTTGGAGGAATCGTCAAGAGACATCCCGGACCATGACTCCGTTTCAGTAGCGGGAGAGACGGGTCCGCCTATTCAGGCTCAAGCTTCGGTATCGATACCGAACTTGTTTCCAAGTCATGGCCGTTCTGAGGCTGATGTCATATCCAGCCCAGCCTCGGCCCATTCTAGCCCTGTTTCAACTGGGCGGGCAACTGTTATCCATCTTTTGAACTTGGAGGCATCGGTCTCGCAGTCCCCTCCACATTAGAGGGCAGCAAAGCATCACCACATCTCCCCAGTATCGGGAGGTGATCCTTGTCCCACATCCGTCTCAACGCCACATCCTTTGTGAATATGGAGACCCTTTTCATTAATTTCGTTCGCACAGTGATCGCCACAATACTGTTTTGACTAGTTTTTTTTTTTTACCTGGATCTTGCTCTGCCCATCAGGTCCCAGCATCAACCCCTTGTTCCAACCTCTTAGGCTCGTCAATGCTCTCCCTCTCCAACTCTGTCCATCTCTGGAAATTCTTCAGTTTCGATGGTTTCTGAGCATGATCTTCCCTCTGAAGCTTCCAGGGAGTCTCCTTCAAACTTACCAACTCCTGATTCGGACGTTTCAGATGTTCATCCCCATCTGAGGACTTTACGTCTTACTCTCAGCTCATCCTTCGCACAGCCAAATCATTGGAGCTTAATATCAAACAACCTCCTCCCCCTCCAAACAAGACCTTGTCTTTGATGAAATAAAACAAGATAAATCCCCCCCATTGAGTTTGGCATTCATTCCAGCTATGTTGGACCTTAGTAAAGAATCATGGGACAAACCATCTACATCCCTACAGATTTATAGACATGTTGCGAACCACTACCGCACGCATGGAACAGACATGGTGTTCCTCGTTAAACATCCTCCGCCAGTTTCCACCATAGTACAATCAAGTCAGTCCCGAGCCGGTAATCGGTCCTCAGTTGCTCCTACAAACAAGGGAGAAAGCTGGATGTACTGGGTCATCATCTATATTCTCTGGCTTCTTTCATTATGAGGGTCTCAAACTACCAGGCTGCAATAGAGGCCTATCACAGGCAACTGTGGAACAAGATCCAGTCCTTCAGGCTGCTCCTGAGGAGACTAGAGCCAATGCCTTCAATACTCACCTTGAGGCCACTACCTTGGCTAAACAGCAACATTTAGCATCTCACCATACAGCTGACACTGCCTCAAAGTCTTTGCCTTCTGCCGTTGACCTCAGACGGCATGCATGGCTGAGTTCCATGGGGATCACCAATGATGCTCAGTCCCGCATTGAGAATTTGCCCTTTGATGGTGTCGGCCTCTTGAGCGATAAAACCGATGAGGTGATGGATAATTTGCATAAAATTCGCAAGACTGCCCATTCTTATTCAACTCAAGAACCCAGATATCAACGTAACCAGTGGCGTAGGCCTTTCACATTCCATCAATCATTTCAGCAGCCGTACCGCCCTTACAAACCTCTGGCTCCAGCTCCTGAGAGATCCAACTTTCCTTAGTCTTCTTCTGCTCCCCCTTTCTGGCCCCAGGCTCCGGCACAGCGTAGACAAGCCTTCCATCAACCTGCAAGAAAAAATAAATAGTATTTTTGACTTGATTTCTCTGGATCTAATTCCCAACTGTCCCCATCATCCCTGGCTGGCCCCCTTTCTCGACAAGTGGTCCATTGTCACCAAGGACGCTTGGGTGCTCGCTGTCATACGTTACGGTTACCTGTTAGAGTTTATGGACATCCCTCCATTCAGTTGTCTCCGACATACAACTTACTGTGGTTTCTCAATACCTACATCCATCCGAGACGCTTTCGCATGGTCACCCTAGAATCCGTTATTCCACTCTCTCCAAGACTATTGGTTTGTGGTCATAGATCTACAAGATGCATACTGTATTTCCATATTTCCATCCACGAACATCACTTCAGTATCTTTGTTTCCTCTTCAATGACAGGGCTTACCAATTCTGTGCCCTCCCCTTCAGGCTGTCCACCACTCCAAGAACTTTCACAAAGTGTATGGCTCCTGTAGCTGCCTATCTTCATCTGCACAACATCACAGTCTTTCCATATATATACAATTGGTTGATAGTGGCAGGGTCATACTCCACAGCCCGAAGGGAGGCTGCCTTTGTTCTTCAGACTGTGGCAGAACTTGGTTTGCAAGTCTGTTTCAAGAAGTCCTATCTCAAACCATCGCAGACCATAGATTACATTAGGGTGCATCTCAATTTGATGAAAGCCAGGTTTTTTCTCCCTCACTAATGGATATTCAAGTTGAAGAGAGCCATTTGCCCTTTCCAACGTTATTCCACAGTTACTGCTTGCTACGTGCAACATCTAGGCTTGATGGCTTCAACCACGTCCGTGCTCCAACACACGGGACTCAAAATGTGATCTTTGCAGGCCTGGTACCTGTCCCAGTTTGACCGCCTATTACATCATTCTTCCAAATGTCTTCTTGTCACCCCAGACTTAGCTTGCCAACTCACTCGGTGGACCTTCGTCTTGCATCTCCTTGTGGGTTGCCCATTCAGACCTCTTCAGTTGACAATACAGGTCATGACGGACGCCAGTCCAATAGGATGGGACGCACACTATGGTGATCACAAGTTTCATGCCCTATGGTCCAACTCGGAAAAACTAATGCATATCAACCACCTGGAAATGCTAGCAGTCATCAAGTCTTTCCAAGCCTTACATCTCCTCACAGCTGGTCGTGGAGTCCAGATTACCACAGACAATATGACCACCCTGTATTATACAGGGACCTATAAAGACATCAAGTCATTCCCCTGCTCAATGCAGGAATCCAAATCAAAGCACTTCTGACAGATCTAATTTTCTCTTGAATGTCTCCAGTGTTGGAGCACTAACCACCTCCCAATGTAATTGGTTCCTATGTCATATTGCTCTAACAGTTATTATGTGTCTTACATTCTGGGATGATCAAGAACAGATCCTGCCCCTCCTCTGTATGGCTATCTTTCAAGCATTTGAAAAGTGCTATCACATCTCCCCTCAGTCTTCTTTTCTCAAGGCTAAACATACCAGTTATTTCAGTCTTTTCTCATAGGACTTGGTTTCTTCTTCCCTGATCATCCTTGTTGCTCTCCTCTGAACTTGTTCCAGTTTGTTGACATCCTTCTTAAAGAACTGGATGCAGTACTCAGGATGAGGCCTAATCACTACTAAATAGAAGGAGGCTACCTCATGGGATTTGGAGACTATACAAGGCTTTTTAATTAGGCAACTTCCAGTTAATGCAGCCTAAAATAGCGTTTACCTTTTTTTTCAACCATATGACACTGTTGGCTCTTCAGTGTGATGTGGTGCAGAGGTCCATGTTTGTGAAACTCCTTATCATAGGGCCTGGGTCCCATGTCAGCACATAGTATAGCCTATACCAGTGCTCCCCAACCTTTTCTGAACCACAGATCGGTTGGGGGTGGAGTCCATGCACGGGGGGGCACCCCTGCACTCGCAGGTGGATAGGGCACGCTTGTGGATGGGTGGGCACAGCACCCATGCATGTAGGTGGCTAGCCGTGCGTTGGGGTGGGGTGCAGTGAGGGAGTGTGTGTGTGGGGAGATCTGTCTCCGCAGCGCGGTCCTGCCATGGCCACCAACTGGTGGTTGGGGATCCCTGGCCTATACCATGAAGGAGAACCATACAAACCAGTTAGCCAGCCCGTCCCTACGTGTCTTCACTGTTGCCAGCTCTGTATCACTTAATGACAATTACCAACCCTTTTAGCTCATTGTGCTATAATATGGCACAGGCATAATGACAACAACCTTTCTTTGTTGTTACAACGCTTTTTAATTAGCCAACTTCCAGTTTTCTCTATTCCCCTTCTGCAGTCTCCAGGCTTCTGCAGCAGTGTTGAAACTTAGGTTTTGCCTCTCAAATTCTATGCTCTCTCATTTATCTTTCAATTTGTTTTTTCTAATATACATGTTCTCTCTCTCTCTCTCTCTCTCTCTCTCTCTCTCTCTCTCTCTCTGTGTGTGTGTGTGTGTGTGTGTGTGTGTGTGTGTGTGTGTGTGTGTGGGCTAGGCACATTCTGAGGGCTGAATTAGACTGCCCCAGACCGTTTTATTCCAGTCCATCTTAATTGTGATGTTAGTCTGATATTTTAAAGTGTTATTGGATCTATTTCATCTTTTATAATCTGAATTGGGGTATTTTCATGTGATAGTGTTAAATTTTATTGCATTGTATATTTAATTCTAGATCGTTATATATGTGTACATATGAGGAATTAGAAGGCACATGGGACTTGTGGTCATACAAAGATGAAGTCTGTTAAGTTTTCTATATAGTTTGGATTTAAATCACTGAATGTTCTCGTGGGATTGTTGTTCCAAGTTTATTCTGGATTTGCTCCAAGATCGAGAGAAGAAACAAAGACCAAAGACCACATTCTTCTTAATTTGGAACTAGATAAACACCTGCAGATCTCATGTGAAACAGGGCCAGTGAACTTTGTTACACCCTCATAATCCTAATTGGTTAACATTTTGGAAGTGTAAGAAAGAGGGAGGTCTGGAGATGAGTAGAAAATGGTTGTTTCACGTATATGGAAAAGAAGATGAAAAGAGAGGGGGGAGAGATTCGCCCAGTTTTCCCTAGTAAGCTGTTATGTAGAATGCTTGTCAAGATTATTACTTAGCATAGTTTAGCTGTTATTTTAACCTAATAATAGTAAGCTTATTTGAATCATAGTAACTGTTTGGATATGTATATGCTTTATGCTTTTAAAGCTGCAACTATACTTTAATTGAACTAATTGAAGACATGGATGTTCCGGCAGGCCTTCCCGTCAAACAATTCCTGACGCTCCTTTCCTCCCCTCTCCACTGGTTTTTTATCTTTGTAGGTTTTTATTATTTATGCTGTCTTATATAAGTTTTCTTTCGTTATTTTTTGCTTGTTAGTCGCCTAGAGTGGTCCTGAGTTGACTAGATAGGCGGGATATAAAATAAATAAATAAATAAATAAATAAATAAATAAATAAATAAATAAATAAATAAATAAATAAATAAATAAATAAATAAATAAATAAATAAATCTTATTTTCTTAACAAATATAATTCTAACACAAGACTGATCTTTTGAACAGCAGGACTGCACCTAAATCCAGTGTGGAGTGGGAAGGTCACTAATTGCTACTATAACAGAGGTTCTACCTGATCTGTCTGTTGTGATGTCCAAGGAAGCACACAGTTTGTGGTTTACTGCCTTGTAAGCAGGCAAGACAGGAGTTCTAATTTTAGGTTGAGCTTGTCCATAGGGCAAGGATTATGCACTTCTGAGGCTAAAAGGACCTGTCTCAGGCATAAAAAGTGGTGGTCGCCTGCGCCTACAGTGACTCCTCGCCAAAACACTACCTCTTTAGGGAGAAGTCGTTCTGACAGTACACACACTCACACACACATTTAACTCCATGTATGTTTCCTTATATTATAAGCCACTTTGTGGAGTCCATTTTTGTGGAAAGGCAGAATATAAATACCGTGGCATCTTAAAAGACAAATAGTTTTATTGTGACATACATGTAAAGCTTGTCGTCAAGTAAATTTGTTCATCAAGTAAAATTGTTCACCAATTTTTGAATATAGGGGCATTTTCTTGTCCTGTCAGCTTCTTTTGTGTACTTTAGAAGAATTTTACATGTGTTTTATTTTCTTTGCTCAGGTACAGAATTTTCATAGCTGTATTCAAGTTACTGAAGACTTTGTGTCACCAGAACACCTTGTGCAGTCATTTCACTTAACACAAGAACTGAGGCTCTCAAAGGGAGAAATCAATTACGATGACAAGCTGCAGGTAATAGATGAGTTCTTGTCATATTTCCTTTTGTGATAAATACTTCTTGCAAATTTTGATATGGAATGTGTGACAGCAGAAGTTCCTGTTGCTGCAGTTGATTCACATTGATCTCTTGTCTGAGGATTTTTTTTTATATTCAGTATGAGGACAGCATATTTTGGGTATGTATTTTTTCCCCTTCTTCTACTTCCTGGGAAGAGAGTCTTATATAAACCAGCCCAACAGAATCAAGAGAGAAGCTGAGCCCAGTACTTTGGTTATATAACATTTTTTCATATAAAAGAAGGATTAGGGTACATGTGAGCCCAAGATCTGCGTGCCTCTTATTATTAGGTATTAAATGTGTTCCCATTAAGCAGAAGGATTCCCCCCCTCCCAATTGCATATCTTCGGCTACATACAGGTGTTGAGCTCATCACTTACCTTACCAAATTTATTTTTACAGATTAAAAATATCTTGTATCATGCAGTTAAGGAAATGGTGGGAGCTTTGAAGAGCCATGATCACGAAGTGGAAGATGCAGAAGAAAATTAAATGTGTGCTCTTGCCTTTTGGGGTCTGAAGAACATATTTTATCGTATTTTTCTTTACGATAAAGATTTTACTCATTCATATAAGCTGCACAAACCATCAGTGCCAAGAAAATATGTTTATTGTATTTACTTGCTACTGACACTGCAACAGAATAGCTTCTCATCACAGCTGTTGTGATTTAGAATTGTGAGGATTTTTTTAGAAATGGAAAACTCTAAACAGTACTCTGCTGTTATGTATTATATTGTAAATGAAATTTTCAAAATGTCAAAGATTTAAGATGTATTTATTTTTTGGAAAAAAAACAGAATTCTATGCTCTATTGTTGATCAAATGTAAATGTGATTTGTACAGTTTGGTTAAAATAACTTCAATATTTTTCACTACATTTGAGACAGTTACTGTGAGGTAGGACACAAACACCAGCTATTGCCTGCATTGGAATATTGCTGAATCCGCACAGCAGTCATGTCATGATCTGAAAATTTACTGCCAAAAACTGTAAACTTTGTACAATATAAAGTATATAAAATAGATATTACAGACACTTCAGTATTTTATTGAAGCTATTCAGTGTACAATTAAACATTTTCAAAAAGGTGTAATTTATTTAAAATTTGTCTCATTTTGGTAAAATTTATGTGAACTTTTAAAGCTAAATATTAAACTTAATATGCTATGTAAATATATACATATATACATTCAATGATGTATTTTTTTAAAACATTGGCTTGCTTTAATTTGTTAAAAGTGCAAGTGTTAAACATGCTTTGTACATTGAAAGTTGAAAGGGGTTTTACATTTTCCATTAAAAGGACTTTATCAAATGTTGTCTCATTGTGTGTGTTTTTCATGTTTTGTAGCACATTCGTTAAAATGCACGTCTGAGTCATTCATTCATTCACAGTGGTTGCAGATTTGTCTCTGTAATGTTGACTGTTGTAAAAGATTGTTGTGTGTTTAATAGTGTGCATCTTTTTGCCCTCTCCAGGTTTCATATGAAACTTCTCAGTTGTGCTAGCGCACATTTCAACTGGCTGAGCCAAAGAAAGTTTATCTAATGAAGAATAAAAATAATTAAATCATTTTGTTATGTATTGTCTTTAATTGCAGTTCTTAAATACATGAGGAAATAAGCATTAAAATTATTGGATAATATTCAGTCAGGAATTTGGTTTTGCAAATTTTATGATAAACGGCTGTATTAGATAACTAGGTATGTAGTTGCTAAGTTAGAGAAATACAATTTCAAAATCAGTTTACGCACTTCACATCCTTTTTTCATGTTTATAATATATAGCACTTGTAAAGTACCAATAGTAATACAGTGGAGCCTCGCTTAACGATTTTAATTGGTTCCAAAAAAATCATCGCTATGGGAAAACATCACTAAGCGAAACACGGTTTCCCATTGAAATGCATTGAAAACCGGATAATCCGTTCCAATAGGAACGGATTGCCGTCCTTAAGCGAAAATTGCCATAGGAAACATCGCTAAGCGAAACACAGTTCCCCAATTGAAATGCATTGAAACCCATTCAATGCATCTCAATGGGGAAAAAAAATCAACAACAAATTTAAAAAGAGTCAGAACAAAGTCAAATTTGGTTAGCAAAGGGTTTATTAAGTGCACTTTATGATTTCAAACATTTTACACAGTAAACTTTAACTTTATAACATTTAAAAAACAGCAAACATGAAGCTGTTTAAACCATCTTTAAGCGAAACAGGGGACCCAAAAACCTAATCGTTATGCGAAGCATGGTCCCGAAATCGCTAAGCGAAAATCGCCCATAGGAAACATCGTTAAACGGAGCGCAAAAATGCTCCGAAAAAGTCATCGCTAAGCGAATTCATCGTTAAACGAAGCGCTCGGTAAGCGAGGCACCATTGTATTATTCTAAATACACACAAAAGGCATCAACTAGAATACTACTAGAAAGGCACTTGAAATCTCACTTGCAGAGTTGGCATGACATTTATTAGCTGAAATTATGTAAATACTTTATGTATTTCAGGGTGAGTCCTACAATTATATCAGTTATTTAGAGTGTTTAGATACTATGTGGAGGATCCATGATTGTACTTGTATGTAATTTGGACTTTAGCCATGTGTAGAACAAGAACACTATAGTTACAATTTTCACACACACAAAAGAAAGAAAAAAGGAAACTTGGCTGGAAACTGAAGTCTACAATTGGCATACCACTGGCAGACCATCATTGGTTTATTATGCCAGCTGTTGCTAGTTGAGCTCTTGCTATTGAGCTTGGTTTTCACTATGTCTGGTTTCTTTCTCAGTATGTGTGCCTTTAATTTTTAGGTCACAAAATCATACACTAAAAGAGCAGGGCTTTATGAAGGGTAATAAAGCTTCTACCTTTGATTGGGCGCAGACACGTGGACAACATTTTCTCTTGTCTTTCCCTGCTTGCCTTCATCTCTAAGAGCATTATATTGGAAACCCATGATGATACACATTCATGTGTAGGTGAATAGGTGTCTCATCCTCATCTCTGGGTATTTCGGTTAGAGTCTGAATGTACTAGCTAAAGAGGATGGTGCTTAACTTTGGCTTTATTTCTTCATCCTGTTTTTGTCTGGGCAAAAAGCACATCTGGAATCCTTGTTCTTTAATTCACACTATGGAGCTAGGCTATTGTTTTGATCAGGAAGAGGTGAGATTTATCCTTTCTGTCTCCCTTCTACCATCACTTCAATACTGTGGAACATGGCCAAACTCAAACCTTGTTTTGTTGGAGGAAATTGGACTTCTTTCACCTTGCTGCAAACAAGGGTTCTTTGAACACTGAAAAATTATGGATAAGTAGGTGAGTTTAATCCTTCTTCGTGGCCTCTGAATGCACACAATTGGGTTGTTCTGCGCCTGCACAGGACGTCTTAAAGGTTTCTAGAGCTTAAAGACATGTGATTAGTAGGATGTTCCTGGATAGAGCGCATGCTCCGCCCTCCAAAGGTTCCCCTCAGTTCCTTTTTGCCGCCACTTCATTTGGACCTTTTTCGGAACGCTAGAGTGATTGTGAGATCATTTACTGACTACTGATTCTTTCCAATCATTTTTCTTTCATTTTCTATTTCAATCATATCTTTGTTGTGCGTTCCCCTGTAAGTTATCTGTTTTTCAGTTTACCTCAGTCGTTTTTCTCTTTCACTATGTTTTTCTTCCCCCCATTTTCCCTCCTTTTCCCCCCAACCTTTTATGGGGGGCCCAGGGCCTTTCAAATGGTGCGTGCTTTGCACGAATAAGATACCACTTGCCAACAGTCACGACCCTTACATTTTTTGCTTAGGGGAACAACACCAAACACACTCCTGCCCCGAGTGCAAAAAGCTTACAAGAACCACTCTAAAACTACACCTGCGAAGACTTCGCTCATACCTTTTGGGAAAGTCTCTCAATCTGGCCCCCATGGATCCACCAACCTCTCCAACTCCATGTCCAGAGCGTTGAGAAACTTTGAGCCCGATGACTCCATCACTTGGACAAAAAGATCTTTCGAAGTCCGCATCGAAATCAACGTCCATGTCAAAAGCTCCAATCCGTCCTGATGGTTCTTTTAAGAAAAAGAAGAATGCTAAGAAACCTATGAAATTGACCCAAATAGATCCACCTCAACCAGGGCCTCCATCACTGATCCTTGAGGAGTCATCCAGAGATGCCCCTGGCTCAATTTCGGATAGAGGCAGCCCAGCCTTAACACCGACTCAGGCTGCAGCTTCCATTACCAGCCTTTTGCCGAGTACTGGCCTATCTCCGTCTGATGTACATTCCAGACCGGCCTCAGCCTATTCAAGCCCTAGATCAAGCTTGTCCAACCTGCGGCCGAAGGGCCGCATGCAGCCCAGGCCGGCTCAGAATGCGGCCCAGTGCAATTTTTTTTTAAAGGAATTCCAAAGTTTCAAGTTACACTGCCAGTGCTTGTGGCCGGAATACGACTGGGGCACGTCACAACGGTGGGGGGGGGGGGGAGAGGGAAGGAAGGAGCAGGAGGGGAGGGGCAGGGGTCTGTGTGACTGCATTGCGCCGTCCCCGTCAATAGGTGGACCCCCTCCTGGCCCCATAAAGCCACCGGAGTCGAAGCTGGCAGCCTCTGCTGTCTGAGATTGCAGCTGCCGGTAAGCGTGCTTGGAGCAGGGCTGCGGAGGATGGCTAGGGCTGCCCCCCCATGCGGCCCAAACCAAATTTATGTGTGGCCCAAACCAAATTTTCATCTTCTAATGTGGCCCAGGGAAGGGGAAAGGTTGGACACCCCTGCCCTAGATCATCAGGGTGGGCAATATCTATTCAGGTCTCTGAATCGGAATTGTCTCACCAGTCTCCCTGCAAGCGCTGGGTGAAGAGACAACGCCTTTCTCCAATCCAATATGTCCCCCCACACAGGAAATTTTACTATTATCATGAACCTCTCTCCTTTTTTGAACACAGTGAGTCGAGCTGAGATGTCCAGCGCTCCGTCTTGCCCGGAAATTTTTGATTCCTTTCAGCCAGTCACACCTGACACTGTGGCCAAGGCGCTTGATCGCTGTCAGGCCACCACCTCCTCCCTTGACCCTTGCCCGGCCTGGCTAATCAAAGCAGCCAGGCCGATAACTATGGAATGGGCCACTGTAATAATAAATGGGTCTCTCCTGGAGGGCAGATTTCCATCTGCCCTCAAGGAGACACTCATTAGGCCCATTAGGAAGAAACCAAGTTTGGCGGCGGATGAGATTGGCAACTATAGGCCCGTCGCCAATGTTTCTTTCCTAAGCAAGGTGGTTGAGAGGGTGGTGGCCAACCAGCTTCAGTCGCACCTGGATGAAACAGATGCCCTGGATCCATTCCAGTCGGGCTTCAGGCCGCGCCATGGTACAGAAATGGCATTGGTCGCCCTGTGCGATGACCTATTGAGGGAGGCCGACAGGGGCAAAGTGTCCCTGCTGGTCCTCCTCGATATCTCAGCGGCCTTTGATACCATTGACCACGGTATCCTCCTGGGGAGGCTCTCTGAGCTGGGAATTGGTGGCCTGGCATTGGCCTGGTTTTGTTCCTTCTTGGAGGACTGTCCCCAGAGCGTACAGCTTGGGGAGAATGTCTCGCCGTGGAGTCTCAACTGTGGGGTTCCACAGGGGTCAATTATCTCCCCAATGCTGTTTAACATCTATATGAGGCCGCTGGGTGGGGTCATCAGGGGATGTGGAGCTCGGTGTCATCAGTATGCTGATGATACTCAGCTGTACATCTCCTTTCCACCTACCACAGGAGATGCCGTTCTGTCCCTTCAGCGCTGCCTGGGGACCGTACTGCAATGAATGCAGGAGAACGGGCTGAGGCTGAACCCGGACAAGACGGAGGTACTGAGGGTGGGCGCCCCCACAATCGGGGGTTTGGGAAACTCCCTCATTTTTGGGGGGTGACCCTCCCCGCCAAGGATGGGGTTTGCAGCCTGGGGATCCATCTGGACCCGGCGCTCACCATGGAATCCCAGGTGGCGTCGGTTGTCCGAACCGCCTTTTACCATCTTAGGCGGATAGCCCAGCTGCGGCCCTATCTCGAGGTGGGGGCGCTCACTACGTTGGTGCATGCGCTCGTAATCTCAAGATTAGACCACTGTAATGGGCTCTACGTGGGGCTGCCTTTGAGGCTGTTGCGGAAACTACAGGTGGTGCAGAATGTGGCGGCCAGACTTCTCAGTGGTGTGAAAAGATACCAACACGTTTCGCCCATTCTGGCCGCATTGCATTGGCTGCCCATCCGTTTCCACATCAACTTCAAAGTGTTGATGCTTACTTATAAAGCCCTAAACGGCTTAGGGCCTCGTTACTTGGCGGAACGCCTACTCCCACCAAGTTCTACCCATGTCACTCATGCGAGTCAGGAGGTGAGGCTGAGGAGCCTAACACCGAGGGAGGGCCGGAAAGAAAAGACAAGAAATAGGGCCTTCTCGGCGGTGGCTCCTCGCCTCTGGAATAACCTTCCCCCTGACATTCGCGCAGCTCCCGCACTGGGTACTTTTAAAAAACAACTAAAAACATTTATGTATCGGCAGGCCTTCCCGTTTATCAACTCCTGATCCCCCTTTCCTTCTATTCCCTAGTTCCCACCTTGTCGCAACTTTTCCTTTGTATAATTATTTTAACTGTATTGTCGCTGTTTTTATTGTTGTAAGCCGCCTAGAGTAATCTTAATTGATTAGATAGGCGGGATATTAAATAAATAAATAAATAAATAAATAAATAAATAAATAAATAAATAAATAAATAAATAAATAAATAAATAAATAAATAAATAAATAACCCATTCTCAATACCCAAATAGAGATGTCTATGGGGACCAGTACCACCACTACAACTCCTACTGCCATGAAGACTGGACTGCACATGTCTATTATGACGAACCAAGAAGTATCAGATATGTTTCTCCACCCCAATATTCGCCTTCCATATCGCCTTCACCACCATGACACCAACGTTGTTCATCCACGACATATCCAACATCAACTCACGATACATCAATCAATACGAAATCAGCTCTCAAACGCACTCTCCCGGTACTAGATTCTCAACCACAACCCAAACGAGCTAAGACTCTCTTGATATCATACATCTCTCCAGGTCACCACCACCTACAAAGGACCTCCCCCCTCCTGACATTGGACTATGCCTGGTATCAATTGTACCTCCACCATCACAACCATCTGTTCCATCTCCTGTCGATCCTCAACCTTCTGACCAAGGACAATGGGATGATTTACCACCCCAACATAGACTCTCTGAACCTGACAGCATGGAAGATAGTCCCGCTATAAAAAACGTATTAGATCGAGCCCAAAAGCCATTGACCTAATACGTTTGGTTATACCAAAGCAAATGGAAAGCATTCCTTTCTTTTGCTAATTCTCAGAACTTACCTGCAACATTGGTTTCTTTGAAGACTTTACTTACTTTTATCCGTCATCTCTTTCATTTCGGACTCTCATTCTACCCTCAAGGTATATATTTCTGCTATTGTAGCCCATCAGCCTTCTTAGTCTGACTCGGCTAGGTTTTTCTCTCACCCAACTTTGAAGAAATTCCTGAAGGGACTCTATAATATTCATCCCCCATGTCATCATCCTCTTCCTCAATGGTCTTTGCAGCTTGTCCTCAATGCACTTACCCGACCACCTTTCGAACCAATTGCTACTACTAATTTCAAATTATTTTCCCTAAAAAACATCATTCCTTGTAGCAATAACATCTGCTAAATGTGCTAGCGAACTTGCAGCCCTCGGTTTGGATCCACCTTTCTTTCAGTTCCACCCGGACAAGGTTACCCTCTATCTTAATGTATCGTTTTTACCCAAAATTATATCTGAATTTCATCTCAGTCAACCGTTGATTCTACTGACTTTATTTCCATCTCCTTCTAGACCTCCTGAGCACATGCTCCACATGCTTGACCAAAGATGCTCTTTGGCCTTCTACATCAATAGAACTAAATCATTCAGAAAGTTCTCCAAGGCTCTTCTTATGCTTTCATGGCCCTCATAAGGGTGCCCCAGCTTCGCCTCAAACTGTCTCTCGCTGGATTGTTCAAACTATCTCATTGGCAGACTCTTACAGGAACTGAGGGGACCTTTGAAGGGTGAAGCATGCACTCCATGGGGGAAAGTCCTACTAATCACATTTCTTTATGCTCTAGAAACTTCCAAGATGTCCTGTGCAGGCGCAGAACAACCCAATTGTGTGGATTCACAGAGGACCACTAGAAAAATCATGGTTATAAGTAGGTAACCTCTCTTTTAGAATGTAGCATCCCAATAACTGTCATGGATAGAACTTTAGAGAGATACTGGGTTGCATTCATGTATTTGTAGACTCAAGTGATTTTATATACCATTTAATTTGCCACACCCAGTAACAGTGGCAGCACTTTTTCTGTAGTAGCTAATTCATTTGAACTGGAAAAGCAAAATTTGTGTCCTCAAATGCAAAAGCAGTACTTGATATAACCAAGTACAGTGGTGCCTCGCACAACGATGTTAATTGTTTCCAAAAAATTCATCGCTGTGTGAAACCATCGTCCTGCGAAACACCATTTCCCATAGGAATGCATTGAAAACTGGTTGCCGTCCTTAAGCTAAAATCGCCATAGGAAACATCGTTGAGTGAAACCCGGTTCCCCAATTGAAATGCATTGAAGCCGACTCAATGCATTTCAATGGCTTTGCGAAGTCCTTTTTCACTCCTGTAAAAGTGTCTTACAGTGTTTGGAACCTGTTTTAAATGCTTGCAATCATTAGCCCACCTCCTGAACCCTATGCAAACTTAATTTGGTGTTGTTCTGAGTTGTCGTTAATTTTTGGTGATTTTTTGTTTTTTCTCTCATTGAACTCTATTGAACTGTCCGTCCAATGCATTTCAGTGAGAGAAAAAACAAAAAATCACCAAAAATTAACGACGACTCAGAACAACACCGAATTAAGTTTGCATAGGGTTCAGGAGGTGGGCTAACGATTGCAAGCATTTAAAACAGGTTCCAAACAGTTTACGACACTTTTAAAGGAGCGAAAAAGGGACATCGTTAAGTGAAATTCCCCCATAGAGAACATCATTAAACGATGGGGGAAATTCCTCAAAGAAACCCATCGCTGTGTGAATTCCTCGTTGTATGAAGCAATCGTTGTGCGAGGCACCACTGTACCAGAAAACTTATTTTCACCTTTTATTTTAGAATAGTAGCTTTGCTCATATATGTATGCAGCTACTAGTTAGTTACCCAGGTAGTAAATGTTGCTGGGCATACTTTAGAACAGGGATCTCAAATATGTGGCCCACTGGATGATAGTTTGTGGCCCCCGCCTTGCCTGCCCCCCTGAAGCGCCCACGCTTCCTCTGCTGTCAAGAGTCAAAAAAAGCCTCACCTTGCTCACTGGCTGTCTCCCAAGACAGCGTCTCTTGCACCCTCCATCCAGAACTGCAGCCTGCCAGCCAGCCCACCTGAGTGTGCATTTTTGAGGGGGTCCCTCAGAGGAAGGTTGCTGGATCTCCGTGTGTGTGTTTGTGTGTGTGTGTGTGAGCGCGCGCGCGCGTACGCGTGCATGCATGCACACACGTGCACACCTCTGGGGGCCTCGCCCCATTCTGTTTAATTTTGCAGGTACTGATGGGGGCTTTTCTCCTTTGGCAAGGTGATTCTGTGAGGCTTTTATGTTGTGCCCTCCTCCCCCCCTGCTAGGCGGTCGCCGGCGCTCCCTCCCTTCTCTGCTTGTTTGTCCTGCTGCTGGTGGTGGCAGTGGTAGTGAAGAAGGAGCCGGAGGGGGTTGTGGCTGGCAACGACAGCTGGCGTGCTCCTCCTCCTCCTCCTTGGAGCCCCAGCCGAGCTAAGGAAACCCCTGGGCGGCTTCCTCGGGCTCTTGCTCCGCTTGACAGAAAGTCTGATGCAGCCCAGCCTCAGCCAGACTCTGCCTCCAGCGGCCCCCAGGTAACTTGAGTTTGAGACCCCTGCTTTAAAAACATATTGGTTGAAATCCAGTAACAAGTTGGAGCTAAGGTAGACCCATTGAATCTGGGGATTTGGTGAATCAACTGCCTGTATAAGTTCTATTGATTCAATGGCCTACTTACAGTATGACTTACTGCTTGATTTCAGCCAATATAGAATATAAACATTATATTTCCAATCTGTAAGTTCAGGCATTTGTCCAGACTACAACAACCTGTAGGAGCAGGTAAATCCTGAAATGTAGAGCAGTTGGGCTTTGATTCAGAAGGGTGTTCAAGGTGAGCAGAAGATAAATTAAAATAGCTGGTAGTCAACTAGATGGTTTGGAGTTCATCAGCATTAACATGTGAATCTTTCTACATTTCAGAATAGTAAAGTGATTGTTCCAGAGTTTTATAATCCCTGATCTGTAGCAACTCAAATACCAGGTTGGTACCAATCAGGTCTCCCACTGAAGAGTTACATAACCAAGAAAGGCCTTCTCTCATGTTTCTGTGAGTTTCCACTGATTGGACACAGCCCAGGGGCCCCCAGGTTTCATTGCTCAGTCGTGTGTAGAAAAAGGGGCTCCTTCACATAGCAAACTTTTAGGACATAAAGGATTTAATTGTCTGTAGTGTCTCACTTGGCCTACCGAGACTTCTATATTTGAAAGGATTCCTCCTCCCCCCCCCCTTTTTTCACCCTGCACATGTTTTTAAGGAACAACTGGTTTATTAGCATACAAGTTCTTGCTGTGCAGGATGTTAGAAATCCCTTTAAGGAGTGGGCCAACAGAGCCATTACATTACATTAACTTAAAAAAAAAAAACAAGCTGGGTTTTGGAAGCAACCTCGTACCATAGCATGAGACTTTAGGGAGAGGAGTCTCCATATTTCAAGGAATGCAGCAGCACACAACTCTGCATGCTGGAATAAAGACTAAAAGACTGTACCAGTTGAATGTTGGGTTTAAGTAGCTCTCTTCTCTAGCTCTCTTCCCAGTTAAAAGAGCTGTGTTGGTAAGAATGAACCATGTGTGGGCTTCATAAACATATTCCTACACTGTAACACTTAAACAGGTCTATATCCAAGCGTGTTTTTCCAGTTGCTACTTTTGTTACAAAAGCAAGATATATCAAGGCAGTTTCTGTTTTAAAAAGGCATCTGGATAAAATCCCAAATTTCGTGCTTTGGACAGGGATTTGTTCGTTTCCCAAAAATGTACAGGTACTAGTGGTTTGTTTCCTCTTCGTTTGAGTAACATGCCTTGTCTTTGGCAAAGTTCGTATTTGCTTTTATCATGAAAGCTTACTAATGTGCTTCAGCCAAGATAAATTGTCAGCATGTAAACCACACACTTTGAGCAGAATGTAATATTTAATCCCATGTTTACATTTCAGATAATCCACAACAACCCAGTTAAGGGTGTGGAACTCTTATGGCAGTACATTTGCTTAAAGAAGGCACTTCTGGAAAATATATATATATATATATTTTGTGTGTGTGTGTGTGTGTGTGTGTGTGTGTGTGTGTGTGTGTGTGTGTGTGTGTGTGTGTGTGTGTGTGTACTGTGTCAACACACACACATATAAACACACAGTATTGAAAAGTGTATGTGTCTGAAGAAGGTACTTTCTGAATGAATATAAGATAGGCAGATAGATAAACAATATATATACTGTTTATCTGTTCATTCAGAAAGTTCCTTCTTCAAGCACATAAACACTTTACAATATACAGTATATTCAGGAAGTGCCTTCTTAAAGTACATAGATACATTTTTAGTCATTCCAAAACAATGAACCAGTATCTAGCGTCTATTCCCAAGTTAGAAAAAAAAGATATTTAAAAACTATATACTGTATCAGATAGTTCTGTTTGGAGCAAAATGTGTGGCCAGAATTGCTGCAGTTAAGAAATCTCCCCTTGTATTTGTCTCTTACCAAGTATTTTTCTCCATTTTGAACTTAAAAGACAGCTTTTATCTATATATTTCAAAGGCCATTGTGGCTACCACTGCATATCGCCAGTGTATTGGTGTGTTTTTGACATGTTGACATTTTATTGCAAACCACCTTAGAAATCTTGGCTTTGGAGGTATGGGAGAACTTATATATTTGATAAATGGATACCATGCTCCCAACCTAAATTTAAGATAAATATTTTATATGTTAATTTCAACCAGCTGCAAGATGAAACTTGAGCAAAATATTTTTGTTAAATACATAAACTGATATCAATTTTAGTAACTTTAATAATTAAACAATGGCATTAACAATAAGGATTATTCTTTCATGTTATTTTAATCCATTCATTTTGGGGAGATGATTCAGGGGATTGGCAATTTTGTCTAATTTGGTCAGTGTTTTTAATTTCAAGCCTACATCTTCTTAATGTATTACTAATGTAACAATTTATACCTTGCATGATTTAATGGCTCAGTTAATGTTAAGATGTTAATTTTCATAGTGAAATGTCTAAACTCTGGCTGGAGATAAATAATGGATTTGATCTATGATTGTTAAGTTTTGATGATTGAAGAAAACAGGGTTCCTTGGAATGGTCTCTCCCCAAACTCCTCTCCTCCTAAAGGATGGGAATGATGCCAATTATCATAAACGTCCAGATGAAGAAAGACTGCCTCAGGAGCATATCAAATGTTCAGTTGACAGCCTACATGTGCTTCCTTGGAAGATGACAGCCAGTCTTTCAGTATTCTGTGCATTTCTACCCTTCCACCATTCACTGCAGTGCAATACACACAGTGGGTGTAGACACTATATCACCTCTAAACAGGTTCCCACAAAGTATAACAATAGGCTATTTTTTATGTTCTTCTGTAGTGCTTTGGTGTATACCTGAAGAATGCTACAGCCCAATGGGATGTGGAATTTTTCTACAAGAGGACACTGTCCAGCAGATGGCACTCCTTGCATAAAAAAACTTTCATATTGTTTTGTGGTGTCAGGTAGCATCCATTTCATAGCAGTTCTAATAGGGTATTCAAGGCATGTGTGATATTAAAAAATGGTTTTACTCCCCCCCATGAGTTTCCATTGCCACAGGGATTTGAACCCAAGCCTTCTAAGTCCTTGTTCATCGCCCTATTCACTAACACACACCCCAGCCCACCAGCTATGAGTTGGCCTAGTCTTAATCTCCTCTTGCTTCTTCTCTCCCTTCCATCCATATTTGCCAGAGCATCCTTTCTTTACTTCTTTGTTGTTTTTCAAATTCTAATTAAATCAAATTTCAGTGAAATGGATTATGCCCTTAAGCTAGTTTTCCCTATGTATAGCTACATGTTAACAGGGTAAAGCAGGTTTAGGATTCTTTAAAACGAATGACAACAAAAATCACAATTAAAGCTGGTCAAAATAATTCTTTTTGCCAAAAAAAAGGGGGGAGGGAGGGAGGGAGGAAGAAGCACACCAATTAAATTACATATTACCTGTATGCTAGTAAGATCAGCATTTTCACATTAAAGTGTTCTTGTGGCTTCATGTTTTGGAATGATTAAGTTGTTCTCTGATCTCTATTGCAATAGAGCTAGAACTTGTTTTTTACATGAACCAGAATAAAATCTATAAAGAATGTCAGCTTCTGGCCCCAGACTCAGACCAAAGTATTGATGTTTAGCTGGCCAAAACTATCATGTAGAACTCATTACCTTGGAAAGAGTGTTAGCTACCTAGTTAAGCAGCAAAAGGACTGTATTTCACAATGTAAAACTGAGTGAAAAGAAGCTCCCTCCTCAACTCTTGTAGCTCAAAATATCCACAGAAATTGAGCAGGAGCATCAGGAACAAAATCTGTACTTCCTCAAATTATGCCATACTATTCATGTAGATAACTGGATTTTAAAAATATGTTACAAGAGATTTATCAGCTACTGGCTAGGATGGCACTATAGGAATCATACCTCTGATTACCAAAATGTAGAGCCATAAATGGGAGAGCTTGCTTTTTCTAATATTCCTTGAAAGATCTTGGTTGGCACTGCATTGGTGAAGGGAGAACCCTGTATTCCAGGTGGGCATTGATCCTGCTAGAGAGTGACTATTACTGGAAGTCTATGGATGTCTCAGTTCTTCTCCGGAAATAAAATGGTAATTTCTCATTCTGAATTCCAACTTTTTAGCTGTTTCGGAAGACATTCCAGATGACAGTCAGGATCCAATCAGGCTGAACCTTTCTTGTAGGAGATGCTCCTCCGCCCTCCTAGACCAGCTTGCCAAAATTAGCTAACCTGTCAACCCCTGAAGTCCAAAGACATGGGCAAGCAAAAAACAAACTAAAGCCCATGAAACTTTCTACAAAGTAGAAAGAGGGCAAAACAACAGGACAAAGAACAGACCAATAAGAGTAACAGACAGAATCTAATCTATTCACTACCCCCCCACTGCACAGGCAGAAATTGTTAGAAAATATGCTGCCTGAGATTCAATAGAAGGTAGAATGCCCTCCCCACAAGATATAACAGAAATGGCAAGAAACTTTCCTTGCCCTTGGAGAAAAGCTCCATGCTACTTGCCCCCCTCCTTTCTCCTGTACCATTCCAGACCTTCAGAAGATTGATGCTCAGCCAAGGCTCCCAAGGTGAACACAGGTTTCCTTTAAAAGGATCACCCCCCCATCCCAGCAAATGGCCCTTGAGGAGCTAGAGATGTGAACACCTTTTTTTTCTCTTTCCTGCACCCAGCTCTACTCCTTTAATATGCTGCTGGGTGCCTCTTCTTCTGACTTGGCTTTGAAGTGGAAATAGACCATGAAGTAAAAAATGGGAACTGGTACCTCTCTCCATTAGGATCGAAGTTCCTTTTAAAAATCAGTGCACTTGACATACATATGCCCAAGACCAAAGGAGGCCAAAACAAAAGCAGTATCAGTGCATCTTGCCACAAAACTGGCTGAATTCTTTTAAATCCATTGAGGGGATAATTAAAAGGAGTTTTTTTCCCCAGCAATGTGTCTGCTTCCATGCTACTTACCATGGTCCCAATGCAAATGGTCCAGAAAACATTTCCAGCCTTTGCTGAGTCCAGTGAGCAGGGCTCAACAGACTGAAGTACTTTGATATGAAGAGAGCGGGGGCATAATCCAGTAGGCCCTCAGGAACTTGCCTTGCCCATATGGCAAACCACTGTATCACAGCTGTCTTTTGGTCTGAAAGGCCTGCAAAATTCAGTATGGAGTGCTTCCTCATGAGATGTTTTTCATCATAGTTGATGGGTTATGACAGTTGCCAGCTCCTCTGTGAATCTCATCAAAACCTATTTAGCCCAGTTGAGTGGGTGTCTCCAACAGTTTCCCCCCAAAACTCCATGGGGGTAAAAGTTCATGCTTCCTCACAACAAAGCTCACCTGAGGAAAAATCCTCTCTTCAGCTTTTATGTAACAGTACTAGCAACAGATTATGAATAAATAAGGAAGGGCAGGAACTGAGGAAGGGGAATTCACTGTAGGGGTGGGAAAAAGAAAATCTGAAGATGATGTAAACAGCTAACAGCACAGGAGCTCTGAAAGAACCCTGCTTCACCAACTCTATGGGCACGACCATTCTGGGATGGTTCAGCAGTGCTCCTTCAGGAGAGGATCAGTGTAATAAATTAGAGCCTGCCTGTTACCTGGAAGGAAGAAGCTGTTAGGCATGCTTCCAACAGACACAAAACAAGGTGTCCTCCACCACCATTATCTAGTTTCAAATGCTCTTGATGCTTCTGGACAATTACAGTCAAAAATCATGGAGATGGTAAAATCTTCACCTGATGCAGAACAATTGTTGCACTAGGTAATCAGCCATCTACAGAACATATGCAGATGGCTCATACACAGACATCAAAGTCATTTTCAGATGTTTAACTCTACACAATTATTTTTATATATGCAGTTCTTCCCCTCACACTGTCCACAAATTAGCCGCTAGAAGAGGGATGCCCACAGGATTCCCTTACTACTTTTAGCCCATTGCTACATTTGCAATTTGGGAAGTGTTATTTATGGGTGCCATCACATAATAACTGTCACATAGATTGTTCATTCATAATAATGGACTGTGCGCTACACAGAAACATACCAAGCAGAAATGGCAGAAATTATGCCATTCACTTCCTCTCTCACCACTGAACATTTTACAAGAACAAGATTGTTCTTTTGTTTCTGTTGGGGAAAACAGAGAATGGGGGACAATGCACAGTCTTTTGTGAGGACGTAGAAAGATCTTCACAGATTCTACACCAGCGAACAATACATTGGAAACCCTGACCACACTACTGAAACCTCCCAATATTTACTGTTTGAGGACAACGCATGGACTGACTGCATATCCTTCTCTGGCAAAGGGTTGTATTTGAGACCATAGTGTACAAATACTGTACATTCAATCATTGATTTATATTTCACATAGCAGGGCTAAGGTGTGTGTTTTTTCAGTTTTTTTTAGTTCAACTGCAAGAATTCACCAGGCAGAATTCTGGGAGTTCTTTCGGAGGCACCCTCTATAGAGCCTAATGAGCAGTGAGATTACAACTCCTGGGAGCAGCACAGCAGCTTCCTCCCCCATTACCAAGAAGAAACAAGGCTCAGAGAAGGGAATGCCAACATTGAGGAACGCCTTGATCCAAGTGAGAAACATGTAGGTTTCTGTAGGTGTGCATTTGTGGGCTGAGACTCTGAGAATTCCACCTGGGGAATTCTGGGAATTGCAGTTCACAACAACAAAAATGTACACCTCCAAGGATTATGACTTCTGCTTGCAGTCATGAAAAAACATTGCCAATCAGAACAGATAGCTTTGCTTTAGATGATCTAATGGCCTGAGTCTGAGTTTTGAAATGAACAACTAAAAGATTCAAAACAGACCTGAAACATTTTATTTTTCTGGCAACTACTATTACTTCCATTCATGCAACAAGGACTGCTCATCCTTATATATTTGTCTAGAACAATGCCTAGTAGTTTCTTATACAGAAAACACACATTATGAAGCACCCTGATTATGTAAACAAATCAAAATATTCCAACAAAACTAAATTTGGTTCCTTAAAAAATGGAAATTTAGCATGTCTCCTGATTGGCTGAGATTACATTTTACGTCAGGAGTGCAGAAGTGTGGCACACAAATCCATCTTGCAGTGGAACAGAAGTAACTTCCAATCAGTTGACTGGTTTTTGTGCACGATTAAATCAACTAGAAATCAAATGCATGACAGAAAATGTCTTCCATTGCCAAAACGGTCACTCTCATACCATGTAGGTTTTGCATTATTTTATGGCATTAGAGACTTGTTACACATAGCATACCGATAAACCCTGTAGAACTGTGTTATCAAGTTTACCTTCAGTCATTTGGCTTGAGCGAAAAAAGTGTTTTGTTTTTACCAACGATGGTAAATAGTAACTCTACCCATCCAATCCAACACGATGTATATTTTTCACAGTGACCAAGTCTCCTTTCTCCCCACTTTCTAGGGTATGGAGTTGATGCTTCTGTTCTTGGATTTCTGTGGTACTGATGGCTTTCCCTTTTTAGAATTTTGATGAACTACAGGTAGGCATCCACTGTGGTCTTCACTTAGCTGTTCATGAGTCCCTTCAATATATCCTCTGAGAGCTCTAAGAGTGGAAGCTCAGAGGATGGAATGTCTAGTGGTGGAAGGCTGGGGATAGGAATGTCCTTGGCCTTCCCTGCAGTGGTTGTAAATTTCTGCCAAGAGGAAGCAGAGGAGGCTGCAGTTTCTGAATGCTGCTGCAGACCCCACAACTCTGACTTCTCTACAAAGTCAGCATCTACATCCAGCTCTTTTTCTAGAGGGGATTTGAGGAGCCTGGCCCTCTCAGCTTTGAGCTGCTTGTTCTCTTGCCTTAATCGCTCATTTTCAGCTAAGAGGACTTCTACATGTCGTTCTAGAAGTGCAATTTTGGTGGCCTGCTCCTCTATTTTTGTCTTATCATCCTTTGGAGTTTTGCTTCTTACACATACTTCCAGCGGTTCCTTTCTTTTCTGAAGGAGAAAGAGTAGTGTATCTGGGTCCCTATCCAAGACACCATGGATGGCCTGCATATCCTTCACTGGCAAGGGGTTGTATTTGAGACTAGTGGGTGCTGTTACACTTTGGTCATCACATTCCTCAGCTGATGGTTTGGAAGAAGGTTGCAAGTGTGCAGCATTATCCTTGTCCACAGCCTGCTGGATTTTGAGTCTCTCTTCTCTTTTTGCCCTTTTCCACCGTTCTTGAATAAGTAGTATTTGTTTCAGGTGACTTTCCCTTTGTAATTCCAATGATAACTGAGCCTGTGCAAAGATGAAAACAAAAGACTGAATTTCACCTCCATAGATCCATACTCTATTAAGCCTTGGATATAACTATAAGACAGGATTTGGCATTTTAACAGGTCAAAGGATGAAAACTATTTCTTATTCAAAATATTCAGTTGTTAGTATTAAAGTACTTTAATCAAATGCAGACAGAATCCAATTGATGATTTAGGCTTGCATTAGTGAAACTGCGTAAGTTGAGGCAACAAGATGCCACTAATTAACAAGGTGCTGAGTATAGTTCAGGGGCACACACAGCTGGTCATGAAGGAGTGTAAATAGCCCTTCAGCGAGCTGCTGCCATGATTTACACATTTTCACTTACAGAACCCTAAATCACCAATCCTAGCCAAAGCATTTGGTATTGCTAAAATTTCAAAAACAAGTTAGTTAACTGTTAATCAATCATGCATCTTAAAAAGCTATAACAAAAAAATAAACATAGCAGGCAAGGATTCTAGAAATATGAAGAATTAAAGGATTTGTCCCTTTTGCTTGTACCTGCGGATGGCCAGATGTAGTTCCTCTTCTATTTTACTGCTCTTTTAATTTCACTGAAAACAACTACTCTGAAAAATCAGCCATTTTTGGCTATTAATTATATTAAGTAAAGAGCTGGCAGATTGTTCGAATGCATTATATAAAGACAATTACCCAGCTTTTGCAGCAAGCGGGATAGCTTCATACGGGGCCTTGGAAATGGCCTTTGCCTCTGAAGCCTGCCTGCTTTCCTGCCTTCCTACTTAGACCTGGCTGCAGTTTGACAGTTCAACAATAGGAAATGGCTCTTCTGTGTTATTCAGTTTCTTCCCAACTGGTGTAGGGCTAGGAAGCAAGCAACCCCCTCTCAGGATACCTCCACCATCTGACATTGCTAAAAAAAACCCCAACAACAGTGAACTGCCCATCACACAACATTCTGGGTTTTACAGGATATTTGACAGACTCTGACTGTGACTAAATAAGTAGCCAGGAGGCTTGAGTGAACCAGCAAGAACAATTCAGGAAGGAAAAAAAAGTTGCTGTTTTTATTACCCTTTCCATCATCTTTCTCTTTGCAAAAACAATATTCCCATCTTGTGTAAAAAAACAAAAACAAAAGAAAACATGCAAACCTGTTCTGAAATGTGATATTTTCCACAATTTGCATGTTGATAAGTGGTATCTTCTAATATTTGTTTATTCAACTTCTATATTGCCCCATAATGCAATGCACTCTCTGGGCAGTTTACAACAAAATATATAACAAGAAAAAATAAATACAAAAATCATGCAAATACAAATCAACAGACAAATCAATCAACTGATAAAACCACTGATCAGCTAGCCTATCCTCTAAATAAACAATTTAAGACAACATTGGACTTCACAGGTACAATAACCAATAAAAGGCAGATTTAAACAGTTCTGTTTTTACTGCCTTCTTAAAGACTGAGGGAAGGAGCCTGACAAATCTCTGCTGAAGGTTATTCCAGAGGTGTGGGGTCACAACCCACAAAGCCTGGTTTCTGGTGTCGGCTCTTTTAACCTATCATGGTGTTATTGTTTTTAACGTCCTGGACTGTGAAGTGCTGGGAGAATGGGTAACTACTTCATAAGAGAGATGTTCTAACAGGTATCAAGGTCCAAATGGCACTACTGTTTAATTGACTTCAGTGTTAAAGAAGCATAATTATTCCTAACTGAGTTGTACATCTCTTAACCTTTGGACCCGTGTTTTCCTTATTTCAAGTTCACTTAAAAATAGTACTTGATCAATTCAACCATTTTTAAAGCAACTGACACTTGCAGAATTAAACTCTTCCTTCCATTGAGAGTACCTTATCTTTTTCTGCAAAATGGTTGTTGATTTAGCATGGACTAGTGTGAAGCCATGGTCTTGCACTGGGGAAGGATGGAAGATTCTGATGGAAGGCTTCTCTGCTTTGCTGACCCAATTACTGGATGGATTAAAGGGGAGGAGGTGGTAAGCCTCAGGCAGCCCTTATCAAAAGAAACAATCTGTCAACTGTTCTACAGAACCGTCATGGACAAAACAAGGCAAATTATGATGGCCCTTTAAAACAGATTTACAGTTCAGGTCTGTTTTTCTGAAAAGTACATCAGGTTTATAGTGGACTAAGCTATTACAGCCTAAGACCTGTTTTCACGTATTTTAAATTTTTTTTTAAATCAAATGCACCTTTTAAACAATGAAGTAAAAATATTCTGAGCATCATATTCCAATTCTTTAAAGTAGAAGTAGGAAATATATGGCCCTCCAGATGTTTTCGGACTGCAACCCTCACCACTTTTAAGACAGAATAGCCAGAATTAAAGGAACATGGGAGGCACAATCCGATGACACCAAAAAGACCACATACTTAACACCTATTATTTAAAACAATTTAAACAATGCAATCTCACCTGATTCGACTGTGTCAGCTTCATAGTCTCTGAAAGATATGCTGTATAAAACACACAATAAATGTTTAGACCACAGGAAACTGTAACCATATGCATACAAGAAATCAGAAACCCCATCCTTATTTTACCTCCCTACATGCACCTCTTATTTTACATCTCTTCAGTTCCCAAGATAACACATTTGCCCTAGCCAGGATCAGGTCAATGTACATTTTGAGCATACTTCCACAATTGCTATGTTATACACAGTCTCACGATTACCTACTAACCTGCTGCTTTTTTGTGACAAGCAATTGCTTCTTCGTACTTCCCCACTGCCAGCAAACGGTCAGCTTTTCTACTCTGTTGATGAGCCTTCAAAACAAAACAAAAAAAATGAGGTTTTGGTGTTGTTTTTTTACACTGGAAAAGTTGGCCGCTACTTAAGCATTTATACTTGCTTTAATCTTTAAATGAGGCAAACATATAAATAGGAAAAAGGGACTTAATACAACAGAAGCTATAGCTTTGTTTCATGTCTTCTGTAAGGCTATTTAGCATCCCCGTACAGAACCATTACGAAGCCAATCTCTTAAGAGTAAGTTTGCCTGTGAAACCACAGCTATTTCCTCTTTCTGGCAAATGAACCATATACTTTAGGGTGAAAAACTTTTGCAAACTGCACTTCTTCTAATGTCAGATGTAACAGAGTTCATTTTAAGGGTAGATCATCTCCTTCCACAAACATGTTTTTGACTTAACATACAATGGATCCCAAAAAGATTTTCTGATTCTGTAGTGGTCTATCAGAAAAGAGCAGCTCCAAAAGAGAAAAAGGAAATATTATTCTTAAGTTTTGTTTTGAGAGAGAGGTCTTGAATTCAATAAGTGCTGATATTTTGTTCTTTGCCACATATTGTGGGAGAATTTATGGAATCTGCATCTGGATGCCGCCTGGCAAATTCAAGTAGTAGGACACACCTGGCTTTCCTTCAGAGCCAAGCCACTATGACACTAAAAGCATGTACCCATTTTGCAACAAAAGGAAGTGGAGATAAGAGAAACTAGCCAGAAAGCCCACACACACACTTTTAAAGAAAGGCAACAGTGATTTATTTTGAATGTTACTCTAGCAAACACTACAGATTTCAGTGCTCAAGACTGGAGAAAAAAGCCCAGACAGATTTATTTAACATCTACATGAAACCTTTGGGAGAGGTTGTCCAGAATTCTAGTGTTTGGTGTCAACAGTATGCAGATGACACCCAACTTTAACTCTCCTTGGCATCTAAATCTAAGGAAGCTCTTTCGGCTCTAGATCAGTGTCTGGTATTAGTAATGGACTAGATGAGGGTAAATAAACTGAAACTTAATCCAGACAAGACAGACATGTTCCTAGTCAGCCAAATAATGATAATAATGATAATGATGATGATGATGATGATGATGATGATGATGATGATAATAATAATAATAATAATAATAATAATAATAATAATAATAATAATAATAATAATAATAATAATAATAATAATAATAATAATAATAATAATATCTAGAATGTTCTTGGAAGAAAATGCACAGTAAACAACACCTTTTCCTTAAATGATATTAGACAAAAAATTGAGGGTCGTTTTATATACGGAAGGCTGCCGCTTTCCCTGCCTTTTTTGAAGCCCCGTGGGTCTTAGGAAAGCAGCCATGAAAGGGCTTCAGGATCAAAGGGCTGTGATCATGCAGCCCTTTCATGGCTGCTTTACCTGAAGGGAGCCTTTTCTTTTTGCTAAGCCTCATGGCTTCACAAGAGGCAAGGAAAATGGCAGTCAAAGGGAGCCCTTTGATCCCTGCTTTTCCCTTTCTTTTACCAAGCTCCATGGCTTAGTAATAGGAAGGGAAAAGCATGGATCAAATTTTCTAATTTGGGCTTAGAAAAGGGGAGGTCGTCTTATACATTGGGTTGTCTTATAAAGGGAAACATGCAGTATGTAAAATTTAATATAATAATTGTGTGTCATCAAGTTAATTCTGACTTATGATAACCCTTTTTAGGGTTTTCTACGTGCAGAATACTCAGACGTAGTTTCCTTTCTTTTGGGGAACCTTGAGACTGTGCAGTTTGCCTAAGGCCACACAGACTGGCTCTACTCACACAAGGCAAAATGGGGAATCAAACTACCAACCCTTGGCTCTGTAGCCAGATACCTAAACCACTGAGCTATCAAAGCAAAAATAAATATGGACCACTATATTAAAGAGATGATTAGCTAAAAGGTTTGCAAATGTTCTAAGTTAGAGAAAATATGAGGTCACTTAAATTGATGCAAATTACATTACATAATTCTGAATGGTATTTAGAAACATATAAGGAAAGACAAAGCAAGAGTTGTGACAATGCATATGCACTAATGCACATTAGAGTCCATGCATCTTCCCATGAAAAAGAGGTACGATTTCCTGCATATCACATCATTTAAAATAGATCAGTTCCCCTTGTGCACTCCCATCTAAAGTGAAAAGTAAGATGCCATGGTCTGCATAAATAACTGGACTTCTAGCTAGCTAGCTTTTGACACATTGCTCACTCCTAAGGTTTACTGCTCCTTTTGAAGAGGATAGTGTTTCAAAATAATCTACAATCATCCAAGTTAGTCTCAAGTGCCTCCATGTTCCAACAGGTGTCCTGACCGCTGCCAACAGTCTGACATACCACATACCAAGATAGCTTTCCACAAGAAGGTAAAACACAAATGTTGTCAAACAATCTTTTACTTCCATGCTCTGTTATAAATGCCCACTCACACTGTAGTGTGAGCTTATTTCTGAGCCTATTTCAATTTTCTGAGTTCAGTTTCCTCACTATGTCTCCAATGAGAAGAGACAGCCAGTGTGGCCTTAGTTAAGCTGATCACTCCAAAAGAGACCCAGAAAAAGGGATTCTTCGGCCATTTCTGAGTACACTACTTTATACTGTGAAAACGCTGTAAAGGATCATCAAAAGCTAGAACTGGCTTGATAGCTAGCAGTGTGCCATGGGGTTTTTGTATTAGGCTCCAACTCCCAAATTTCTTTAAAAATTTATCAGGCAGAACTATGGAAGTTCCAGCCCACCGACCCCCAGCTTCAACCACCATTATTTCACTCACCTAGAGCAGGGCCTAACTCTGAGGCTGCATGCCCTAGGTGGAACTCCCAGAGTTCTGCCTTGGAAATGTCTAGATAATTCTGGGAGTTTGTGTCCAAAACAAATAAACAAACATATAATGGTAAATTTCTTTTGGTGACATGTAATTTAATAATAAAAAATAGTTGCACATTCTGAAAAACTGAAATTTAGTTATTTTATTCATTTGCTATGGAATAGTCTTTGTATCCTTATTATAAACTTCCATTAAAAACAACAACCCAGAGACAGAGACCCTGATTGTTAATGGAAGGTAATTTATTTGACAATCTTATATTAATGATTTTTGACTTTCAACATATCATTGGTGAAAGAATCTTACATGGATTCACGGGCATACCAGAGGTTCTATAATCGAAATATGAACACATTATCTCTTTTACTAAGATGCAAACACTGATGCATAGTCAGTGTAGAACAGAACCAGTGAGACAAAACTGACCCTCAGGTGAATTTAGTGCTGCTAATCTTCTACACAACATATGACCTGCTTTGCTGCAATTTTATACTTAATGCTTAAGTATGGCATAAAGTGTGGCCATGACACATGCTTTCTACCAGCATTCATGGCAAAGAAATGGCAAAGAACTTGGCCAGAGACCTCAGAGAGCTTCTGCTAAACTAAGTAACTACTGTACTTTGACTGGATCAGCCATCCCCCACCTTCACTGGTCCATCAATTTTCTTCCCTAATACTAACCATAACTGACTACTGACCACTGGGTCTAATGGAAGATGTAATATCAAAATATCAGAGCAATGCTAGTTTAGGGTGATTGGGCTAGATCAGTGGTCCCCAACCTTGGGCCTCCAGATGTTCTTGGACTACAACTCCCAGAAGCCTTTACTACCACCTCTGCTGGCCAGGATTTCTGGGAGTTGAAGTCCAAGAACATCTGGAGGCCCAAGGTTGGGGACCACTGGGCTAGATGACCCAAATAGGGTAGCTCCATATACTCAACTAACTAGAAACAATGAAAAAGCCCACCTGTTTGGCAAGCTCTACTCTTGGTAAATTCCATATGGTGCCTCCTCTCACTCTTGTTCTGGTAAATTTTATTTTCTGTCTAATCACAGCTCTCCCACTGAGGATACTCACAAGCTGTTTCTTGCATACTCTTCCTTTTCTTATGTAAAAATATTTTGATAGGTTTAGATCAAAACAGGACTAAAGTTTCTTCCTGTATCAGAATCTGGAAAATTGTATTCCAAAACATTAGATAGATCCAAGTAACTTTTATAACCACATTCCCTCAATTCCAGCTGTTTGCTTACTTGGTAGTATAGCACTGAAATAACTTTGAACAAATATTCCACAGATATGAAAAACACAAGCCAGGGCCATTATAATTTTCCATATCAGCATAATCAAACCAAGACGTTCAGTTTAATTTTATCTCTAGTTAATTGAATTGGAGGGACAAAGAAGAAGCCGGATTAGAACTATGCATTTCCCACTGATTCTCCATGAGTCCACGGAGACTATACTCTTGCCCTTGTCTGTTTTGCTATTCTGAGAAATACGAACACTCTGAAAAAAATCAAGGGGAAAAGTCTTCTCCTGCCCCCAGGACTACGATGTTTTGTTTTCCAGAGGGGGGGGGGGAGATTATGAAATCTTCTTCAGCATGTGAAAGGAACAGGCCTAAGATTAGAAATCAGCAGACATGTACAGAAGTATGTCTCAACACAAACAAGTTGATTTTTTGATATTTTGATGTTGATTTAAAACAATCAGAACTAGAAATTGCTGATAGTGACATATAAAGAAATAAATTAGACAAGTTTCTTTGTTTGCTTTTCTCACTTTTTAAAATGAAAATGAGTGCTTTCTACATTTGCATAACACTTTACAGACTACGTTCAAATACATGATTACGTTCTATTTCACTGTTGAATGTTCCATTCATTTTGAATTTCCATCTTTACTTTGCTTCTCTTCAATTAAATTAAGAAATGATGGATTTCTTATATCCCTAAAGAAACAGTGACCTGGTGCTTGTAAAGAGTGTTTTTAAAAGCATTGTATTTTTTCACTTTTCATAAAATTCCACACCAAACCCTGGATTACTTTGACATTTCTGAAAATATCACATCACTTTATACTGCAAGTGAATTACAAAACTAATAGAATCACAATTGAAAAGGACCCCAGGAGAATATTTAAGTTAAATTCCCCATCAAAGTCGGAAAGACACAGATAAATAAATCCTGATAAATGAGTAGAGTGCTGTTTAAAAATCTTCAGTGAAGGAGAGTCCCTCATCTTCTAAGGCAATCCATTCCACTGTTTAATTGCTATTACTCTCAGGAAGTTCTTCCTCATCTATAGTTGAACTCTCCTTTCTTCTTTCGCTTCTACCTGATTTCTAACTTCTTCCCAATTTAAATAACTTGGTCATTACATCAATCATGTGTTGTTGCCATCATTCAACCATTACTTCCTGGTTTTGTTTAGCTAGCAAACTCTTCATGGTTGGCAAAACAGGATATTTATTTATTTATTTATTGAATGTATACCCCACCCATCTAGTCAACTGACTACTCTGGGTGGCTAACAGCATATAATATAAACAATTTAAATATAAGAACAAAGTAACACATAAATAGACAGTACTCAAGATGGAAGAAAAAAGTCAATCAAGTAGTGGCTGGAGGGAAGGCTTGCCTAAACAGCCAGGTTTTCAATTGGCCTTTGAAAATGCCCAGCGAAGGGGCCATACAGATCTCGGAAGGGAGGTTATTCCAAAGGTGAGGAGCCACTGCCGAGAAGGCCTGGTTTCTTGTTTTTTCCTTCCAGGCCTCCCTCGACGTTAGGCTTCTTAACCTCACCTCCTGGCTAGATCGAGTGATATGAGTAGATTTAGGTGGGAGAAGGCGTTCCGCCAGATATCGAGGCCCTAAACCGTTTAGGGCTTTATACGTAAGCATTAGAACTTTGAAATCAACGCAGAACCGAATGGGCAGCCAGTGTAAGGCGGCCAGAGTGGGAGTGATATGTTGATGTTTTCTCACCCCACTAAGAAGTCTGGCCGCCACATTCTGCACCATTTGGAGTTTCCGCATCGATCTCAAAGGTAGCCACACGTAGAAGGCATTGTAGTCATCTAATCTCGAGATTACGAGCGCATGGACCAGAGTGGTGAACATCAAGATAAGCACACAGCTGGGCAATCCGCCAAAGATGGAAATATGTGGAACGGACCACTGACGCCACATGGGATTCCATGGTGAGTGCCGGATCCAGATGGATCTCCAAGCTGCGAACCTCACTCTTCACAGTGAGAGTCACCCCCCCAAAAGAGAGGGAGTTTCCCAAACTGCTGATGGAGCATCCACCCACCCTCAGGACCTCTGTCTTGTCCGAGTTCAGCCTCAGCCCATTTTCCTGCATCCACTGCAGTACAGACTCCAAGCAGCGACGAAGGGACAGAACGGCATCACCTGCATTTGGAAAAAAGGAGATGTAGAGCTGGGTGTCATCAGCGTACTGATGGCACCATGCTCCACACACCCTGATGACCTCACTCAGTGGCCTCATATAGATGTTAAAGAGCATTGGGGAGATAGTCGAGCCCTGTGGAACTCCACAATTGAGGCTCCACGAGCCAACTCACTCTCCCCAAGCTGAACTCTCTGAGGACGATCCCCCAGGAAGGATCGGAGCCAGACCAACGCCAGGCCACCAATTCCCAACTCGGAGATCCTCCTCAGGAGGATACCGTGGTTGACGGTATCAAAGGCACTAGAGATATTGAGGACAACCAAAAGGGACATTTTTCCCATCGGCCACCCTCAATAGGTCATCTAACAGGGCGACCAATGCAGTTTCTGCACCATGGCGCGGCCTGAAGCCCGACTGGAATGGATCCAGGGCATTTGTATCATCCAAGTGTGCCTGAAGCTGATCGGCCACCACCCTCTCTACCACTTTGCTAATGAAAGAAACATTAGTGACGGGCCTGTAATTGCCTATATTGTCCGCCCCCAGATTGAGTTTCTTTTTAATGGGCCTAATGAGCATCTCCTTGAGGGCAGAGGGAACCCGCCCTCCTGGAAAGACCCATTAATTATCGCTGTGGCCCATTCAGTTGTTGTGGGCCTGGCTGCTTTGATTAGCCAGAACGGGCAAGGGTTAAGAGAGGAGGTGGTGGCCCAACAGCAAACTAGCACCTTGTCCACAGTGTCTGGTGTCACAGGCTGAAAATGAACAAAACTCACCGGGCAAGGCGGAGCGCTGGACATCTCTGCTCGATCCACTGTCGCCAAAAAAGGAGAAAGCTCCACCTGGCGGATGGCCTCCACTTTAGATTTTTAAAATGTTGCAAATTGGTCAGATGAGATACTAGAAGGTGACCCTTCACCCTGACCAATTCCAGATAGGTCGCGAACTATATGGAAAATCTCCACCTGCTGATTTGAAGCCTCACTTATCTGGTCAGCAAGGTGAGCTCAACTAGCAGCCCTTATCTTGGCCAGATAATGGTTGGTTGCAACCCTGACAGCTTCTCTGTTATAATCCATCGGTTTATTTATTTTTATTCTATTTATACCCCGCCTATCTGGTCATTTCTTTCTCCACTTGCTCTCTAGCCTTCTCTTAGTTTGCTTCATCACGCGTAGTTCCTGGTTAAACCAGGACACTGGCCGAGCTCTGCATTGGATAGGGTGTTTAGGAGCGATCGTGTCGAGAGACCTATTGGAGGCCATAACCCAAACATTCACCAGAGCCTCGACAGCCAGATCTGCTGGAATCCCTCTCATGGTATCCTGGAATCCTATAGGATCCAGTAGCCTTCGAGGGTGGACCATTATAATAGATCCGTGCTCCCTGAAAGATGGGAGGGCCACTGAGAGGTTACATTTTATTAGGTGGTGATCCGACCATGACAAGGGGACAGACACAAGGTCTGTCACCATCAGATCACACTTACTCCAGTTGGTGGGAAAAAAACAGGTCTGGCATATGACCACCCACATTGGTGGGGAAACTTTAACCTGCTTCTTTATTTTATCCTTAAATAAAGTTATTTCTCAACATAACCCAACAACTTACATGCGCTCTATGAATCACAAAATTACAAACATCAACTTATTAATGCTTTTTAAAAATATTTCAACTTTGTGAATAATGTCTGTAAATCAGAATGAAGAGAAATAACATCACAACTTGTATTCATTGTCAAGACACTGAAGTAAAGCAGTTCTATTGTCTCTCCTCCTCATGACTGCTTCTTTTCCTTGTCAAGTTGCAGCACTCTTATTTTCTGTCTTCTTAATCTAGCAGCAAATTACGTATGGCTTTGTTGGACTTCAGCCAAAGTTTCAGCTGGATTGCAGCTCAAGCATTTTATGAAGCTTCCTAAGTATATATACTCAAATCAGTACTAGCTGATACACAGCTTCATCATATCACAGCATGTTCAGTTATAAATTAAATACAGTACAGCTTACACTTGCACAGGTCTGAGTAGCACCATTTTGGTTATATATGGTTTTTTTTTCAATTAAGAAAACAAATATTTCAATCAATCATGTTCAATAAATACTGTGCTGTTATTCATCTCCACGAAGTGGCCTGAGAAAGATGGGTCTCAGACTTACTGAGGCTCCTTTTTTGGTGCTGTGGTGGTCCTCGATCCAATGGCAGCAGCCCAGCCAGCTTCCTCTACTGGCATGGCAGCTCCACATGGTAGCCAGAGACAGTACTGGCACATGCTGAGAGGCTGATGCAGGCTGCAGGAGGTCTGTGTGTATGTGTTAATAAACTGTTCATGCTTTGTAGTTACATTTAGGGGGTACAAGAGTTATACTTGGCTTTTGAACTACTGTACACAGGGGGCTGGTGCCCCAAACCCCAGCACTGAATGGACAAGTACACATTTCAAGCTAAACTATCAAGTTTGTTGACAGTTTAATAGTCTTTCCTCTAAACAGGTACTTTCTGCTGTAAGTCCAACAAAAGTACTCAGTACTAGTGTGCATCACATACCTAGAAATTAGCAGTAATTCCTAGCCGCTTCTATCTGTTCTTTCTCAAACTGTGTATGATTCAGTTCTCAATCATACACAATATATATATCAAGGCTGGAAGAGTATGTATCTATATATGTAAACTCAAGTGTGATGACTGTATCCCATCTATTCTATCACAGAACTGCTTGTCCAAGTCCAGAGAAGTAGCTTGTGGGCATGACACAACCTAAACTGGGAATTTATATACGTAAATTCAAGCTCCATTTTGCACAGATGCCAAAACAGGCATGGTCCAGAATTTCCTCCCAGACTCTGCTCAACTGTCTTCTCTGCACTATGGATAAAATGCCAACCACTTAGAGGATGGAACTTTAGATGTTTTCAGACTGCAACTCCATACCCATTCACTATTGGCTGTGCTGAATGAAACTGTAGCATCAAGAGGACCGCAGCTACTTACCCCACAGACAGTGCACGCTGGGAAACCCACAAACCACATCTGGCATTACCTCCCCACAACTGTCAGTTAAGACACAAGTGTGCAGTGGCAGTAGTGGTGATCATCATAATAAAACTTACTGACTTATCAACTTCAGGAACCATAGAATGCAATCTAGGTTTATTACTCCCTCCCATCCTTCTCACAACTGTTTTCCACCAGTACTGGAACATACAAGAACCTGATGGATCACACTATGTGTACCTCTAGCACAAGAGACAGCTTCAGAAAACTCTCAAGCTAGACATGAAACATCAATACCCCACCATCACATATCTGCCCACAGCTGCATCTCTTAGTTTGGAAGTTCTGTGAATCTGACACGGGTAAATTAGTCGCTGATCACCAGGGTCAGCAAGCAACCTAGTTCTCCCATTACTCAACCTATGCACAGTAAAAGTGCTGAACCTCTGGATTGTTTGCTGGATTGTATCTGCCACCACTCCTGAGCCCTAATCACAGCTGACAAACATTGGAGTTCAGGGTCAATGGACAGCCACTTCCAGCCATCCAGATGTTGTTGGATTACAACTCTCATCCCATTTAGCCAGCATGTCCAACAGTAATGGGACTTGTAGTTTAACATCTAGATACCCACGAGTTGCCCACCCTTCCTTGAAAAATAAGGGAAAAATTGCATTCTAAGATTGGAGACGATGGGGGAAATGGGACCAAGAAGCGACCGTGCCTGGAGGCGCCAACGCCCGTTTTAGGGCTTGCGTGAATCCGCGAAGGCTAACCGGCTGAACTACATTACAGGAAGTCTTGAACCCGAGCCGTGCTCGTCAGGAAGGGAGGAGTGGCCTGGGGAGTTCTCTTCAACTGCAAAGAGGCGACCACCACCTCCACGGCCCTATCTTACGGGGTTGTTGCGGGAGTTTCGAGAGGGCACGGCCTACCGCTTCAAGCCAAGGAGCCAAACATTCCCTCCCGCGGCGGAGCGGCAGCGCTCGCCCGGCGGCCAGCCACGTCAGCTCGTCACTGGGAAGCCCAGTTTCCTTCGTCGCCACTCACCAGGTTAAGCGGCCCCTCCATCACCTCCATGGGCGGCTGAGGGCACATGGGCGCTGAGGCGGCCCCTTCGCCGCTCTGGCCCGAGCGCCCTTAAGCCCAGCCCGGCTCCGCCACCGCCAGCGAGCGACCCTCGCCTGTAAACACCACAACACGGCGGCGCTTCCGCAGTGACGTCAACCCGCCCGACGCCAACTGCCGAGGCGGAGTCACGGCTTTCGATGCCCCACCCCCTCCGCTCCACAGCTGGGGAATTCACAGGAGCGCCGCCCGCGCGAAAAGCGTTGCGTCTCCCAGGCAACGGCCGGCCTCCTGAGAGGCCGCCTCCCTCTTCCACAGCCATTCACAGAGCCGAACCGATGACTCCGCCCACGACGAGGCTTTTATTTTTCGAGTCTCATCACAAGCACGTCCTTCTATGCTTATTTTGAAAGGGGGCATCCCTCGGTTTTTAAAACCCCGCCTCCTCCGATGCTGTGGGCTTCGCAGTTCGATCGCCTAGCCTTTCTGTAGGCGAGGCTTCAAATCGGAGAAGGCGGGGCCGACAAAGCAATTCCCCCCCGGGGGGGGGTTTCCCGACCCTTTAACGCTGTGAGAGGCGCGCTGAGCTTTTTGCCATGCGGTTTGTGAGGTGTCGGGGCCCATTGTGACGTCACTAACGAGCTGTAACGCAAGACGGCGCTGCATTCCTGTCAGGCCAGAGAGTACAGGATAGTCGCTGGGAAGGGTGTCGCGGCCATCCCAGCGTAAGGCTTGCCTCAGAAACGTTTGTGAGGTAAACTAGTTTAAAATGCTACGCTTCGAGGGAAGTTGCCGCACGCCTTTCAGCGACTCTCTCCCATCACCGACTCCTTTTTACAGCAAACTCTTTTCTGTCCCAAAGCTTACAGATTTCATTCTGTAGTTGTAGAAGGGGAAGCCGTGTTAGTCTGTGCAAGCGTTGTTGTTTAGTGGTTTAGTCGTGTCCGACTCTTCGTGACCCCATGGACCAGAGCACGCCAGGCCCTCCTGTCTTCCACTGCCTCCCAGAGTTGGCTCAAATTCATCTTGGTTGCTTCGCAGACACTGTCCAGCCATCTCATCCTCGGTCGTCCCCTTCTCCTCTTGCCCTCACACTTTCCTAAGATCAGGGTCCTTTTCCAAAGCGTCTTCTCTTCTCATGAGATGGCCAAAGTACTGGAGCCTCAGCTTCAGGATCTGTCATTCCAGTGGGCACTCAGGGTTGATTTCCTTCAGAATGGATAGGTTTGTTCTCCTTGCAGCCCAGGGGACTCTCAAGAGCCTCCTCCAGCACCATCAATTCAGAAGCATCAATTCTTCGGTGGTCAGCTTTCTTTATGGTCCAACTCTCACTTCCATACAGCACTACCGGAAAAACCATGTCCAACAGTAAGGAAGAATTACAGGTAAATAAATAAATAAAAAGATAAAAACGTGATGGCGCCTTAAACACTAGCTGTTATACTTTTTTAATGTGAGCTTTCCTAGCCTTGTCTTTAAGGCACCATCACGTTTTTCTCTTTTATTTGTTCTTTTATTAGATTTCTTTCTGTAGGCTTTAGATCCAGATTCCCTCTAGCCAGTACATCCATGCACTCCTAGGAGTTAAGGTCGTCATAATAATTGACCAGGCTCTGTGAAACATATGCTCCAGCCATTCTCCAGAGTCCCCTTCCTGTTGATTTAAGTTAGTGGAAGATTTTTGTTACAGTTAATTATCATAAATGATAGCAAGCATCTTATATTATTTTTGTTTAAAATACAGATGTAGTGGAGTAATATAGTTGCTCCATTGTCTGGCTAAATTTAAAGGTAGATATGTGACTAATCAACTGAACATTCTTCAGTTAATGTATTCGCCAAGGCAACCTAATTTTTAATATGTTCAAGCAAAAATGTATTCTGAGACAATGTACCATGTTTCTTCCACAGAACAGAAAGCATGGAGGTAGATCTAATTTAATTAAAACCAAACCTATAACATGCAATTACTGTACTTGTAGCTTTCCCTCAGCAGTGTTACTGCTTACTATAAAAAGACAAAGCAATTCTAGAGGAGCAGTGGGGAAGATGCGACTTTCCAGATGTTGGACTGCAATTACCATCATTCCTCTCCTTGGTCTGTGCTCTCTACAGTAACTGGGAGTCCCAGTCTAGTAATATTTGGCAGGCCCCACTTTCTCCAGCTCTACAGTGAAGACTTCAGATCTAATGCTCTTTTTTATATACTGTATTAAGAGTCTGTTTCTCCTCTGATGAATTTGCCACTAAAATCATTCTTCCTTTTGATCGGCTTTCCACCCAGTGGTATTTAAAGTACATCATAGTTGTACTGACAAGTTAATCAGTAAGTCAATGCAAATCACTTTAAAATCATATCCACATCCATATTCAATTTTTATATCACCTTTTTATGTCCTAATAATGAAATTTATGAAAAATATTGTGGCACTTGTAGGGCTAACAAATATATGTCAATGTCAACTTTAACAGATCACAATCCATTTATTCAGTAGACAGTATTTATGTACGTACTATATATTTTTATCAGTATGTTAAAGCAGTAATTGTCAAAGTGAAAAATTTTGGGGAATCTACAGTTAATCAGTTTAGTATTTACTATAAGCTCTCTCTGATACAGTATATTTCAACTCATGTAGTTTGTAACCCTGTCCTCTAGGTGTCTTCAGTGACCATCATTCTTTAAAGGGAATAGGATTGCATGAAACTATGATTCTGTTGTAACTGTGTGCTATATTACTATCGGCATAAACTGATTCCAAACTTTAAAGTTATACAGTTGAGTCTGCAACCCAGTTGCATTAACCAAAAACTTTGGCTTTAAACTGGTTTAGCTAGAGCTAAATAAAATCATTAACTGTTATTTTTGAAGCTCAACATAAAGGAAGTATTTCATTATTCAGGCTCTTTAAGATCCAGTTAATTGACTTCTTACACATGGATCATGAGAATTATATCATTTCCAAGGTCAACACTTTCATCAGCACTTGGGGCCTGAGCTTACCTTGAAGTACATTCAACATACATGAATACATACTTTGAGACATAAGGAACTATTGGAATGATTCAGCCTAGATTTGTAGAATTCAAAATACTGCAGTGGGAAAACAATGGCATGCAAAGCATTACAAAGAAACCTAAGTAAAAGAAAGGCTCAGAAATAAAGCAGCACATTAAGCCTCAAATGAGACAAATATAACATTATTTGTGTATTCTGAAATGGTTCATGTTTTGGACAGTTTGGGATCAGTGTTCCTAACGTAATCCAAAGGTCACCAACTAACCAACTACACCCAATATGTCTGGAAGTTGAGTCATGGCAACTGGACTTCTTTCCTATTAGGCTGAAACATTTCACTACTGATCCAAGTAGCTTCTTCAGTCTGAGGCGAGTTGGTAGGAGACCTCTGATACATCCTCCACATTGGTTTCACTTCCCTCTGGCCTGAATAGGCTTGTTAGATAGACAAAGGAAGGGGGGTGAGTGAAAATCCCACTTCTGCAGTCCTTCTCCTCCAATTGTTATGGATTGTTAATACCACTTACTTCACCTACAGAGGCTACTTTTACAGACAGAAACATGGCTGTCCCATGGGTTCCCCGGTGTCGTCCATTGTTGCCAACTTATACATCAAATAAGTGAAAAAGAAGGCACTAAACACTTTCCAGGGGATGACTCTGACCCATTGGTTCAGGTATGTGGATGACACTTGGGTGAAGATCAAGATTCAGGAAGTACAGGCCTTCACAAACCACATCAACGCAGTGGGCCCAAATATCAGGTTCACCAGGGAAGACACCAAAGACAGCTGGCTTTCCTGGACTGTGCAGTCATCATAGGATCCAACGGCAGCTGAGGAATAGAAATCTACAGAAAACCTACACACACTGATCAATTCTTGCAATTTGACTCTCATCACTCATTACAATACAAACTAGGGGTCATCAGGACTTTAAACCACAGAGCAAGAAACATGCCAACCTCCACAGAAGCCAAGAAGAAGGAAGACTGACATCTGAAGACAGCTCTTAATTAAGGCCTGTAGATATCCAAAATCGCCTTTTAACAAGGCAGAGTCCTGACCCAGCAGGACAATGATACAGTCTGAGACCCAGAGCTGACAGAAGAACCTGGTCGTTCTTTACATGGTGGGTGTGTCTGAAAAGCTCAAAATTATTTTTGGTAAACACCACATACCCGTGCACTTCAAATACACTAAGGCAGAGACTTGTCCACCCAAAAGACCAGACACCAAAACACAACAGGAATAATATAGTGTATGCGGTCCACGGCAAAGAGGAGTGTTCAGAACTCTACATTGGAGAAACCAAACAGCCACTAAACAGGAGAATGGCCCAGCACAGCAGGGGCAACAGCTCAGGACCACAATCAACCATGTTACTTCATTTGAAGGACAAAGGACATTCATTTAATGACCAAGATGTACTCATTTTGGACTGAGAAGATCAGTGGTTTAAGAGAGGGGTCAGGGAGGCCATACATGTGCATATAGAAAATCCCTCACTCAAGAAGGGTGGAGGCCATAGATATAAGCTCTCTCCTATTTATCATGTTGCCCTTTCATCTGTCCCCAGGAAGATCAGGGCCACGCACCAGAAAGACCAGTATTAATGACAGTGGTCGTTAACAGCAATGTGCAGAAAGAGACTGAGACAACATGCATAGCATAAGATCAGACTTAGTCATACTAATGGTAGATATGAAATCTCTGGGATTCAATATTATGATGAGACAGGAGATATCCTCCCGTTCACAGTTGCCATCCATTTGCTGCATGTGATCATAAATGGTGACAAGATGGAGCTAACACACTCATCCCCAATCACTCTCTTATATATAGTTTACATGAATGATTAACACCTGCAGAAGGCTTGGGATTCTTGTGACTGTTAAAAGTCTTTATTTTTAAATTGCCATAAGAAAATACCTCAACACTGAAATTTCAGTGCTAGAATAAATTCTTGTAGCAATTCAATCAAAATTTTACAGGGAGAGAGGCGGGGCTTTGTTGCGGTGCTGCCAGTAGCTCCAGAGAAGAGCTCTCTGGAAAAAACTGGAACCGTCCGGTCCGGGGTCCCCTTTTTGAAATGGGGATCGAAGGAGAGTCTAGGAGAATTCTCTCTGAAGCAGTTGGTGAGCAGCAGAAGGAGAAGAATGGGATGCAAAACCGGACTTCTTCCCTCTGAAGAAATCACTCAGCATGGATCGGAGGCGGGAGCCATATTGGCACGGAGCCATGAGTAACCCAGGAGAGAAGAGAACAACCAATATAATGTTAAAATATATAACAACTAAGTAAGCTGAAGTGTTTGATTTATGAAACAGCCCCATTAAGCTGAAAATAAGAATGAAAATATTTGGGTGAAAGAAGCAGCAGCGAGCCTATCTTATCAGTCTGCTTCAAAAGCAAAACTAACTAACTAACTCTTAATACAGCAGACTAGTTTCAAAGCCGAGAGAGTGAGACGGAAAAATAAATCTTGTGTTTCTGGAGAAAAAAACCCAGACGGTAATACCACCGGACAGGATTCAAGAGACTTGAGTTTTGTGAATGCGGTTTGGCTTGGACGTATTTTTCCTTTCCCTTTCCTGGACTCTGTGAACTTTTGATAATAGGATCTGGTGGTTTTCTGGAGAAGAAAGAAGGAGCAGACGTGGTCGACCAGACTGAGGAGTATCAACGGGTTAATGGAAAGATCATAAGACAGGCTTCAAGGACAACTACTGGACAGTCTGAGACTGTGATTGTTTTGGTTAGTCGGACTGCATGTGAGTCTGATAATAGCAGCTTGCTAGACTTGGGAGAAGAAGAAATAATTGTGCCACGGTTCTATTTGAATTTGCTGGGTTAAAAGTTGATTTTTATATTATAATATTTGGATAAAGATTGGAGGGAGATTTAAGGGGAGGTTTATGATTATGGGTTTGGATTGTTGATAAAATTGTAGAAACTGTCGAAGGATATCCAAGGGGTGATCATTGTGGTTAAGGACCTAGTACCATCTATACAAACCCCACTCATTGGAAAGCCTGAGATGGCCTCCAAAAATTTAAGATAACAAATGGAGACTTGGTCTGTTCAATCTCAAAGTTTTGGAATAGTTGTACAAGAAATAGAAAAGGAATGGCAGATTACTATGCAAAAGACAATAGCAGGGTTTCAGCAAGTGAATGAAGGTCTTAGCAAAATAGAAGATCTGATGAAAGTGATGAAAAAGGTGACATTAGATGCCAAACAACAGTTAAATGAAGTTGCACAAACTTCAGAACCGTCTTTATTGGGCATGACACCAGGTAACATAGATGGGATAAAGAGTTATCCAGTGACCTATGCAGCTCCCAAAATTAAAAAGTATTATGTTAAAAAGCTTAAGAAAGCAGAGATACTGAAACAAGAGAAACTTATTGTGAAAATATGGGAAGTGACAAAAATGGATATCCTGTCAGATGGGCTGAAAGACTGTTCAACTCAAAAGGAAACTGAACGATGGGATGTATTGTATAAATGGCTGCAGTTATCAGATAGTGTTGGAGTAACATAGAATTAAACTAAAATTATAAGATGAAACCAGGAGAGTAATCAAACTGTGAAAAAGCAAAAAGTTGATTTGTTATTCTAATATGAATTGATCGGATGATTGTATACTCTGTGTTCTCCTATCCCCCTAACCATTTTTCCCTTTTCCCTATTTCCCCTTACTTTTTGTATACCCTACCCTGTCCTTAAATAAATACTCAAAAATTTTTTTACTGGGAGAGAGTATATTGAAGCCCACTTATCACTCTCCTTGACATTCTCCTCTTTTTATCTTGCAAGCTGTTTGCTTGTAATTTTCACACATTAGTTTTCTCAATGGGTAATTCCAAATAGAGTTCATAGCGCTTGTTCCATCTTGTCCTTCTTGATGGGTTTATTTCATTTTTATTTTTTGATGGAAATACAAAAGAGGAAAACAGCAGTTGGAAATCAAGTGGAAGATGACAGCAGTGTATAGAGCCCTTGTAAAGCATCTATGAATGAGCCAGGGCAATTGCATCCTAAAAGTACCCTTTGTTTTGTTTGTCTCTACCACATGGGGCATACATACACTGGGGCTGCACACGTTCCTTCTTTCATTACTGAGTGTTTCATGAGATAAATCGACTTAAGGCTGCTCTTGCAGACTCTCTGTGTTGTAGTGATACTGCCACATATTTGATTACTTGAGAACTGACCTGCTCTGCTAATAAAGTGGTGGACTTTGAGGTTCCATAGCCATGGTTTTCTTGCTAATCCATATACAGACTGATGGATTCTAGTTACCTTTTATGTAAGATGGTTATTAGATACAATAACAATTACAGTGAGCAATTATTGTCAAGCTGCTTATGTTTTTCTTAGCTTTATTAGCTACTTGGAACTGTAGATTTGAGTTTGTTTCGGTGTAAATCAGCCATTCTTAATATTTTTTGACCCCAGCCATAAACACAGTATGAAAGAAATGTAGGCCAAATCAGAATTGTATAAGTCACATGATTGTGACTTGTATATGTCACAGAAATGTTTCCAGTCTGTGGCCTCTTTCAAATGTTCTAGGGGCCCCCAGGGGGCCATATGGCCCTCAATGAAAATAGCTGGTGTAAATGAATGACCTTGTTCTGATCCCAAAGTGTATTCACATACGATGGGAACAATCTTGGTTTGAAATGGACAACATATTCCACCTAAGTGTAGATTTTGTAGATAGTACAAAGCAGTTCTGAATGTTGTCACTGTCACGAGATTGAAGGAGAGTGGGACTTGTAGTCAAAGATTAAAGGAGAGTGGGAATTGTAGTCAAGGGAGAGAAAATGGAGTCTGTTAGGCTTTAAAAATGAAAGGAAGACATGGGAATCTAAGAAAGGCAGATAGATATTTTTTCTTAATTTACAGCCAGCCTGGTATAGCGTGAATCCTGATAAGCGTACAAGGACAAGGAGGCACAGAGAGCACAAAGACCCAACACATTCTTTTCTTATTGGAATGGAGATAAACCATCTGCATCTTCATGGGAATTGTGGGCGAAATGGACAGTTGCACCTCTTTGAGTTGATTGGTTTATGGTCACGAAGAAGGAGGTCCGAGGAATGTAGACAATGGATGATGGGTTATATGGGAGAGAGGTTCCAGATACATGATGATGGAGAGAGTCTGAACTTGATGGTTTGTGTATGTAGCTTGAAGGAAAGACAATGTAAGTAAGAGAAAGAAGGAGGTGGGGTTAGCCCACCTTAGCCCAGTTTAGTATTTGTTATTTTTAATGGGAATTAGTTGTATTTAATTATGGTAATCTTTTGAACATGTTATTTATGCTGTTCTTGAGCAAAAACAAACTGTTTCTATGAAACTTTATTTTTAAAATAAAAATTAATTATAAAAATCTTTGCTAAGGATTGGCTCTTGGATCAGCAGGGTTTGACTAAATCCGGAGGAGTGGTAACAGCCATTGACTAGCTACCAGAGAAGTCCTAATTAACTGAGCTGTTGTGAGTTCTTAGGAACTACAAAGCCCATGTGTCTGTACTTGAAAAGTACTGAGTAAAAGTAAAGTGTTCTTTTAGGGTGAGGCTTATTCTAGGCTCAAAGGCTACGTACTGCTGGAGGTTGAGGACTTGCCCCAGCGTAAAGGTGGTAGATTTCTGGCTGAGGAATTCCCTGACCAAAGAACCCATGCTCCTTAGGGAGATTTGGTCCTGACAGTCACCTTTAATTCTTACAAGTGCTGAAGGAAACATTCAATATAAGCATTTCCCATAATCATCTGTGAGCAGCAAGAGGAAGACTTTTGTGACACTTGAAAGCTGAATGGATTATGGCACAAATTTGTCTCACCTGGAATTCTAAGGAGATCTGTGGTCCCATCCACTTGCATGTGGCATTTTGAACAAATGACAGCAGGTGTGGGCAAAGCAATGGCCCTCTGAATGTTGTTAGGCTTCAGATCTCACCATGGGCTATGTGGGCTAGTGTTAATGAAAAGCAAAGTCTAATGACATGTAGAGGGCTAAATTTGGCTCTTGAGTTCCAGAAAAATATCTCCTTCTGCTTCATTGACTATGCAAAAGCCTTTGACTGTGTGGACCACAGCAAACTATGGCAAGTCCTTAAAGAAATGGGAGTGCCTGACCACCTTGTCTATCTCCTGAGAAACCTATATGTGGGACAGGAAGTAACAGTTAGAACTGGATATGGAACAACTGATTGGTTCAAAATTGGGAAAAGAGTACAACAAGGCTGTATATTGTCCCCCAGCTTATTTAACTTATATGCAGAATACATCGTGCGGAAGGCTGGACTGGAGGAATCCCAAGCCAGAATTAAGATTGTCGGAAGAAATATCAGCAACCTCCAATATGCAGATGATACCACTCTGATGGCAGACAGTGAGGAGGACTTAAAGAACCTTGTAATGAGGGTGAAAGAGGAGAGTGCAAAAAACAGCCTGAAACTCAACATCAAAAAAACTAAGATCATGGCCACTGGTCCCATCACCTCCTGGGAAATAGAAGGGGAAGATATGGAGGCAGTGACAGATTTTATTTTCTTGGGCTCCATGATCATTGCAGATGGAAACAGCAGCCACGAAATTAAAAGACAACTGCTTCTTGGGAGGAAAGTGATGACAAACCTTGACAGCAACTTAAAAAGCAGAGACATCACCTTGCCAACAAAAGTCCGAATAGTCAAAGCTATGGTTTTTCCTGTAGTGATGTATGGAAGTGAGAGCTGGACCATAAAGAAAGCAGACCGCCAAAGAATTGATGCTTTTGAATTGTGGTGCTGGAGGAGGCTCTTGAGAGTCCCCTGGACTGCAAGGAGAACAAACCTATCCATTCTAAGGGAAATCAACTCTGAGTGCTCACTGGAAGGACAGATCCTGAAGCTGAGGCTCCAGTACTTTGGCCATCTCATGAGAAGAGAAGACTCCTTGGAAAAGACCCTGATGTTAGGAAAGTGTGACGGCAAAAGGAGAAGGGGACGACAGAGGATGAGATGGCTGGACAGTGTCTGCAAAGCAACCAACATGAATTTGACCCAACTCCGGGAGGCAGTGGAAGATAGGAGGGCCTGGCGTGCTCTGGTCCATGGGGTCACGAAGAGTCGGACACGACTAAGCGACTAAACGATGACAACGACGACGTCTGTCTATCTATCTGTCTGTCTATCTTGTTTGAACCCTTTTATGAAACAAAAGTGGCAGATGGTAGATCAAGATCGACTACTACCCTGGGGGCATTGTAGTATATCACCAAGATTACGAGCTCTCTGTGGTTTATTAATAATAAAACAATGTGTGTGTTTTTAAAAAACCCATCACAATTTTTTCTTTCCTAGAATAAACTGCTGTGATCAAGAAAACTTTGTCAGAGAATAAGGATGAACAGGTGTAGGTTTATATTTGAAAGGATTTATACACAAGCTTCAGTGGTCCGGTACTGAAAAATTGCTGGGCTAAGCATGTGTTCATACCCTGTTATTCTTTTTCAGGTCTACCTTCCTGAGGCATTGTTTTGTACCTTGCACCTGTTTGTAGTCATAGGAGTGCTAGTAAAAAAAGGGAAGGAGATCCTATAAACCCAAACTCTACTTATTCATATTCTTTAGGGATTGCAGTCATTCTTTTCCTGGAAAGCAATGTGGATTTGTGACTGGATCCAATGTACTAGAAGCCCTTCTATTTTAATGCATACAGTACAGTGGACCCTCGACTTACAGACGGCTTAACTTACAGACTTTTCGAGTTACAGACTTCTCTGGCCACAAAATTTAGATTCGACTTGCAGCCAGAGAATCGACCTACAGACCAGAAAAAAACCAAAATAGAACAAAAATAGAACAAAAACAGCCGGTTATGGGATTAATCAGTTTTCAATGTATTGTAGGTCAATGGAGACTCGACCTACAGACTTTCCGACCTGCAGCCACCATTCCAATACGGATTAATTCCGTAAGTAGAGGGTCCACTGTAGTATGTTGTAAAATAACTACACTGGCTGCTTATGCTGTAAAGAAAACTGTTTTTGTACCAGGATTATGTGCCTAGGCCTGCCAAATTACTGTGTTTGGCACTGGGTCAAATAAGAGTATCATTTGGCACTGATCTTGCAGAAATGTATATATGGGCACTTCGCATCAGGTCCAGTCATAAGAGTCCAGTTTCTGTCTTGGTTATGATTTGAAACAGCTTAAGGTGGCATTGAACATGTCCTTTGTGTAAATTAATATGGGTGCATGAGGGTTATCTGCTACAGGATTTAGAACACAAAAACTTGGCATATCCCTTTGGACTTTTGGTAAACCATTACAGCTCATCATATCTAAAGTTTACCTCCTCCCATATTAATCTTTTTGTAGCTTAAGAAATGCTTCAGACGAATTGCTGTATATCTCATCTCCTTGTAGGTAGTCTAAGTGAAGGCTAGGCTGGTAGGTACATAGGACAGGGCCTTTTCTGGTAGCACTGCATTTATGGAAATCTCCTTCAGGAGGCTAGACTGCCCTCTACTTTGTTTAGGGCAACATGTTTTATTCCACATAACTTTCAAGATCTTTAGTCTTCCTTCCTTCCTTCCTTCCTTCCTTCCTTCCTTCCTTCCTTCCTTCCTTCCTTCCTTCCTTCCTTCCTTCCTTCCTTCCTTCCTTCCTTCCTTCCTTCCTTCCTTCCTTCCTTCCTTCTAGTCTACATTTTGCTGTGTATTGTTTCTAAATAATTTTTACAGTTTTAAAGTGCAAGTTTGGAGGAAGGGAATTTGGGACTGAAAGGTGACTCAGAATACTTTTATGAATAAATAAATTTGCAGGGTTGATTTGCAGGGTTGTAGCTTTCAGGGTGGTGGGGAGCACAATATATAAGTGTGAATCCAACAGAATCCTGAATTATAATACAGGGAATGAAAGCCTTTCTCAATTGAAAGCCTATAAAAATGAGTGGTTTAAGTTCTATCAATATATGAAATAGGAAAGAAACAGGGAGGCTGCAAATTAAAGGCTAGCCTGTTAAATTTCCCTCTCCACAGACTTCTTTAGTTTTACTTTCTATAAGACAGTATGAGGAAAATACTGAAACTGGCCTATTCCACCAATGAATGATCCTATTTGCTTAAGGTTGTCTTACTCTTCTTTAAATATCTCAAAAAGCCATTAGATTTTGATAGCATGCAGATTTATTTACTCCCGTTTGATCAATTAGTTTAAAAGATGGGTCAGTGATTAATCAACTAAAATTATTTCATTAGTTGTCAGCAAAGAAGAAATTGTTCATTTTAGATGTCTTACTCCTAAGAGTTGTGTCAAAAGCTGTACAAGCCTGCCGTTAAAGAGTAGACCATTTCCCCAAATTAAAGACCAATCATTGTCCAGCGGTCCTTTGTCATTTAGTAGCTTCGAGCATCCCCGGAGTTTTTAGAGAGGAATTTTAGAGTAGGAGGAAGACTGGAGCTGCTATTTTACCTGTCGAAAGCATTCTTTGACATAACACGATGAGATGGCTGTCACCTCCTTAAGAATCAGAATTCTTCAGCCCACACTTTTGCCTGGTGTTGACTACTTCTTTATTTATTCTTTGTGCCTTTGAATTTTGCTTGGGCTGGGGATTTTCTGCTAACCACCAGCTGAAGGCAGCCTCCTCAGTTGGGATATTGTAGGAAGGCCCACATCACCTCCCACACAGTCTCTTTCTGAAAGAGAAAATGGGATCGCCTTTCTCTCTGAAGAAGCACTTTTGGAACAAAAGGGATTTCCTTGAGTGTGGATAGAAATGTCCATCTTCTTTGCTATACACGGCAGCTATTCTGCTGGAGTATCCAGCTTGATTTTTGCAGTACCTTGCTACTAGTCACTTAAGACCGACTTAAGTTGCATGCCCTAGTGCTCTATATGTGCATTTGGGGTGTGGTTAATGGAAAACAATTTAGAACAATTTAAAGAATTTTAAATAGTGTATTCTATATATTGACTCAGAAATTCATATATGTACATACATGCGCACATAGGCATATGAAGTTTTCTTTTAGAAGGCAGTAAGCAGATGCTGCACAGGCATCCTGTGACACAGATGAGAATTTTATTCTTTACATCTCATTTGGAAATAAACTAAAAAAGCAATAAAGGGGAATTCATAAATGGATAACATCATATTTTTAAAGCATGTCTTGTAGTATAGCCACACAGAAAACATTTTTTTAAAAAATCAGTTTAACTGTCACTATCCTCCCCCACGTGGCGGCGCTGTGGGCTAAACCGCAGAAGCCTGTGCTGCAGGGTCAAAAGACCAAGCAGTCGTAAGATCGAATCCATGCGACGGAGTGAGCTCCCGTCGCTTGTCCCAGCTCCCGCCAACCTAGTGGTTCGAAAGCATGCAAATGCAAGTAGATAAATAGGGACCACCTCAGTGGGAAGGTAACAGCGTTCTGTGTCTAAGTCGCACTGGCCATTTGACCACGGAAGATTGTCTTCGGACAAATGCTGGCTCTATGGCTTGGAAACGGGGGTGAGCACCGCCCCCTAGAGTCCAACACGACTGGACAAAAATTGTCAAGGGGAACCTTTACCTTTACTTTTTATCCTCCCCTTAAAAATTCCTGAAGTGGGACTTCTGTTAAGGGCTTCCAGGGCTTCTGTTAAAAGGCTTCTCCGGTACCTCATATCAGAGCCACATTTCTCTGGGAACAGGGAATTACCATGTCAATACAGATATGCCCTAACAATATTAGCGACTTCCAGGCTTCTCCTCTTCAATCTTGTCTTGTTGTCCAGTGACTCTTGTTGTCCAAACTGGATGCGTGGGGCAGTATTTAATGTGCTTAATTTGCATGTGTCCTCTCTTCACATATGGAGTGGGAAGGTCTGTTTCTTTTACTGCAGATCGTGATGATCAGGAATGAAACCCTGTCCCACCTACATCTTCTCTTCTTGGGCTTCATTGCAATTCAGTCCCCACCCAATTCCACAACGTCGGCTGCCACTCAGCTCACTCCTAGTGTCTAGTTTGAGAAGAAATTGCCTACAGCAGCCATGCAAGGTACACGATCAGTTGTGCAACCAGTCTTGGAAGCAGTGTGTGATTGGGTGTGGGGAGGGAAGCCTGCCAGAGTGGTGGGAATGCTTATGTGATCACCTTCTACAATCATGCAACACAACAGCCTAAGTTTTTTACAGGGTTACTGGGTCTCTTGTAGTTTCAACCCGAATAGGAACAAAGTATCCTGTATCAAGCTTAGGTAACAACCTACTTTCCATCTTGTGTGAATTTCACATTCTACAAAACTTGTTCTTTACATCCTTCTTGTGGAACAATCTGTGCCGATTAAAAAGCTCAGAGTAATATAAAGTTCTAAAATGAGAGCAGAAATGTTATGTATAATGCATCTAAAAACTATACGGTAACAGATTTGCAGTAGTTTTTCCAGAAATATGTTAGAAGCATTATTGGTCTAAATCAGGAAAAATTCAAATTATAGATGTTTAAAAAGCTTTAATATGATTTTTAAATTACTTGGAGGAATAAGCAATGAAACTGATCATAACTGCCATTAAATGTGAGTGTATATTGTATGAAAGGTTGGGAAATGCACCTGATTGTATAATCCTACAAATGTTTACTCAGAGGTAAATCCCATTGAGTTATTGGCAAGGGGCTAAGCATGAAAAATGTCAGATAAATTGTGTCCTTTTAAAAGTCCTTTTAAAAACATTCTGCCATTTGCCCCATGCAATCTAACAAGCATAGAAGGTACATGAAAAAGACCTAGATAGTCCAAGAATACTCATGAGAGGCTCCCAGAGGTGGTGAGTGCCTAGACTATCTATGCAGCACATGACTTGGCCACAATTTAAAAATAGAGCCCCACAACCAAGAGATTTTTGAGGATTATTCGTCAAGCAAATAGGTATGAATATCCAGGCAAAGCCTTGCATGCCTTCAACTTAGGAGCAGATTGTGGTCCAAATGAGAAGGGTCCGTGAAATTTGGGCAAGCACACCTCGCTCTGGTTCCAAGCCAATTTTGCCCCAAGGTTTTTGGTAGGATAGGACCAGGCAGACATGAAGACAGGGAAGAGGAACACATTCAGATGCATGTGTGTTTAGCTCAGTCTTCTATCCACCCCTTTTTCAAAGTGACTCAGCACAGGAATTAGCTACTATACTTCACTTGGGACTTGGAACAAATTGCTGTGAGCTGTTTTATCTCCCTCAATATTGGAATCTTCATCTCCCTCATTCCCAGAGGCCTTAGAACTCCAGCCTGCTTAGAGCAACCCCCACAACAAACTTCACCTAGCCTCACATGCTCCATAGCTAACATTCCTGTACTTAAGACTGATAGCATGGATTTATGTTGTAGTAATTTGGCATTCTGCCATGTCTGTCTGCATTAGATTGCACATTCTCCAACTTAATTCATTTTCTTTTAAAATTCATATAACTTTGTTACTGGAAGCCTTGTGTAAGTTTCCCCCAAAGAGTGATAATTAGGGGTATTTTCCCCCCTTGTGTTATTAGGGCAGGGGTAGAGAATAATGAAGAAATAAAAACACTGTGTGGATTACTGAAATCAGTAGGCTAAGACATGCTATTGCCAATGCTGACAGATTCCTTATGTGCACATATTTCAGATAACGTATAGCCCTTAGCACTTGACTGGAGAGGACATGTCTTAATACAATTCATTGAAACCTGATCACTATGGTATCCTTGGTGTTTATAGGGTTGCAGCCTCAATATGATTGGGATGGCATCAAGATTCTAGGACAAAATCCTGGAAGCTCACTTTTTAAAATTGCTAATCTATCAGTTTGAGCATCGGGCTGTGAAGCCAAGATTTTGATTCCCCACTGTGCACACACTCACGTACATGCCAAAAAAGAACCAGCTTGAGCAGGCTGCCCTGCCCCGGAATGGCCTGAGAAGAAGTGAATGGTAAACCACTCTTAATATTCGATACCTTGGAAATCCTGAAAAGGGAAGCTATAAAATCTATGTGATGGCTTATAATTGTTACATTAGTCTACCAGCCACTAGGGACCAGTCCAGCCCTAGTACTGGATCTCAGGCTGACCTAAGTTACCTCTTTGGGAACCAAGCTACGCCTGCTCACAGTGAAGAAAACAAGATAGTCATTTCTTGTTCACAGGATTACCATTTAGGAGGTGTAAGACCTAGAAAGTTGGTGAAAGTATGACACCATGAGCACTTAATAATTGCCAGTTGGAATGGAAACACTTCAGGAAGAAAAATCAGCTAGGTCTTCAACACAGTCAATGAGCCAAGTCCTGCTTTGCTTTCCATCTTACTCTGCTGCAGCTTCTTAGAGTGACAGTTGATAGGTACTGTTTGAGAAAGAGTCTGATGAAGTTGATCCTTCAACTGACCTGATAGAATGGCTGTTGCTTGGGGCTACTGCACCCATCACCCTTCCTCTCAAAAACTATTTGGATTGTATTCATTGTGCAGCATACAGCATAATCCTCATTCTTGATAAGTGGTAGTGGTCATCGTAGCAATGCTGTGTGTGGTAGAATTATCACAGGGCTGTCCAACTAAGAGGGGATAAAGGGATAATCTCAACTCTCTGAACTCTGCCTGCCATTATGGTAAATGTCACCCCCCAACCTGGAAACAGATGTCTTGAAATGAAGCCAGACCGTTGTGTGTGTTGCACCACAGTGCATCTGATGGCTCTAACTGTTCAGCTTTGAGTTTTAAAGAAAACCAGATAGCCAAAGGTGAGAGCATTCTGTTTCCCTAGAATTGGCTTTCCACCATCTGCAACTCTCCATGGTGAGTTTCCCCCCACTAACCATCAATACAACAACACAGCAATATTACCTCATCAGTCATGATTTACTTAATGTTTTCTGAATTTAGTAATTTTTGATTAAAATTTAATGTGAACATATCATATCATATGCCACATATATTATTGCAGCCATTAATCAAGTAACCTTATTAATGAAATGTCGGAAGGCTGGCTGAAAAAGAAGCCGAAAGCTTGATAGATATTCAGCACAGTTATGTGAGTGATTACTAGCGGGGGGGGGGGGGGGGTTGAAGCAATTGTATGGGGCTTCATTAATATACATTTACAGTCTTCTGTATATGCCATCATCAGATGTTTTAACCTTAGTTAAGTTTGATCCTTAATTTGCTGAAAGACACTAAGTATTAATAATCTTGAAAAATATGAAGTCTACGATTAGCTCACATAATGCCTAGATGATTCATACCATATCAGAATGCCTTTGTAACAAAATGTGTACCATGAATGTTGTCAGGGTTAATGGATCATTTTTGCTATTGTTGTTGTTTTAGATGGAAGAGCAGATGTTTCTATACAAGCCTATCTGAATCTTCAGATTAAAATAAATGAATACTTAAAAAAATTAAGGAGCTAAAAGGACTTTAGATGACTACACGTTAAAAGAAATACAGGGCCACTGCCAACACTGACAGCCTCCCATTAAGTCTCTATTCCCTATTGAGGTGCAACAGACTTCTGTGTCCTGCTGTTGTGAAGCTGTGTGTATCTTCACCCCCAGTCTTACATAAAGGGGTAGTATTGGAACAGAGAAATATCCAGGTTAGAGATGATGAATGCATAGCTCTTCAGATAGTCGGGCTGGAATTCCCATCAGCCCCAGTCAGTACAGCTAGTGATGAGGGATGATGGGTATTGTAGTCCAACTGTATCTGAAGGGCTACACAGTCCCCATCCCTGGGCTAATTTATGCTGCATCAGAGCTTGGACCTAAAAGTTGCAAACAATGTAACACAAAATGAAGCATCCACACCAGAATCAAAGAACATGAGAGACACTGCAGACTAAAACAACCAGAAAAATCGGCAGTAGCTGAACATGCCCTAAAACAAGCTGGACATGAAATTCTATTTCAAAATACTGAAATACTGGACAACACAAGCAATCATTACGTTACACTGCACAGGGAAGCCATTGAAATCCACAAACATCAGCAGAACTTCAACAAAAAGGAAGAAAGTTTGAAACTCAACAATACTTGGCTCCCAGCACTGAAAAATACAGCGTGCAAAAGGTAACGAACTCTACCCAGCCACAAGGACCGGTGATCACTACACACAAAAGACCAGCTAACGACACCCATCAATCACAGTGACATATAATCTCTCCTCCTTATCACAACAATACACCCACAACAAAAACACACTGATCACCATAATCACCCACCTCCTGAAGAGGACAAAAGCTGATCTCACAGCCATAAATACTCAACTCCCAAACAAACTGCACCAGAGCACAGAGTGCTGTCCGCTGAAGATGCCGGCCACAGAGACTGGTGAAACATTAGGAAGAACAACCTTCAGAACACAGCCAAAGAGCCCAAAAAACCCACAACAACCAATGTAACTTCCTATAGTCAGTTTTTATATATATATAATTAGATAACATTTCAAAATTGATGCAAGTGAGAATGAAGTTTATTTACTGGTTTAATGAGAAGTATTTTCTAATTGGTGTGCAAAGTCATTTTTAAGGGGATTAGGGAGATTTCTAGAGGCATTTTGGCATTATTTTTTTTCAGTCATCATGCCATTGTTTTACCAATCCTAAGGGTTTTTTAAGTAAACCCCCCACTCCAGTAACAAGCTGCAACATAACAGGTGTGCAAGGGTTCCCACTGTAATGTAAAGCAACTGTTCTAGCAGGGTTTCCTGGAGTTGCAGTGCAAAATATATCTTCCCTCTTCTCTGAGCCTATGACAGAAGTTGCCATCTGCACCAGTGGTGATTTCCTTCCCATGTAAATAGCAGCAGCTTCAAGGTAGTGATTCTTCTTCGTGGCCTCTGTGAATTCACACAAATGGGTTCAGTCTGCACTTGCGCTGGACTCCTCGGAATATTCTAGAGCTTTAAAAAGTAACATTAGTTGAACGTTGCCCCTATAGCACATGCTCCACCCGCCTCATACCTCAGTTCCATTTTACCACCTTGGTGTTCAGAACTTCTCGTCCTAGAGCTTCTTCGTAGTGGCCTCTGTGAATGTACACAAATGGGTTTATCCTGCGCCTGCGCAGGACGTTCAGAAAGTTATAGAGCTGAGGAAAAAAAGAGACAATTAGTCCCCCCCCCCCCGCAGGGTATGAACTCCACCTCTTCAATCTTCTTTTTAGTTCCTTTTTTCCGCCGTTCAAGTAGGATGTTAGGAACTAGAGCGCTAAGGAAAGTGATTTTAGTTTTGCTAAATCTATCTTTTTCTACCTTTTTTGTATTTTCTATTAGTTTAGTTGTTGTCTAACGATAGAACTGCCAATTTTCTCCTTTTTTTCTTTGCCCCTTTCAGCCCTCGATCTTCAGGGCGGGCAGATACCGAGACTGAGTCGGAACAGGAGTCTGCTCCATGCACTCCTAGGAAAAGTAAGGAGAAACACAAACATGCCTCTCTGTACCAGCCGTCTGGGCTTGAGGAGCAATATTACCATCCAGTGGGTTTATCTTAATATGGTCATCCATATCCGGACCGGTACCATCCTTATCCATACCAAGGCTATGGCTACCATGATCAGTACAGAGGATCAGGCTACCCACCACCACCCTGGTACCCTCCTGTAGCCCCTCCACTGCAAACGTCATTGCAATACCAAGGGGATGTTTCCACCCCCAAGCTGCAGCATCCCAGAAGAGATTGATGATGCTGACGCCTTCCGCACCCCCTAAACAACTCAAGCTTCACAGGGGCCGTTCTTCAGTACAGGCTACCACATTTTACTTCGGTCCTCACAACCCTGATACGGAACCTTTCTCTGTACAGTATCTACCCAATCGGATGCTGACCCTATATTCACAGCTCCGGTACCATGACCACCACCAACGTAGGGGTAAGCAATATTCCTGACTGCCCTGGTACCTCTACCAGACTCCACCCATTCCTCCCTCAACGGAAGATTACAACAGACAAATGGGTTTTGACCATCATTGAATGGGGGTACGCAATTGCATTTTTGCAAACTCCCTCAGAAAATTCCATCAAACCCTCCCCCTTCTCCTTACCTTTACAAGAGGAAATTTCATCTCTCCTCAGGAAAGGGCGATAGTCATAGACCCACCTTCTAATTCAAGAGAAGGCTTCTTTTCTCAATACTTTGCAGTCCCTAAGAAGAATGGGGCTATTAGACCCATCATGGACCTCCGACAACTCAACACATACTTTACAAAAAATTCTGTATGTTAACTCTTGATTCCATTCTCCCTCTTCTATCGCAAGGAAACTGGTTTGTTACCATCGACCTGAAGGATGCGTATTTCCATATTTCAATTCACCCGTCCCATCAAAGATACCTCAGGTTCCGGTTCCAGCATACCACTTACCAGTTTGCCACTCTCCCCCTCGGGCTCTCGACAGCCCCCAGGACATTTACAAAATGCATGGCCCTGATTGTGGATTACCTCTGTATCAAGGGAATAAAGCTCTTCCCGTACATCAACGACTGGCTCCTGGTTGCCAGGACGAAGACGCCATCACAGCCACAAGAACTACTCTTCACCTCCTCCTCAAACTAGGCCTACAAATAAACTGAGAAAAATCCCACCTGATACCATCACAACTCATGAGCTACATAGGAGCGCAACTAGACGCCCTCCAGGCAAGAGCATTCTGACTACTTGAAAGAATAGCAAAAATCCAGAGGGTAGTACATTGTTTTCAACCTCTCAGAACTGTCACCGCTTTCAACACCCAACACTTGCTGGGTCTTATGGCTTCCACAACATCAGTGGTTCCCCACGCCAGACTCAAACTCCGTACACTCCAATCCTGGTTCCTCAAAACAATTCGACCCTTCAATGGACTCCCAGCTCAAGAAGCTCCTGGCACTGTCCAATGTGACAGGCCAATTCATGTGGTGGGCCTACACCCCCAACTTGTCGGTAGGCAGACCATTCAGGCCTCCTTCCCTGTTGATCCAGGTGATGACAGATGCCAGCCCCTCGGGAGGGGGAGCTCACTGCCAGGAACTCCAGATACACGGCCTATGGTCAAAGAAAGAAAGTGCCACATAAATCAGCTGGAAATGTTGACCATCATAAAGGCGTTTCAGGCTTTCCTCCCGAGGATCAAAGAGAAAGCAGTACCGCTCGTGACCGACAACACCACGGTCATGTACTACATAAACAGACAAGGAGGAACCCGATCACTACCTCTCCTTCACCTCACCATAGAAGCCTGGGAAAGGTGTCACACCCACTGCATTTCCCCTCAAGCAATCCATATTTCATTAGAGGACAACTACTTTGCAGACAGCCTATGCAGGCTCCCCACCAAAATGCACGAATGGTCCCTAAACAATGTCTTCCTGGACATCTGCCGCAGATGGGACCAGCCTACAATAGACCTTTTCACTTCCCATCTCAATGCCAAGAGCCCCAGGCACTGTTCAAGAGCAGGCATAGACAGATGATCTCTCGGGGATGCATTCATGCTACCATGGTCCGGAGAACTCACTTACCTCTTTCCTCTGATACCAATGTTACTCAAAACAATAACCAGGATTATCCAATACCGAACAGATGCGATTCTCATCGCCCCATGGTGGCCGTGACAGCTGTGGTTTGCCCACCTCAGAGACATAACACACAAACTGTTCCATTTACCTTTGTATACCGTCTCTCCTGTCCCAGAACGATGGGGCCGTTCTCCATCCCAATGTCCAATCCCTATACCTTACAGCGTGGAGGATAACCCCAAATTCTGTGCAATCCTGAATCAGGCTCGAAAACCATCCACCTCTCGCCTATATCGCAACACATGGAAATCCTTTCTGAAATTCACTGAATCCAAGGGAGTTACCCCAGTCCCATCATCTCTCTTGACTCTACTTACCTTCATCATGTATCTCTTTAACCTTGGACTGGCACATTCCACCATCAAAGTCTACATCTCAGCAATAGTAGCTCACCAACCCCTCGGATCTAGCTCTGCTAAACTTTTTCCCCACCCCACACTCAAGAGATTCCTCAGGGGCTTAAAGAATATTCGCGCCCCCCCATCATAGAGAATTGTACCTCAGTGGTCGCTTCAACTCGTTCTTGAGGCACTCACAAAGCCGCCATTCAAACCGATGGCAACCTACAATGAAAAGTCACTCTCAAGATGGCATTCCTCATAACGATTACCTCAGCTAGGAGAGCCAGTGAGCTGGCTGCTCTCAGATCGGACTCTCCCTATTTCCAGATGCACCCTGAGAAAGTCACCCTGTAGTTGGATGTGTCCTTCCTACCCAAGGTGGTGTCAGAATTCCACAACCCATCATACTGCCGTCCCTATTCCCAACTCCATCCACTCCAATTGAGCATAAGCTCCATACTTTGGATGTGAGAAGAGCCACTGCCTTCTACCTTCACAGGACCAAGACTTTTAGACGTTCTCCACATCTCTTCTTGCGCTATCATGGCGCCAACAAGGGTGTACCTGCCTCTCCACAAACACTATCTAGATGGACGGTGCAATCGATGCAGTTGGCATATCAGCTTGCAGGCAAGCCAGTACCAGACCATCTCAAGGCACACTCTATCCAAGCTGTCTCCACATTGACTGCTCTACATCAAGGCATTCAGATACAGAGCATCTGTAAAGCGGCTACTCGGTCCAACCCTCTGACATTTGCCAAGTACTACCGCCTCAATGTCAGAGCCAAGAATGATGCCGCATTTGGAAGGCCGATCCTGTCATCTCTGTTACCGTGATGTCCCTCCATCCGGTGAGTCAGCTTGCTAATCACCCATTTGTGTGCATTCACAGAGGCCACTATGAAGAAAGTTAGGTTACCTACCTGTAACCATGGTTCTTCTACTGGATCTCTGAGAATTCACACATCCCTCCCTTCCTGTCTGTCTGTCATGGTACCATTCTCACTATCTATTCCATATGGTAACAGAGGACTAGGGGAACTGAAAAGAAGGTTGAGGAGGCGGAGTTCATACCCTGTGGGTGGGGGATGACTAATTATCTCTTTTTTTCATCAGCTCTAGAACTTTCTGAACATTCTGTGCAGGCGCAGGATAAACCCATTTGTGTGAATTCACAGAGGTCCACTAGAAGAACCATGGTTACAGTTAGGTAACCTAACTTTTCTTTCTTTGTGTTTGATTATACGTTTTTGACCACGGGCTGCCTTGACCACAATTTTGCTCGTTGCCCCTCACGTCTTGATTACACGTTTTGACTACGGATTGTTTTGACTATGATTTTGACCTTTATTCTGCCCGTCGCCTCTTGTTTTTCAACTGAGATTGTTCTTATCTTCTCCCGCGTTTTTCTAACTGACTGGATATTAGTGTTGGCTCGTCGACCTTTGGACTAGTATTTTTTTTCTTACAATCACGTTTTGGACTTGGTGCTCTGGGTCTACCCGTTGCTGACTTTGGACTGTTACCGGCTTCTTTTTCTATCATGATTTGGATTTTGGTGCCCCATGCCTACCGATTGCTAACTCGGACAGTCTATGGTTTCTGGCTTTTCATCCCAGTGAGTCCCCTTTTGTTCCAATTACCTGGGGTCTGTACCACTTTATGTCCAGGTCCCTTCAGAAAGTGTGTCTCGTGTACCTGAAAATTGCCATTCTCAGACAGTCACAAGCATTGCCTATTATGCCTAGGAGAGGGACACCAGCCCCAATCCTGCAAAGAGTGCAAAAAGTTTACGAGACCTGCCTTGAAAGTGAGACAACAAAGACTTAAGTTATTTCTTTAGGACTAAACCCTCTCAGCCTCAAAGCCCAGTGCTATGGAGACCACCCGAAAACCTTCATCCACGCCTCGACCCGAAGGCTCAGTCCACTCCCCACCTCTCTTATTGCCTTCGAAGCCCGCTGAAAAGACATCTAAAAATCATCAAGCTTGATGTAGAAAAAAATCATCCACCTCGACTTCGACCGCGGCGTCGAAACCGCCATCAATGGGCAACCTTAAAAAGAAGAAGACCGTAGTTAAGAATAAAAAGGACAAGCATTCTATTAAGGGGGATCGACCTCAAGATATTGCCCCAGTCTCAGCCTCACTCCCATCTCCTATTTTAGAGGACTCCTCTCGAGACTGTGAGGTTTTTTTTTTTTTTTTTTTTGAGGGCATTGGGTCACTTCCACTCTGGCAGGCTCAGGCTTTGGTCTCTTTACCAAGCCGCTCACTCAGCCCTAGCCGTCTAGACACTGGTACATTGTCTAGCCAGGCTTCTGCCCATTCCAGCCGTGTTTCCACTGGGTGGGCAACGATTATACAACTATCAAATTTGGAGTCTTCAGTTCAGGGCTCTCTGCCCCATAAGAGAACTTCAAAGAGAAAGCACATCTCTCTGGATCGATTCCATGCTTCACGTTGGGAGGTTGTTGTCGTCCCCCCCTCCTCTCGACGTCAAACCAAATCGACCTATAATGACCCCATATATAGAGAGTTTGAACGGAAACGAGCTCATCATCAACGTTGAGATGACGAATATGATACCGATTCCTGTTGTGAGAGCAAGGGATATGGTAGGCGTAAGAGAATTCGATATGTTTATGCCTCGTTGTTGTCCTCTTCTTCTCCATTCCCACCGAGGCATCAATGTCGAGTGGTTTACGAGGCTGACTCTTCAGTGTCTAAGTCCACTAAACATTGTGGCATATCCAAGGAGTGTTCTCGACAGGCGCCCTCTCATGTGAAGACTACCAGCACTGCTGCAGCAGTTTCTCAACCTCATGTTACTCCGCCACCTGTCCAACAACCATCTAAACATTCGGTACCCAGGCAGGTGCACAAAAGAAGGTAGGCACCACCATCACCATCTCCTTCATTTCAGGAGGATTCCTTTCCATCTTCCACTTCCGATCAAGAGCAGGAGATTTTTTTCTGAAGCTTTGGAAGAATCTCCCATCAATGGGCAAACTCCTGAATCTGATCTCTTTTCATTGGGCCCCTGCCATGGGCAGAGGGAGCTCAGCTCATGCACTGGGGTACCGTTAAAAACAATCACAGTGCCAGAAGTACTAATATGTTGCCACATACCACCCTGACCTTAGTTCTGGGATAGGAGTCAACTAGGGGAATACAGAGATCTCTAGGGAGGGATTGAAAGAATTCTGCCCCATGTCCTGGAGAGTCATTGCTGCTGCATAGTTGTCAGTACTAGCCTAGATGGGCCAATGTCCTGACTCAGTGGAAGACAGCTTCCAAGGTTTGATAGTCTCAGCAAACCCATATCTTAGTGAATGGGATGGAGTGTGAAGTTTAATTTTAATGTCAAAACATGTTAGTTCACTGACTGAAAGTATCAGAGTATTTTGAATCCTTTAATTTTATTCTTGTCCATGATGAAAAGTGTTAAAAATTGAAAAAAAAATTAGTTTAATTATTCTTATAAGCAATATCACTTCATGGTATGGGCAGGGCGCGCTTGCGGAAGGGTGGATGAACAGAACACACTTGTGGAGGGGAGAGGTGCGCTCGCACGCATGCACGATGTGGCGGAGCGTGCTCGCAGAGGGGAGGGGTACACATTCATGGAGGGGCAGAGCGTGCTCATACGCATGCGTGGAGGCAGGGTGCGCTCACATGTGTGCAGGTGGTGGGCCATGCGTGCGGGGGCGGGAGGTCTCTCCCCTCCGCCCGGTCCTGCCATGGCCATGGACCGGCACCAGACTGCACACCAGGGGTTGGGGACCCCTGGTCTAGGACACACCCCTAGAGCATTGCCATTACCTTTAGAGTGTTCTTACGCAGTTTCAACTATTCTTATTAATGGACAAAACAAAATAGGGAATGCATTAGTTTGTATAGTATGTATTATTTATCATATTATATTCATCTGTGCCAGCCACATTGGTTGGTATTGCATTTCTGGGCTGATTCAGAGCATAGTTTTCTATTTTTAGAAGCTGAAATGTTATCTGGTTATCCTCCCAGTTATCTGAAGGATGCCCTAAATTCATGTGTTGCCCCAGCCTACATATTTATGTCATCCTTGAAGGTTCTCTTTATTGGGATGCCTCCCAGATCACTAAGGTTGGACGGCACTAGGTCTAAGGCCTTCTCAGTGATGGCTGCAAATATGGAATTACCTCCCTCTCACAAGAAGGATACATAGGCTGCTTTGAAGAAAGTTTTAAAAATCCATCTATCCTCTTTGCTTTTAATTGAGAAGTCTTTTGTTATCCACTACTGATAGACATTTTGAAACTGGTTTTATTTATACTTGTTACAATGGTTTTATGCTGTAGGCTGTGTTGGGAAAGTAAGCCATCTTGACAGGTGGGTAAGAAACAAATAAAACATTATTTGTGCCACATGGCAATTTTGAAGACACTACAAGCTTTGGTTCATGTTGCTATGTTTCTGATTGGGTGACGTAAACATTAGTAGAATATCGAACATGTTATTTCTCCATGGAAGGTGGTGGCTCCAATTTCATGATTGTAAATAAAGTGCTCCTGGTTTTACTCTGGGCTTTACAGCAGCTATCCTGTCATAATAGATTCAGCACTTGAGATAGCTTCTTGAAAAACTCAGAATAAAGAATCGGAACTGATTCAATCATAAAATCTGATTCACCACCTCTGAGTGCTAACTAGAGATGGGATAGTTATATTCATCTCCCAGGGGAGATGAATGCAAATATTGCCACCATAGGTGGCTGGGCCCTTTGGACCCACCCCCCAAAACTGGGTGGTCCATTTACCACTTGTGGCGCGACACACACTGCCATTGTTGGTCGAACTGCGCCAATCGCAGAAATAGCCTGGCAGGCACTTGCCTGCCTCCCTGCACTGGTGACCACTCAGCAGTTGACTTGTCATCCCACCTCCTTGCGAGAGTGGTCAGCAGTGCAGGGAGGCAGGCAAGTGCTGGCTGGGCTACTTCCACAGCGCAAACGATGGTGCAGCGCAAACAATGACAGCCATGCACACTGCACTGTAAGTGGTAGGTGATCCAGCCAGCTCTTGGAGGTGGGTCCAAAGGGACCAGCCACTTGTGGTGGCAATATTTGTCTTTGTCATCCCTGGGAGACAAATACGAATATCCTAGCTTTAGTGCTAACTACAAAAGAGAAGTTTTAAACCCCACTGATTTAGCAGACATGTTGTTTATTAACCATGGTCATACTTTATTTTGTCACCTAAACCTGTATATTAGAATGCACAACTTGGTTGCCCCTATGTTTCACAACCTACTTTGCTAAACATTGTGTAGAAATGAACATCCTTTTTAGAATATGTGAAAACTCACATGGCAGAGGAATCTTTCCTGCCAGCTGTATCTGTTTTGCTAGGCTGCTGATGCAAAGGTTTGTAAATTTCTTCAGTTGTCATTGAATGGCTGTGCATGGAAAGATCTTCCCAGGGGTTTGCTCTATACAAAGTACATCCCACACATTATCATTATTCATTTGTTTTGCGCGCGCGCGCACGCACACACACACACACACACACACACACACACACACACACACACACACGCATGCATGCACGCACGCACGCACACACACACACACACACACGTTCTTCCTGTGTCACATTTGTTACTGTGGACTGTTGTTCATCTGAAGAAAATATGTCATTTGTCTGTATGAACTGAGATTTTCAGCTGATTCATGAACAGCTTTTGTTAACTGTAAGAGTTAACAGAAGGGGAGGAAAGGCAGAAGCACCATCGAGGCACATGTCTAAGTTCAGATGGATTCTTTCCTTCTCTGTATCCTAGACCAATGGTTCTTAACCTTTTTGAAAGAAACGCCCCCTTGAGCCATTGAGGAAGTTATCATCGCCCCCCTCTTATTTCTTATTATATCTTATTTATTTGTTTGTTTGTTTATTTATTTAAGACACTTAAATCCAATGACCCCTGAAAACAAAATTTAATTCCAAGAAAATGAAATGCCCCCCAAAAGTAACATTTAATGATTTAGTTGCAAGCGAATTTTGAGACTCAAAAAGAAATATAAAAAGGGCATAAAATGCAGGAACTAAAAATTTCAAGACGAAAACTCTGAAAATAAATTAAGATATGTATTCGCGAAGGCTTTCACGGCCCGAAAAACCCACAACAACCATTAAATTAAGATAGGAGGAAAATATATATATTCATGCACATTGTAAAAAGGCTGCAGCCATCTTCACAGGTTTGGCTTGCTCCAGCGCCCCCCTACCGCCCCCCTTCTGCTCCAGTGCCCCCACGCCGCCCCTTTTCGTTCTACCGCCCCCCTGAAAAATGAAATCGCCCCCTGGGGGGCATTATCGCCCAGGTTAAGAACCACTGTCCTAGACAGTGCAGCCAGTGAAAAGAAGAGTTCAAATATGATTTGATACAGCCTATCATTAAAGAAAACGAATAGAGCATCAGGAAAGCAGAGGTAATTACAACATAGACAACTATATATAAGTGTATGTCGGTGTGTATTCATTTCCTTGTCCTTCAGATAGATAGCAAAAGTCTGCCATGCAGAAAAGAACATGTCTATTTTAAAGTGAAGTTCTGGACTCAAGCAAATTTGCTTGTTGTTAAAAGGAGGGGAGAGAATAGAATTAAGTGGCTTGAGGGAAGAAGTAATCAGTACAATAGTGTTTATGTATTGCTTGCACATAGAACAGTCATGAATTTTGCAGCTCCTGGAAGTAGGGAGAGTGGCTTTGAAGCAGACCTAGTAATGTTCTGCATACAGTCTAATCATTCTTGTTTGTCAAAGCAGTTCTAAATGCATTTAAGAGATTATCCATGCAGTACTCAGGGCCCTGTGGCTCAGGGGGAAAGAGGGAATCAGGATTATTTTGCTAGTTTTCTTCCTAGCAGTTCTTTAGGTAGGTTCCAGTGTTGGGCACATGTTACTGTAACACTGGAATTTAGCAGAATTGAGAGGGGTAACGTCCCCTTTGCAGTGCAGACATTTGTGGACTTTCAGATCAGTAACCCAATCCGGGAGGGGGGGGGGTTACTTGCTGAAAGTTCTTTATTCAGAGCTAAGGAAGAAAACCCATTTCAATTTCCAGTCAGTGATTAGAAACAAGAATGCTGGAGGGTTTTTTTTTGCAACCGCACATGCTACCTCTAGTAGGGATGTCTGAGAGGGACCTTTCTAGGCCGGGGTGAGAGTCAGCCCATCCAGCACTAACCAATCATTCCTTCCCTGCCTCTGATTTCAAAGAGTGCTCCACCTCTCTGCTCTTTAGCTCTTTTGTCTGTTGAAAATCAGTTGATTTGTTGAGGCCTGTTGCTCAAAGTAGTCATGTTTTTAGCTTACTGTTTGATTTGTTCAACTGTAAGTAAATTAAACCTTTTTATTCCTTCTCCAACTAATGTCTCAGAATGAGTTATTGAGACTTTAAGTGCCAGTTGAGGAGAAAAAGTGGTGGACTATTCTGGGGAACTTGAAGCTAATTCTTTTCTGTGGCTCCTCCACTTCTGCTGCACAGCTAGAGGAATTTAACCTGAAATTCAAAACTCTGCAATAAAGACTGATATAAAGACATTAAAACTTTACATAGGCTGTGCCTGTATTGAGCACAGCAGGTCAGTCAGTAGCTGCATACCTGTTTTGCATTGCCTCCAGCTGGCTCCTCTGTTTAAAAGGCTGTCAGGAGACAGGACAGTCTTCAAGCATTATATACTTGAAATCCAATCAATCCAACAAATGTCCAGTTTACACAGCAAGAGAACCATATTATGATGGGAGAGCAAGGGCCTTGAAATTGCCTATCTGTTGTTAGCACTGGACAACAGAGTGAGCTGGCACACAGAGTGAATGTTCTTGCTCCAACGGAGTATGTTGTAGTTCTGCCTATATTAATTATTTTTAAATGTGCAGCTGTATGTTCAGATTAACCTATAAAATGTTATGCAAATCTACACCTTATTTTATTCTCTTCCTTGGCAAGGTTTAAGTGGCCATCATAATCACAACTGAGTTAGAATACAACACAGCTGAGAACAGTCCATGTGTCTTCCAGTCTCATTTTTTAACACTTGCCAGTAACTCTTATAGTGAAAAAGAAATGAAGTCATCTCTCACTGGGTTACAGTTTTAGTGTACCATAAAGTAATGTGCCTTATATTCTCATTACCGTAGAAAAGAATGAATTGAAGGTAACTGATTATGTGTACTAGATATGTATAACTAGTTATTTCTAAATTCTGTCATCCATTCCCACTTCCACAGATTTTCAGGATATACAGAGGAGAGCTGATTGAGAAATAAACAGTGTTAGTTTACACGCTTTTCATGAATGTTACCTATTTAAAGATATATTGTTTCCTAGCAGTGTGTTGTGACCAATTGTAAAGTTTGCAAAAATCTGCTTAATATCTTTCAATATCCCTGTATTAGAAATGAATGATTGCTTTTTTAAATTATTGGTAACCACTCTATCCCCTCCTGTATAGATACATTTCTTGGGTGATTTTATTATATGCATAATAATAGTATTAGTAAGCTCAGATTTCCTTTGAATAAAAATGATTGGGAACAATATCTACCCTCAAGCATCTTTAATGTCATTACAGAAGGGTAGGAGTAAATTAAGCGGTATTTAGCCACCAAAGTCTTTAATTTCATTGCATTGGAGTGGGAGTGAGACATTATGAGGTCCAATTTTAAAAGTCAGTAATGTTTTTACATCTGAGTAGGAGTAAATTAAACAAAATCACTCCTGCACTGTTAATATCATTTTAATTGAACGTCATTCAGTTTCTAGCTGCTGCTACAATACAGCAGGCAATGCAATGGGTCTGACAAACAATTACAGTCCAGGTCCCATCTCTCCTAGAATGATGGAACTGTAGTTATGGGGAATGGGCAGGACAAGGACAAGGACCTGACAAGGCGGTAGCAAAACTTTCCTTGTCTCTTCAATGAAGCCTGCATTCAGTAGCTTAAAATATTGCACAAACAAGATCTAATCTGGCAAGTCTGCAAACCAGGTCATTATTTCTTGCATTTGGTTTTGTTTTGTTTTTTAAGATGTGATTCAGTGCCAGAATAAACAAATGGAATTAGCTTGTCCACATAGAATTCACTGTTGGTTCCATCTTGATAGTAAGACAGATGAAAAATGGAGGCAGGGAGAAAGAAAGCTAATCAGTGAACAAACACATGGGATGTTTTGTGCAAGAAAATCAGTAGAGTCAAATTGAAGCAAAGCCCAGGAGAGAAAAAGGAGAAAGAAATCTACATTTTATTCTATGACTACATAGAGAATACAATATAAGTTTTGATTCCTTGGTACAAGACTCAGTACTCTGGCATGGAACACTGTGCATTAGAGACAGTGTGCAGAAATTGTGGTGTTTGTTCACTGTTAATAATATAAGTATGCTTGGCCACTCAGAAATGCTGGGGGAAATCCTGACAGCACTGGGATATTTCCTCCACTGCCCCATTGAGAAAGTCTGTAAAACTCTACATCTGCACAGTACTGGATCTGATTACTCATTGTCCATATGAACAGCATCTTATCTATCTGTAGGAGCTGCGGCAAGCAAATGGAAGACTCAGGTTCTTGTGATTTCTCAGGCCTTCTCAGAGTTTGGAAATAACTAGTTACAAGTAATATACAGTGGTGCCTCGCTAGACAGTTAGCCCGCATGACAGTTTTTTCGCTAGACATTGGCTTTTTGTGATCGCTATAGTGATCTGCAAAACAGTGATTCCTATGGGGGAATTTCACTGGACAATGTTTGGTCCCTGCTTCGCAAACCGATTTTCACTAGACGATGATTTTGACAGCTCCCTCCGCGCTCGCAAACAGGTGTTTTCGGGACCTAAGCTTCGCAAGGCAGCGATTTAAACAGCTGATCAGCGGTTCGCAAAGCGGCTTTCCTATGGCCGATCTTCGCTAGACAACGACGATTCTTCCCCATTGGAATGCATTAAACAGGTTTCAATGCATTCCAATGGGGAAATGCTTTTCGCTAGACAATGATTTTGCTAAACAGTGATTTCAGTGGAATGGATTATCATCATCTAGCGAGGCACTACTGTAGTTCTCTATAAGATGTTACTTTTGAAATGAAGTATAAGAAAGTTACTGAGAGGCAACAAAGCAATTAATGTAACAAGCCAAATTTCCCAGTTACGTTCAGATTTTTCTTTTAAAATGCATTTTAAAGTATTTTTTACCAGGAGTTATTCCAGTTTTATGCCACTGTCATCCATCTAAAGGTGTTTTCCCCAAAACCTTTGAAAATTAAGGAAACAGTATTGAGCAACACAATACATAATGCAGCACATTACTTTTAAAAGAATATTGTAACATGTCATGGCAACTCTGGCATCTGCCTAGGTCATGAATATTCATATGCTATCTGCATAGACCAATGGGAGTGCTGGAGGGGCGGAGTCACGAGATATAAGAGACTCAGCAGCAGGAGGGGGAGTTTTAGTTTGCGACATTGAGAGTTGAGAGAGTTTTGGAATTTGGCCGGGAGAGTGGTGGTTGAGAGTGGATGAAGGAGGATTTTTGTTAAGAGTTAACAACATTGCTTGAAATATCATAATCTGTAACAATAAATAATTTCTATTTGGTTCTTTTAAAAATGACACATTGCCTGGACCCCTATTATTAATATTAAACAATGTTGATGTAATCAACTGGTGGCAACTGAAAGGCATGTAGCGTGAGCTCTTAGTTTGGTGAAACAAGCAGGGGCCACATGGTACCATGACAGCAACAAATTGCTCTTCAAACATTATGACAAGTAACAGAGACTTTTTTTAAAAAAAAGCTATGATCCAAGATTTGTGTATAAATAAGATGGTGCTGATGTTAGCTCACTGCAAACTTGGGTGCCATTTGTTTCTTGGTGTATGGTTTCCTCCCATCCCATACATATTTTGTTGGAAACCCAATCAAAACAACTAAAGAACACTTCACAGTACAATAGTATTGTGTATTGTGTATTGTGTTGTTTGTTTATTACAAGATTAGCCTCAAGTATTCTGAAAAATGCCAAAACTCAGCCCTCCTGTAAGAAAGTCTGGGAAAAAAGTCAATTATCCATCAGCAAAGACAAACAGGCATAGAAAGATATGGGGAAAAGCACTGATCATTGCAAGATTAGCTTTACATTGTCTGGCTGATGGGAAAAATATACAAACTAGGTACGTTTTCAGGACCAAATGCTCCATAGTTTCTCTTTTTTCTTATAATCTGACTCCTTAGACATGGGATGCCTTATTTCTGTCCCCTTATGATTATGTCATTTGAATTTCATTAGTTGGCTACTGTTTATTTCCTTAGTTTTTTATTTGTTATTCTTTGCATCTGTGAATAGAAGGCATTATAAAGTGTTCAATTACTTGTAATCTAATTTTAAAGAGTATATCCATATGTATTGTATGAGTGCCTCTCCCTGTACAAAGCTTGTTTTCTTGGGGTATCACTTATAGTTAGTTTTCAAAAAGCTAGCTGTGTTAATCTGTTTCAACAAATTTAAAAAAAACATTGTGAAACCTTCAGAGGTTAACAGATTATTGTTCTTCGTGGCCTCTGTGAAATGCACACAACAGGGTTAAGTCTGCGCCGGCGCAGGACTCCTCAGAACATTCTAGAGCTTTTGAAAAGAAAACATAATAGATAGTTGCCCTTACAGTGCATGATCCACCCGCCCAAACGCTCAGTTCCATTTTTGCCGCCTTGGTGTTAGGAACGTCTCGCTGAAGAGCTGTATTTTTCTTGCGTTTCTCTGGGTTTTTTTTTTACTCTGATGTCTGACTACAATTCGCTCTACCCCTTGTTGCCCCTCATATCTACTTAACTTCGTGTTATTGGACTGATTTACAGCTTGACTCAGACTGTTGACTTCCCGTTTATTTTCCCACTTGGCTTCTCTTCGCTTGCTCCGTGTTTCAAACCTTGCCTGGACTGACCTTGCCTTCTCTTGTCATCTCGGATCATTGACTGCATTTGCTTGCCTTGCTCTGTGAGTCTTCTCCCCTCGCTATCCACCCATTTATGTCCCTATCTGGCCCCTTTAGCTGGTGCGTGTCCTGTGAGAGAAAGCTCCCATTTTCAGACGGACATGACCGCTGTTTGTTTTGTCTAGGGGAATCACACCAGCCCCAGTCTTGCAAGCATTGCAAGAAGTTTACGAAGCCAGCTCTTAGGGCTACACAACAGAGGCTGAAACTTGTCCTGTGGGATAAAACCCTATCAGCTTCTAAACCAACTGATATGGAGTTAGCCTCCTCTCCGTCACCCACTCCTGCGCTTGAAGCCCCCACCAGCTCTTCTCCTCTGGTAGCTTCCCACAAACCTGCGGAAAGGTCTACTAAAAGATCTACAAAGACTCTTACCTCTGAAAAAGAAAAAGTAAACTATTAAAGACAAGAAGTCTAAGCAGATTCCTTTAAGGGAGCGTCACAGGGATATTCCGACTGTTTCGGCATCAGTCCCTTCACCTATCTTAGAGGACTCTTCCCGAGACCGAGAGTCCGCTTCCGACACCGTCGGATTGCTCCCCCCAGGGCAAACTTCGGCCCCAACTCCTCGGCTGGTGTGATCTCCCAGCCCTGCCAGGCTAGAGGGTATGGTTTCACCCAGCCTGCATTCTGCCCATAATAGCCCTGCTTCTGCCGGGCGGGCATCTCCAGTGCCACAATTGCCGTCCATCTCATTGGCACCTGAGTCACCACCTCAAAAAAGAAACACATGTCTATGGATTGGCATCAATCCTGTAGGGAGATCATCGTCCTCCCTCGTTCCAAGTGTCACCAAGCAAGGGATAGGCATGACGAAACCATCTATATAGAAATCGATCAGCGTCAAAACCATCGTCGACGTCATGATCTCTACACTGATTCTGACTCATCCGACATCGACCATAGGAAGAAACGCGTCCGATACATATATGCTTTGGCATCATCTTCCTCCTCCTCATCACCACCTTGACGTCAACGTCAATTTCACGACATCGACACTCAACTCTCCACTCAGACTAAGCATACTCAAGTTTCTAAGGACATTCCTCAGCCTAAGAACACCGGGTCATTACAGCTCGCAACCATGTCTTAACCTCCTTCCACTGCCCATTCTCACACCAAATCTTTGGTACAACCTTCTAACAAGACCACCACTAATGAAAAGACATCGAAAGTGCCACTTCCTCCACCTTCTGGTCAGGAAGACTGCCTCTTCCCTTTCGATTCTGATCAAGAAGAGGGACCTCCATCAGATGCCTCTGAAGGATCCCTGGTAGAGGACAGAACTCTTGAATCCGATGTGGGTGTTCTACATACATCTTCACCATCAGAGGACTATTCCTCTTACTTTCAAATGGTGGCTCGGATGGCTAAATCACTTAAACTAGATGTGGAGCAGCCACTGCCACCTAAGGAGGACTTAGTTTTTGAGGATATAAACTAAGAGCGCTTGCCCCCCCCCCGAGTCTTGCCTTTATCCCTACACTGATGGACATCGTGAAGGAGTCCTGGGCTTTACCACCAGCCTCAGCACAGGTCACCTGCAGGATTGAAAATCACTACCGCACACATGGTGATGAAACTAAATTCCTCAAACACCCTACACCTAACTCAATTATAATTCAATCCAATTTATCCAGATTGAGTGGTAAGGCCAAAGTCACCTCGACTAACAGAGAAGTAAGTAAGTTGGATGTCCTCAGCCGGAAAATATGTTCTTTTGCCACCTTCCTCCTCAGGGTAGCCAATTATCAAGCTGCTATGGGGGCATACCAGAAGCAGCTATGGAAAAGAGTTCTACCAGCCCTCGAAGCTGCCCCGGACGATGTCAGAACAGGTCTCCTAAATATCTACTCTGAAGCACTCACGGTGGCCAAACATCAAAGATTAGCGTCCAGACATTTGGCTGATGTTGCCTCAAAATCCCTTACATCAGCTATAGCCCTACCTCGACACGCCTGGCTTAGAGATTCTGGAATCACCGAGGATGCAAAGAACTGCATTGAGGAGTTTCCCTTTGATGCCACTAGATGGTTCAATCAGAAGACTGATGATGATAGGGGAAGCCTGTATAAAATGAAAAAGACTGCCAAGTCCTACACTATTTCACAACAGACCAAATATCAGAAATATAAATGGTATAAGCCTTACAATCAGCAACAATACCAACAAGCATCCACACAGATTTACGACAATTCAAACAAAGTAGTCAAAGATCTCCGCAAACTTATTCTGTCACCAGCACCTACAAGTCTAACGCATCCTCTCAGAGATGACAGTCATACCGTCTGCCTGCGAAGAAATCAAAACATTGACTCCCTCTCAACTGCGATCGCCAGACTGCGCCCCACCACTCAACTGTCCCCCTTCCTCCCAAATTGGAAAACATCACAAACGACAAGTAGGTACTAAACATTATTCAATTCGGTTTGAACAACAGGTAAGTTTGGCCTTGGGGTTCAAAATGAAGCAGGGCAAAGGCTAATAGAGTTTTTTTTTTCAAGAGAACAAGCTAGTCATCACAAACACTCTTTTCCAGCAACACAAGAGGCGACTCAATACATGGAAATCACCAGATGGGCAATACCGAAATCAGATTGATTATATACTCTGCAGCCAAAGATGGAGAAGCTCTATACAGTCAGTAAAAACAAGACCTGGAGCTGATTGTGGCTCTGATCATCAGCCTCTTATAGCAAACCCCAAGCTTAAACTGAAGAAAGTAGGAAAAACCACTGGGCTGGTCAGGTATAATCTAAACCAAATCCCTTATGAATACACAGTGGAAGTAAAGAACAGATTTAAGGAACTAGATTTGGTGGACAGAGTGCCTGAAGAACTTTGGATAGAAAATTGTAACATTGTACAGGAGGAAGCAACAAAATCCCTCCCAAAGAAAAGGAAATGCAAGAAAGCAAAGTGGCTGTCCAACAAGGCGTTATAAATAGCAGAGAAGGGAAACAAAATGCAAGGGAGATAGGGAAAGTTGCAAAAAATTGAATGCAGACTCTTCTTGGAGAGATGCACCTCTTCTCAGGCCTTCCCATCATCCTTTTCTTTTTTAAAAAACATTCTTTCTAAAATAGTCCCATCATGCCCTCTACTGGACAAAAATATATTTTTTAAAAACATGCAACAATGTTTTGGGGGTGCATGGAAGGGCATCAGGCACTGAAGGACCCCAGAACATGGCAAATGGAGGAGACAATTGAACTCATTTCACGCACTAGCAAGGTTATGCCCAAAAATTCTACAAGGTAGGCTTCAACAGTATGTGGACCAAGAAATTCCAGAAGTACAAGCTGGATTTTGAAGGGGAGAGGAACTCGAGACCAAATCGCTAGCATGCACTGGATTATGGAGAAAGCCAGAGAGTTCCAGAAAAACATCTACTTCTGCTTCATTTACACAAAAGCCTTTGACTATGTGGACCACAGCAAACTATGGCAAGTTCTTAAAGAAATGGGAGTGCCTGACCACCTTATCTATCTCCTGAGAAATCTATATGTGGGACAGGAAGCAACAATTAGAATTGGATATGGAACAACTGATTGGTTCAAAATTGGGAAAGGAGTCCAACAAGGCTGTATATTGTCTCCCAGCTTATTTAACATATATGCAGAATACATCATGCGAAAGGCTGGAGTGGAGGAATCCCAAACCGGAATTAAGGTTGCCAGAAGAAATATCAGCAACCTCAGATATGCAGATGATACCACTCTGATGGCAGAAAGTGAGGAGGAACTAAAGAACCTTGTAATGAGGGTGAAAGAGGAGAGTGCAAAAAACAGCCTGAAACTCAACATAAAAAAACTAAGATCATGGCCACTGGTCCCATCACCTCCTGGGAAATAGAAGGGGAAGATATGGAGGCAGTGACAGATTTTACTTTCTTGGGCTCCATGATCACTGCAAATTGTGACAGCAGCCACGAAATTAAAAGACGGCTGCTTCTTGGGAGGAAAGCGATGACAAACCTTGACAGCATCTTAAAAAGCAGAGACATCACCTTGCCAACAAAGGTCCACATAGTCAAAGCTATGGTTTTTCCAGTAGCGTGTTCATTTCATTGATAATTGGCTTATGCACTTTTTATCAATTTCATGCACTTTCATTGTTTATTTTGATTATTGTTAACTATTTAGTTTAATATTTTTTGTTATACAGTATTTGTCTGGTTTAAATTGTATTAATCTGGTGTTTTTTTGGGACTTTATCTTTTTTCTTTTTCTTCTCTTTTTCTTTCTTTTGCTGCTTGCTATGGAGTGGAAGGCCTGCCTCCCCATTGAGGGGCTGTAGAATATCCGGGTGATTATGGGAGATATGGCGCTGGCCTACTCATGTTAGAAGAACGGCGAACAGATGTTTGAAAGCTGTACACCATTATGGGACTTTGATCAACTGCCAGCATCGAGGTAGCCAGAACTGTCAACCCTCCACTCTAAAATTGATGCTGTTGAATGCCAGGTCTGTATCCAATAAATTCCAGATTATTTATGATCTTATTCTGGAAGAGGATGCAGACCTGGCATGCATAACCAAAATGTGGATTAGTGGGGAAGGGGGTCCACCCCTGGCCCTTGTTTGTCCTCCCGGTTATGCTTTCCACCACCAAGGTAGACTGGAGGGATGGGGGGGGAGTAGCCATTGTATATAAAAACACTCTTGAGTTTACTAGACGCTCTGCAGTGGTGAAGCCGGGTTTGGAGGCCCTCCATGTGTCGATAGGGGCTAGGGATGGTATTGGGATTTTGCTGGGTTACTGTGCTCCCCGTGACCCAGCCATCTCCCTACCAGAGCTGGTGGACTTTGTCTCCACGGCTCTGTTGGATTCCCCGAGGCTTCTGGTCTTGGGGGATTTCAGTGTTCATGCGGAGGCTGAGACCTCTGGTCCAGCTCTAGAGTTCTTGGAAACCATGGCTTCCTTGAACATGTCCCAACATGTTAACGGCCCCACACATGTGGGTGATCATATGCTAGACCTGGTTTTCTCCATCAATTGGAGTGAGTGTGGTCTGATGGTGACTGACCTTGTGTCAGTTCCCTTGTCATGGGCTGATCTCCACCTAATAAAATGTAACCTCTCAATGGTCCTCCCACCTCACAGGGAGCATGGATCTATTTTAATGGTCCACCCTCGAAGGCTACTGGACCCTATAGGATTCCAGGATACCATGAGAGGGATTCTGGCAGATCTGGCTGGCACTCCTCTTGAGGCTCTACTTGATGGCTGGTTTACGGCCGCCACAAGGGCTGTTGACACGATCTCTCCTAAATGCCCTCTCCAACGCAGAGCTCGGCCTGCGCCCCGTTTAACCAGGACCTACAAGCGATGAAGCAAATCAGGAGAAGGCTAGAGTGCAAGTGGAGAAGGAAACCGATGGATTATAATAGGGAAGCTGTCAGGGTTGTGACTAACCTTTACCTTGCCAAGATAAGGGCTGCTAGTCAAGCTTACCTCGCTGACCGGGTGAGACCTCAAATCAGCAGGCGGAACTTTTCCATATAGTCCGCAACCTGTCCGGAATTGAACTAAGTGATGGGCTTCCCCCTAGTATTTCACCCAAACAATTTGCAGCATTTTTAAAATCAAAAGTGGAGGCCATCCATCAGGAGCTTTCTTCTTTTTTTGGATACAGTGGATCGAGCAGAGATGTCCAGTGCTCCGTCTTGCCCAGTTTCTCTCATTCTCTTGCAGCCTGTGACACCTGATACTGTGGACAAAGCGCTAGACCACTGTTGGGCCACCACCTCTTGACCCTTGCCCAGACTGGCTAATCAAAACAGCCAGGCCTATAACAACCAAATGGGCCATGGCAATAATTAATGGGTTTTTCTTTGAGGGCAGGTTTCCCCCCGCCCTCAAGGAGACACTCATTAGGCCCATTAGAAAGAAACCTAGTTTGGTGGTGGACGATATTGGCAATTATAGGCCCGTCACCAATGTTCCTTTCATTAGCAAAGTAGTCGAGAGGGTGGTGGCCGATCAGCTTCAGGCACATTTGGATGAAACAAATGCCCTGGATGTGTTCCAGTCAGGCTTCAGGCCATGCCATGGTACAGAAACTCCCTCTCTTTTTTGGGGGGTGACTCTCACTGCGAAGAGTGAGGTTTGCAACTTGGGGATCCACCTGGACCCGGCGCTTACCATGGAAACTCAGGTGGCGTCAGTGGTCCATTCCACATATTTCCATCTTTGGCTGATTGCCCAGCTGCGTGCTTATCTTGATGTTAGGGCGCTCACCACTCTGGTCCATGCACTCGTAATCTCGAGATTAGACGACTGCAATGCACTGTATGTGGGGCTGCCTCTGAGATTGATGCAGAAGCTCCAAATGGTGCAGAATGTGGCAGCCAGACCTCTTACTGGAGTGAGGAAATACCAACACCTCACTCCCACCCTGACTGCCTTGCATTGGTTGCCCGCATGCTTCCACGTCAATTTCAAAATTTTAATGATTACGTAGAGTTTTTAGGCTTACGTTTAGGACCTCGATACTTGGCAGAGTGCCTCCTCCCACCTAGATCTACTTGTACCACCTGATCTCACCAGGAGGGGCGATTGAGGAGCTTAACCCCGATGGAGGCCCAGAAGGAAAAAACAAGACACCGGGCCTTCTCGGCAGTGGCTCCTTCTCTCTGGAACAAACTCTCCTCCGAGATTCACTTGGGTATTTTCAGAAACCAACTTAAGACCTGGTTTTTCACATAGGCCTTCCCCCCAGGCACTACTTAACTTCTCTTTTCATCCCATCTTGAACTATTGTTGTCTTGTATATTGTTGAAAAACTGTTAATATATATTTTGTTTTTATCTTGTATGTTGTGAGCCGCGCAGAGTAGACTATGTCTAGACGGGCGGCATATAAATGCAATAAATAAATAAGTAAATGGAAGTGAGAACTGAGCCATAAAGAAGACTGATCGCCAAACAATTGATGCTTTTGAATTGTTGTGCTGGAGGAGACTCTTGGGAGTCCCCTGGACTGAAAAGAGAACAAACCTATCCATTCTGAAGGAAATCATCCCTGAGTGCTCACTGGAAGGACAGATCCTGAAGCTGAGGCTCCAGTACTTTGGCCATCTCATGAGACTAGAAGACTCCTTGGAAAAGACTCTAATGTTGGGAAAGAGTGAAGGAAAGAGGAGAAGGGGATGACAGAGGACGAGATGGTTGGACAGTGAAGCTACCAACATGAATTTGCCCCAACTCTGGGAGGCAGTGGAAGACAGGAAGGCCTGGCGTCCTCTAGTCCATGGGGTCACAAAGAGTTGGACATAACTTAATGACTAAACAACAAATATAGAGTTCTGTGCCTTTTAATCTTAAGTCTAGTGATACTAGTTTTATCATATTGTGCAGCAGAATAATTCAACATTCTACAAGGCAATTCTAAAAATGGGAGAAGCACAGACAGAAGTTATAACTTTGCAGCTGGATTTGGATCAGTGCCAAATTTGGCACAGATGTAGCAGACAATCAGCTCCTGCTCTGTGCCAAATTTGGGGAAGTTTAGGCAAAAGCTTTTCAAGTTACGTAAGGAGTTAGAAAAGTGGCAAAACGGATCAGGGCTTTCTCTGCTGTGTTACAGCTTTTATGAGATATCTGTCCCCAGACAGCCTACTGAGCAGAGATAGTAGTGAAGGATTGATGAAAATGGAGTGAACTAGATCCAGATTTAATAATCCTCAGAGCACAAGTATTGAGATCAATGGGTTTTCAGTTAGTTAAGAATGCCTTGAGGCCCATTAGTTGAAGTGAATATACTCTGACTAAATCTGGATCCAAACCAACCCATTTATTCCAGCAATCCTCTGTGGTGGATGTCTGGTAAGCACAATAAGGACTTGGTGGATCAGACTAGAGCTTGGACTGTGACTCCCAGCTAGCACAAGTACTACAACTCCCAACACTGGCTGCTGGCCATGCTGGATACAGAACAGAATGTAACTTTCCCAAACTCTGATCATAATATCTCATTTATCAAGCTCTGAACATTGCAAGTTGTCATGTATGGTGCTGGTCATGTTTTTTTGCTTGCATTGTATTTTGAGTCTAAATGTCATTAATCCCAATCACATTAGGCTAACGTTGAATGAATGGACTTGTTGGAGTTCAGCAAATGAAACTTCTTAAATCAACACTCCTTTAAGTCCCCTTAGTTCTGCTTTAGTTGGGACTAGCAATTGGATTTTGTACTTCTTTATATTTAATATATTTGTATAAAAGCCTGTGCTCAGGAACTGCATGAAAGACTTTTCCTTAGAAGGGATGATCACATGGAAATGTCCATAATATTCATAGCAAAATGAAAAAGAGGCACTAAGATACCCTTCTTGTAACTCATCTAACAAATGCAAGCCTCACACTGGCTTTTTGATTTCATTAGCCAATTGATTTGCCAAATGAATTTCATCTGTCTAATGACCTTTTGGTTAACAATCTCAACTGTTAACACAGTAGGCAAAGCCAATCGCGAATTGACTTTCCAAAACAGAAATCAACTGGCATTTTGTTAAAATTGGCATGGATGAGTCCTATACAAATGGAAGAGAAGATAACATATAAGCTTGGGCATGCTAATGTAGAGGAACCTTAGTTGCGCCTTAACTTTATCTTGACAAAAGCAATATGAACAAAAGCTAAATGGAGGAGGCTGTGATGTATCAAGCCTAGTCAATAATACCCATAAACAACTGCAGTTTCTTTTTTTTTTCTCCCTCTCATTTGCTACGCAGCTATCCCTCATTGTGTGAAACCTTAGGCTTCTTATGACGGCCTAGTCTGAGAATAAAATCAATACTGAGGAAATCCTTTTGTCGTTTCTAAAGGCATAACATGTAAGGAAATCTAAGTCAATATGCCTTTTAATAATGTTTCAGAGTAACACTTAGATTTCCCTTCTTGTGGTTTAATTAATTGAGCTGCCTGCTACTCACAAGGTATAGTCTATCCTTTATATAATTCTCCTTTCCCTTAATTGCTGTTCACTTTTGGCTTCTATTTGTCTTGAGCTATTTCTCCCTCGTGCTGCGTTTTTTTTATGGTTCTGGACGTGCTTTGTACTTAGTTTTATCTTCCGATGCTTTGGCTTCTAAATGTCAGCATAATTTTTCTGCCTTATAATATTGGCGATGTTATAACCATCAATCAGTCCAAAGGAAGAGCCGAAGAGATTAGATACCATTTGTCTGTATTGGTTGCTCATTGTAATGGCCTGGTGGACAACATGAACAGATAATCTGTTGCTTTGATGGAAACTAATTCGTCTTAAGAGTGACAGCGTTGGAATAGCTTTTGTGACATTGTTTTTTAAAATGATGACTACCTCACCATTACCACTGTTGATCTGCAGCTCAGCCGTGTTCTTTAATGATTTCCCTATACAAGGGGCAGGAATACTAGCTGATCACCATCATTGTCTTCTTTTTCTTCTTCACCACAAGAAAAGTCATGGTTGCCAAGAACAAACATTCGTAACAACTTTAAAATCTTATAAACTTTAATCTCTCTCTCTCTCTCTCTCTTAAAATACACAGTCATGTAGTGCTTCTGCTTCTACAGCTTATTTTATTTATTTATTTATTTATTTATTTATTTATTTATTTATTTATTTATTTATTTATTTATTTAACTTATATGCCGCCCACACTACCCAAAGGTCTCTAGGCGGCTTACAACAATTAAAATACAGTAAAAAGATAAAACAGAATACAATTAAAAAATATTTTTTCATAGATATGATGCTGGTATTTTTCACAAATATTAATTCTGATTCATTCATTCATTATATTGAACTGCCCTAATACTCTTCCATATCGCTGCCATCATCACCAACTATTTCCCACCATTATTTTGCTATATAAGAAGGGACATTTGTATCTAGTGGCCAGGAGATAGTTTTCCTGTTAAGTCACATTTCTGCTGGATTTGCTCAGTTTTCTTCTTTAGCCTAGACTGGCACAAGCCAATAACCCAGGCTGCTACAAGTCTCTATACTAATTGCTCTGGGTTCATTCTTGTAATGGATCCACTGCTGCTCTCCTGCTTCTTGAAGGATAGCAATGGCAATGAGGTATATAAGCATTCCTTTCCTGAACCAAGGAAATCTACCATCTCTCAAGCCTTGCCTAGTTTGATCCTGCATTTGGCAGGAAGCATTGAGCTTCAGAATCATGAGGAATAGGCAGACACTGTGCAAGTTGACTAATTGATGTCAGGCTGAAGCAAAGAGTCTTTGGTTTTGGAGGTGTCATTTTACACAAATACCTGCATAGCACAGGTAGGAAACCACTAAGGTGATCGCGTGGGTGCTGGTATTTCATCTGTGGATTTTGACAGCATTAAGACATTCCTTCATTTGAGGGTGAATCCTGTGGTTGTATGCTTTCCTGGAGTTCCTCTGCAAATGCAATAGCTCTCTTAAAATCATGCAAGCAAAAACACACACCCATCTGGTGTGTGTTTTTCGAACTACAAGAATCCCACAGCAATGGGATGAGCTGCCTGCCTATGGCTGAAGGACTCTCTTCTCTCTCTCTCTCTCTCTCTCTCTCCCCCCCACTCTCTCTTTCTCACACACACACACACACACACACACACAGACACACTCTTCTTACATAAGCGGTTTCCTTTCTCCTTGAAGTACTCCTCCCATACACCTCAAAGGAGAGGCCTTGCTTTGCAAGCATGCAAAAGTTGATGATTAGTTGAAACTGTCTGGACTTCATCTGCAGGACATCTTGTAGCACAATCAAGAGGTGCTTTGTCACAATGATCTGCTTCAGGGACCTCCTCCACTCTTCCTAATCGCAAGCAAGGAGCCCTGGCTGAAGACAGAATGCCTCAGCAGCTAATTAGACATGGCAGCTTACAAGGAGCTTACATGCGTAGCTAAAAAGGCCAGAATGCTGAAATGTCAAGCCGTCATTCTCTTTCTCTGAGTGATTTGCAGCCGACGCTGTACCTGGTTGAACATTAATGCCAGAGTTTGCTGAGTTCTACCAATATTCTGCCACCTGCAGAGATCAGACTGAAAAGCAGTTGTGCTTTTTTTTTTTTTTGCAAAGATACTTGCTCAATGAATTATTTTAAAAGTCATCCATCTTCAACTCATTGTTTTGTTTTGCTTTTAAAGGAAAGAGAAAGCACAAGATGGTAATAGTGTTTAGAAGAGGAAAGGCCATATACTGTATATTCTTTCCCAAATTGCACTGCCATTATTTCTTCTCTTGCAATATTTGTTTTCCTCAGAGTCTTAATGCAAAGAGTTTGGGGAAAAAACATGAAGGAAAAAAAAACACTTAAACAACTCTCTCCTCTCCCCAACCTTTTTAAAAAACAAAACAGTATATTGCTAATGAAAATATGTCTCTGTTAATAATCTGTATTAAATACAGTGTTGCTAAGTTGGCAACATCCCTGCCCCTGACATTTTAGAGTCAAAACCTGAAACTAGAGTGTAAATTGTTGTGATGTCACAGATGCAGGATGCATAAGGGTTGGGAGGAAGCAGGAGCTGGTAGAAGGGCAACTGGTTTTGGAAATGGATATCAAGGTGATCCAGATAAAAGTCAGCTAAACAGGCTGAAATCCTATTGTAACTTTGCACCACACCCCTAGGATGACATCAGCCTGAAAGAGTAATATTTAATTTAATTATTTATTGGGCAAATAAATAAATACAAGTTGAATGAATGAATGATCAATCATTAGTACAAAAGAATCATGTTAAAAATGGAAGTATTTGGTATGGAAAAAGCAAAGAACAGACACATTTCTCAGAACATATTGTGAGGAAAGCTCTATATTTAATATGACAGAAATTTCAAGTGCAAACCTATAAGAAAATTCCAATATGGGTAGCACCAATAGAGGCCTTTACATTAAAAGTGCTAAGGAGGGAGCTCTACTCACATATAAAGACTTGTTAACTAAAGATCAAATTCTGAAAAATAAATAAGATTTAGAGGGATTGGGTCTATCAACAGACTGGTGGTCAATGTTGAAATTAGAATCAATATATAAAAAGGATAAAAATGTGGGCTTTTTTGAGGGGAACGTTCAGGTGGATGAACTATGGATTTACATGAAAGAGAAAATCATACACACACACACACACACACACACACACATCTATTAGTATTGATCTGGAAGATGAGAGGGTGAAGGAGGTGATGATCAGATTGGCACAAAACTTATAACATCAATATAGATGACTGGATGAAAATATGGAAAGATCATTATAAGTTGATTGAACCAGTTAATCTTAGAGAAAACATCCTTAAAATGTTTTATAGATGGCATTTTACTCAGGTAAGACTGGCAAAAATGCCAGAAGGGATCAGTAATGTTTGTTGGAAATGTAAAAAAAAAAGATCCAGGGACTTAATATCATGTACAGTATAGTGGTCCAGTGAAAAAGAAAAAAATGGTTACAGGTTTGGGGAGTGTCACAAGAAAATTTCCATCAAAATCTAAGTTTTAAACATGAAATGTTTCTATTGAATATAATGCCAAAGATCATTGATAAAAAAATAAAATATAGTATATTGTATATTTTTACAGCAGCCAGGTTACTCTGGGCCCAAAAATGGAAGAATGGAGAAATACCAATGATGGAGGAGCTACTGAAGAAGCTACTGAATATTGCAGAACTAGATATGTTTTCAGAGGCAATGTGGGATAAACCGAGACATTTTGTAAAGGAAAGCTGGAAGCTGATGTACAGTTGGGTCCAGAAAGAAACAGGAACTAAGGAGAAGAAATGATTGTGGCGAACCAGTACTTACAAGAACCTATTGATGATATTAGATTACCTAGACCAGGGGTACCTAACCCCTGGTCCATGGCCCATTGCCAGTCCGTGGGCTTGCTGGAACTGGGCTGCGGAGATGGATTTCCACACACACACACCCGCATGAATGGTGGGTGTGTCACGCTCACAGCTGGGCGTATCGCACTCACTGCTGGGCATGCTGCACTCACGCACATGCATGCAAGCGTGACATGCCCGTCCACAAGTGCAACATACCCACCAGCAAGTGCAGGAGTGCCCCCACCCCCGAACAGAAAGCCTGCACCCCCAACCGGTCCGCAGTCTCAAAAAGGTTGGGGACCGCTGACCTAGACGATGGCAAAATCTCTGATCTATATATGTAGTATGGATGTCTTGCTTTAGTTATCTTTTGTTGTTTTTGTTGTGTCTTTGTTGTTTTGTATGTATGAATAATAATAATAATAATAATAATAATAATAATAAAATAATAATAATAATAATAATAATAATAATAATAATAATAATAATAATAATAATAATAATAATAATAATAATAATAATAATAATAATAATAATAATAATAATAATAATAAAGCAGATTTTTTTTTAAAAAAGGAAGTATTTGCCAGTATCCTGAGGCCTGGTTATGGTTAAAACAACTAGGGTGTTCTGATTGGCCTATTTCCTCCCTGCCACGCTCCTTGCGCCACCCACCCCCGCCTGCAATTCCTTTCCATATTATTCCTTCTGTGTAAAGAACAATGGGGCAAAATGCAGCCCCTTGGCAGCCTCCAGCCCCTCCCCCGTTCCTTTTTTCCACAACAAAGAAAGGTGAATTGCGTCTTCTTTCACCTTTTAAACAGTTTCACAGCTGCCTCTACCTGCACCATTTGGCACCTTAGAATACTCATTTTTTAAAACTGGAAGCAGTTCTTTAGCCAAATTCACTTTTATTTTTGCCAAGAGGGGAATCTGCATGTATGCCCCCCCCAAAGATCCTGGAGGCAGAGGAGTGGTCATTGGCTCTTTCAAAACTAGCCATTCCCAGTGTGAGAGATCAGCTAGGGATGCCCAATATGAGAGTGCTGGTGGACATCTCCAGATATTGCTACGCTTCTCCAGGTGAAAAGGTAAATCTCAGAGTCAGTCATGTGGGAGAAAAAGAGAGTTCATTGTTTGTCTGTGAGAGGACTTTAAAACCAGGACATCCATCTCCACTCCTCTCCCTGCTGTTGCCAGGCCTCACTGGCACTGTGTGAAATGTTTGTATATAACTTATCCTTGTGTAAAACCTTGATAAATCAAAAATCCAGGAGTGAAGGAAGGAGGTAGAGAGATGACCTGTAGGTTTATGCTTCTGGGTCCATTATTCCATTTGTAGCAAGGCAAGGAATGGGGTCCCTTATGTCTGTTCCCACAGACAGCTGGCCAGAAGCCATTCAGGTTCCCCTCCCAACCTTCGCTTTTCCTACTCCATGACCTCACAAGGGCCGCGCTACTGTAGGGGTTTCCTAAAGTTTGGCTTATTTGCATTTTAATGTAAAGTTGAGTCTTCTTTCCCCACAAAATTCTCTCAATACCCCATATTGTTTTCTGTGAATTCAGCACTTTTCTTATTTACAAAATATTCTCTTTAAGTCATCATCATCATTATTAACACTGCTTTATCCCTGGGTATCTCTCTATGTGTGAAAAGGTGTTCCTGCTAGGATTTGCAGGGTTTGCTGTAATTTGGCTTGTTATCAAGAACTTAGAGCAGGATCAGAAGATTCATTCTCAGTGCAGAGCAAAACTTGTTGACAAATGATGTGGCACTAGAATCGTTGTAGTCTTTAAAAATGTAAATGCAAGCTGTTTTAGCAACCGTGGAAACCAGAGGGAAAAAGGTGGAAAGTTGGTCATTTCTGCACTACACTTCACTGTATGCTTCATGAACTGTGTTCTCGAGACATGCCCAGAAACGCTTTAGAAGCACCGAATAAATTCTACATACAAAATACTTTCAAGCGAAAAATGCAAAGTAACCTAGTAACAACAATAGTGACCGCAAAGGATCACTGGGGCCTCAAGAAAATGAATTGGTTAATCATGTGAAAGGATTGCAGCCACTCAGGAGTAGCATCCTTCTGATTATTAGGGGAAATATTGAAATGATCCTTGAGAAACAAGAGACGAACAGCAGGATAAATGCTTGTCTGGTTGCACCCTTATTATCAAATAAGTTCAGTGAAGTTTTGGCCTAGATCACACCCCATATAATGATACCAGACTTTTGGTGGGAGATCCACAAGGAGAAAGGAGAGGAAGCTATGTCCATGAAGGCAGGATGAATGCCAGAAGACAGGATAAATTTGGGGCAAAAGCAAAGCCAGCCCCCATGTGCAGATGTACGCTCATGAGCAGCAGAACTGTAAGGAAGCAGAGCAGTACTATGAGGAAAGGAGACACTCCTAACCTCTGGAATACAAGGGCTGAAAAGATGCTTTCAAAATCTATGATTTTTTTGCAAGACAATATAGTTTCTTCCTAAGTGAATGTTTTTTGTAGCAGGAAAAGGGAAGCACCTCTACCTGATGAAAGTAGTACTAGAATAATCCTAAAATAAACATATAGACAGTGATACAACTAGACAGCGAGAAAGATGCACATCTGATCATGCCTGAAAGGCTCATTTTGCCAGAAGGAATTTCCCTTAAAGGGATTCTCCTGTCCACTGAGGATTGCTCTAGCCTGGCCCTCCAAAACAGTAGCCCTACTGCTGGGCCAAAACGGCTTGGGTATGGATTAGGACTGGGCTGGACTGCTATTGCCCGTAGATCATGAGACTGCCAGGGAAGAGCTCGCACTAGATCATGCTGCAAGCGGTCCAGAATGTCAGCTATATGGCTGTGTAATCACACCCTCACTCAAATAATCAACAAATACAAAGAATAAAATTGAGTGGGATTCACTTGGGAAAGAAATGTGAATCAAGGTTTGAAAACTGAAATGCAGAAGAAATAGAAGCTAGAATAAACACGACATTACCTCCAAACAAGGTTCCTTCTAAGGCACAAGCGCAACTCTGCTTCCCTCTGTGCATCTTCCCTTCCCTTCTGCACAGCAATCATTTCAGCTAGGATATTCAAATTAATAGGGATAAAGCCTGGAAGTGAAAGGAGAGATGCTCAGATTAATTAATATTGCAGTCACACCAGGCAAATCTTCCCTAGTTCTAGCCCTGTTAGATTGTTGCATACATTTCTGGTCACACAATACATGGCCATTACCAAATCATTTTCCCGGCCAGCAGTATAAGTGCGGAACATTCCCCCCTCACTGGGAGGGTTGTGTTGTTGTTTTTCTGATGGTGTATCAATTTATTCCTTAGTGTTATGGCATGTGTGCCCGACCCCATTGGTTCTTTTCCGAAGCCAAGCCACCAGGGCAGGCAGTGGCCATTATTGCCGGATAGCTGCCCTGCCATAAATTGTTTAGTGGGGTTTTGGTGTCCAGTACAGTAGTGCCTTGGATAACGAGTGCACCATTTAATGACAAATCCGCATAGCGATCTATTTTTTGGGATCGCTAATGCGATCGCAGTGCGATGTTTTAATAGCCTAAACATCACATTACAATGATCAATGAGCGTTTCGCTTACCAATCGATGTTTGTGGAACAGCTGATTGGCAGTTCCAAAATGGCCACCGTGTGCCCAAAATGGCTGCTGCAACCATTTTCGCGCGATTTCCTCGCTTACTGAGGCAGCGAAAATGGCGGCGCTATGGAGGATCTTCGCATAACGGTGAGTTTTCGCCCCATAAAGGTAAAGGTAAAGGTTCCCCTTGACAATTTTTGTCTAGTCATGTTCAATTCTAGGGGGCGGTGCTCATCCCCGTTTCCAAGCCATAGAGCCAGCGTTTGTCCGAAGACAATCTTCCGTGGTCACATGGCCAGTGTAACTTAGACACGGAACACTGTTACCTTCCCACTGAGGTGGTCCCTATTTATCTACTTGCATTTGCATGCTTTCGAACCACTAGGTTGGCGGGAGCTGGGACAAGCGACGGGCGCTCACTCCGTCGTGTGGATTCGATCTTACGACTGCTTGGTCTTCTGACCCTGCAGCACAGGCTTCTGCGGTTTAACCCGCAGCGCCACCACGTCCCTTTTGCCCCATAGGAACACATTATGTGTTTCTATGGGGTTTCCCTCCCCCCCGCATTGCGATGTTTCCAGATAGTGACGATTAATCCGGAACGGATTAACGTCGCTATGCGGGGTACCACTGTATATTGAAATATAAATAAACTTATGTCAAAGGCTTTAAAGGTCATCACTCCACCTACTGTCCTCCAAGTGACACAACTTTACATGGGGTGGGGCATCCACTGTGTACTATGCATTCCTTCAAGAGCTGCCCGCACAACATACAAAATGTTACCAAACAGGAACCCCTTCCTGACATATCAACATATAGTTTTTTTTTCTTTTTTAAATTAAGGTAAGGGGTTGCACTGGCCCGGGAAATGAGAGAAAATAAATCAGTACAACAGCGTAGCCAGCCAAAATGATTTGAATAGGAAAAAAAAGAATTAGTACCATTAAAACAAATGGGAACATTCTCCCTGGTATATATGCCATGTGACAGAAATTCAGTACAACAAAGGTATGAAAAGTATGGTTAGAACAGGGCAACATTTGCCTCGTGTGACCATGGTCTAATGCAGTCAACAACCATCAAAACACTCAGTGTAGTTTTTTTCAATGATATGCTAATAACAGCGAAAGAAAAGCTAAAGAACTACCATATTTTTCCATTTATAAGATGACCAAGAGTATAAGACCCAAATTAGAAAAAGTAGGAATCAAAGGGCTCCATTTTTGCTAAGCCCCCATGCCTTGGCAAAAGGAAAGGAAAGCGGCTGTCAAAGGGATTGCCGCTTTTCCTTGCCTTTTGAGAAGGCCCGGAGCTTAGCAAAAAGGAAGGGAGCAAAAGGCAGCGGTAAAGAGCTGCCTTCCGTGTGTAAAATGACCCTCATTTTTTTCTCAATTTATTTAAAGATAAAGTGTCATTTTATACACAGAAAAATATGGTAATGAGATAAATGAATGTATAAGTTTAATGACATCACACAATTTCTCACTGCAAGCAGTGTGACTGAAATATACTGGTGAGCTTCTTGTCTAAGATTGCAAGCTTGAGCTGTCAATGAGCGAAGTTCAGGTACCTCCTCCTCCCCATCACAGCTCCTTGCAAATATTTTGGAAACCACTGCTTGGCTTTCTTTCAGTATCCGAATTGCAAAATGAGTCCAAATTAGTTTGGATAGAATTTAGAGCTGATTCAAGCCAATCTGATCCACTTTGGACTTCAGCTGAATCTGTCTAGGATTCTGTATTCATTTCAGGATTTATCCAAATCTGTTGCACAGTTCTATTAATGGCTGTGTGGAGCTTCCGCATTTATTTTCTTTGCATCCTGTTATGCAAGAGCAACGCCCCAACAGTGCTGAAGGGCTTTGATTGTGGAACCAAACCAAGAGTCCCCCTGGTATAGCATTTTTCCCAACAAAAGTCTCTAGGAAGCCCACAAATAATTGAATTCAAGGATATATATTTCTATACTCTTTAAGAGCATAGTTCACACTCTTGATGACTTACATTAGTTTGGATGTCATCAAATAATGACTTAGTTCTTGATACACCATCAGAACAAAAACATGGCAGAAAGGGATGCCTAACCCCATGATTGTGCCCCAGAAATAATAACAAGGGCAGTGCACAGAAGGGGTCACTGCCTTGTCCTCTCTCTTCCCTGACTGTGGGTAATGCTAGGCGCTAAAGAACCCACTAACTTTGTTTTTCAACACCTACACCAGAGCTCTGCCTCTCCTAGCCTTCCAGCCCAGCCTTCCTCCAGGGGAGCACAATTTAATTGTTGGTCTGGCAGGTGGAACCCCCAGAATGGAGAATTCTGAGATTTGGCAGGGAGAAGGTACATGTCCAATAGGCAGAGCACTCAGGATGTTTTCCAGACATCACATGCCTCACCGGTGGGATCACAGATCTTCTGATGAATTTGTAACATCCATCATTGCCCAGGTCTTCTCAGCTTCAAGTGTGAAACATGGGAGACAGAACTTGGAAAAGGTACTTTTCTGGATCACAACTTCCAGAACTCATCTTTCCTATGGGGATAGAAAGCCTTGCCCCATGTGGCTAGGCCTCAATTTGGTTGGTTAAGCAATACAATCTGTTCACTTACTTTTTTTGAGTTGATCCAGACTGATCCTGTTATTGGCGGTCAGAAGGGTTTCTTTCCAAGCATGAGCAGATTCACTGTGCCAGGAACAACAGTGGAAGCAATAGCCAGGTGAGATCCTCAAGTGGGAAAAGACAGACCTTCCTCCACCTTCTTCATTATATTAGATTAATTTTATGATTGTGAATGTTAACAGTCCTGGTTAAGTACTATTATACTTACAGTGCCCATTATTTTCCGGTTTGCATTTATGCACCAAACCATGGTCCAGAAAAATAAAGGTAAAGGTGAGTGAATGTATATAACTTTGAGTTTTCTACGGGAGTTTATGCTGTCAGAGATGTCCAAAAAATTCTGAACTTCCCTCTTTTTGCAGGGTTTGAATTTTAGTAAAATTCTCTCTCTTTTCTTTTCTATATTGAAGTAGTATAGATATCCACAGAGGAAAATAGCTGCAAAGTTCCACGGAGCCCACCCCTTTCTCATTAACTGGCACTTAAAGTCTCAATAACTCACTGAGATATTTGTAGGAAAAAGAATAGAAAAAAATTATTTACTTACAATTGCTTGAAATCACAAACTTGTCAATGTTACTTTCTTTACCGCATACATACTTGAAACCAATCAATCAGATCAACAGCAACAAACAACTGCCACCACCCATGATAGAAAGGGTAAGAACATTCAGCAGAGAAGTGGGACTCTTTTTGGATTTCAAAAGCTGGAAGAAACAATTGGTTAGTGCTGGGCAGATAGACGGTTACCCCAGGCCAGAAAATTCTCTCCCAGTCACACAAACTACAATCAACATGAGAGACTGTAAATAAAACCCCAGTACATCCCACAGTAAATCTATGGACTGCCATGGATTAAATATAATGCCGTTGCATGCTTTAATGAAGTCCATTGTTTTGTCTGCAGCATTTTTCCTCCACCATTTCCTGGCACAAAAAAAAGACAACAAGGATGGAAGATTCAGCTTTGCCCCTCCACATGCTTTTTATAACATCTCCCTGGATGACGAGCTAGTAATGTAAAAAACGGAACACTTTTTGTGCCATTTTGGTTGGCCTAATAGCGATATCATCTCTGTATGTCCTTTGAAACTTGTTTCATGTCAGCATCATTTCTCCTGATTTTATGATCAGCTTTATCCACCATGTACTCCTTTTTTCCAAGTTATTATAAAAAAATTAAAATGTTAGTAAAATCTCTGCAGTAAATAGTTGTACAATTGACTCCAGTAGCTATCAGCACAGAAATATTTTCCCTCATTTTCTCCACATTTTTTCCAAGTTAATGAATCCCTGCCAGAAGGCGTTCCTTAGGGGCAAAAAGATACTGAACATACTGAAAAATTAGCAAAAGCTTCTTCCATGTTGCTAATGACTTGGTCAATTGAGAATGTATAATAAAGCTCATTTTGGTTTGTTGTTGAACAGAACTTGTTTGATTCCTTGGTGTCAAAAATATGAGCTTTTGATATCACTGCTTAGAATAATTGACTCATCCGAGCCCTGTTTGAACTTCATGATTCATCGCCTCTCAAATTAGTAGGGACATAGTTAGCCTAATCTGTGGATATAATCAACCAAGCCTTCCCAGTGCCTTCCACGATAATGGATTAAGCTGTCATTTACAGTATCTCTTATTTCAGTTACGATCAGGCATAAAAGTCCAATTAAAAATTCTCATTAGCCGATCTTCTTGCTGAGCTGCCCTTCTATCAGATTTTTTTAGAGTGGAGGGCGAAACCCAATTGATGTGTGTCAATTTGATGAGTGTCACATTATTTCCTTGACTATGTTCATAGCTTTCGTTTATTTGTCTTTCTGTTAGCACACTTTAAGCAGTGAGCATTTCCTGGGTCATCCATCTTCTTTGGCCATTCCACCCTCCTGCGCCTGGGCTACACGCACCCACTGCTCAGTCCCCATCTCTGTCTTTTCTTTGTCGTTATTTCATTTGTCAGGGCTTAAATTTATTCAGTGATTAATCATTACTTGAACGGTTCTGTTGGGAAGAATCTGAAAAGGAGTAATTCCTGCAGGTGGTTCCTCTCTTGTCGAGTCAAAGTAAGAATGGGCTCACTGCTGAGGCTTTGTTTGCTGTTCTTCTGAAGACAGCAGGACATCTTCTTTTCCACAATTCAACTGAGACTAAGCAATCCTCTGCATGCTTACTTGGGAGTTTAACTCACTTCCTGTTGATCTTAGGAAGAAGTATTTCTGATACAACATGTTCAGGATTAGGTTACATGTGAGAAAGATGCTTCACTGAAGGGTAAACTTTGTTTGGGAAATATGTCATCAATAACTATACCACTTTTCAGATGGCAAAAGAATTGAATCACACACACTAATACATACACGCACATGTGCACGCACACGCATGCACACACACACACTTTTACTCGGTCAACAGGTAGGAAAAATCTACTTAATATTTTCCTTCAAAATCTTCACCCCATAGTGAGCAGCCTGTGCTTGAATGGGCATAGAGACATTCGCTGTTTTAATGCTTTGGTGATGAATCAAATCAACTGTAGACAAACAAGCCCAGTATCCTGTTTATTCTGAACTATGGGTGGAATAGTCAGTTCTGCACATGGTTTCCTTTCTGTCCCTTGCAGAAGGAGACATGCACGGATCTCTTGCATGCATAAAGTCCCATTGTTTTCAACAGGGCACTCACTGGCTTTTGTATATATGAGCTGGAGATCACCAGAACAAATGCTGAGCATTCCACTTATGAAGAGGTTATGAATTAGGCCATTGGTGTGTATTTTTTAAAAGGATTGCCTTTGGATTTTCATAAATGTTTATTGTAAAGCTATAAATACACAAATGTGTATCTATGAGAGCATCACTTCCCACAGGAGACAGCCTATCTATCTATCTATCTATCTATCTATCTATCTATCTATCTATCTATCTATCTATCTATCTATCTATCTATCTATCTATCTATCTATCTATCTATCTATCTATCTATCTATCTATCTATCTATCTATCTATCTATCTATCTATCTATCTATCTATCTATCTATCTATCTATCTATCTATCTATCTGTCAGTTATCAAGTTGGCATGTTATGATCCTACTAAAGTAAAATGATACAAGTACTGTAGTATATCCATCTCTCTTTTTTTAACATAATGGAAATATTTTGATCTTAAAAGGCATTATCCAAATGCAAAGAAACCATTAGACAAAGATACACTTCAGAATCTTACCCTACTCTGAATTTGCTTCAAAATGGCTGTATTTTAGTTTTGCCTTGGGAGCAAAATTCTTCTTTCAATGGTGTGAAAAACCTTTGCAGTCTCCAAAAGAAGCAGGGGAAACACACTAGGTGTGTAGGAGGTGGATGCAACCATCACTTTCAGTGTCCTGCTGGGTTCCATGAATCCCTGCCATCATGATGTTACCCCTGCTTGACAGGACAACTGTTTCCATGCCTTGGCATGTGGAGGGTGGTAGTGGGGAGAAGTATTTGCAGCTCACATCCACAGCAAGATGACAAGCTTAATATCATACATCCACTTGGTTTGGGAGCACTTGTATCTCTGGCAAGAAAAAATGCTGAAGAAATGCCAGCACTGGGTTCATCACCAAAAAAAAATCTTGACTAATGAAGATAAAAGTTCCTGAAGACAATACTGTCAAAATTTGGGTTGGGTGAGATTTTGTTTTGTTTTGTTTTGTTTCCATTTCTTTTTGAGACAAATCTCTCAGAATTCCTAGACTTCTTACGTTTAGGGTGGAAAGAACCTACAGTTACACTATGTGTGGCTGTGGGTGGAAAGTGTCAGGAAACTCCAGCAGGTCGAAAAGGCAGCAGCCAGATTGCTGAGTGGGGCTCTTTACAGGGATCACATAACCCGCCCACCTCCATTGCACCAACTCCACTGGCTGCTGGTCCATTTCTGGACAAAAAAAATTCAGTGCTGGTTTTAATCTAAAAAGCCCTAAATGACCTGAGTCCAAACTGTCTCAAAGAATGAGCCTCCCTTTATGAGCTGGCTTGTGTGTTAAGATCACCAGGAGGGGCCTTTCTCTCAGTCCCACCAGCTTTAAAAGTGTGTCTGATAGAAACACAGGAGAGAGCCTTCTCTGTTGCTGCTCCCAGACTTTGGAACTCTCTCCCACAAGAGGCCAGGCTGGCCCCATCTTTGCTCTCCTTCTGCAAGCAGGCAAAGACCTTTATCTTCAGGCAAGCTTTCCTTAAGTGACTGGCTATGTGAGTGTGACTTTGATGGTTTGATATGTGTTACTGCTCTGACTGGGTCTTTCGTAATACTTGTGTTTACCATCTTTCAGAGTGGTATTTGTTTGTTCCTTTTTAATATTTGTCTATTTATTGTTTTAGCTTTAAAACTGTCTTTTAATGATGGAAGAAGCCTTTCTATTTATCATTCTTAGCTTTAAATACTGTCTTTTAATAATGTACTTTAAATAATGTAAAGCACCATTGTATACTTATTGTCATCAGCGTCAAATGTTGCCTTTCAGTGATGTAAGCCACCTTAGGTCCTTTTTAAGGAGAAAGGCAAAAACAAACAAACGAACGAACAAACAAACAGACTGATTTTTCATTCCAAAGTGTGTTACCTTTAAATTACATTGCTTTCTGTAGGCTTGGACTCAGCACATGTCTTTTACATGTGGAAATGATGACAAAAACATAGGATAAACCTATGTAAGCTGTCTTGGACAACTTCTGTGTGATAGACATTGTATACAACTATCGCCATAATTAACACTTTGCACAAATTTGGGACCTTTTTTGTTTTCCTTCCACCTTTTGGCAATGAGAGGGAAAGTTACTTGTGTAAGAAAGCCTGGAGTGGACATACAGTAGGCATTTTGCAAGGCAATTGGTGTTTATGAATGATTTAATCAAATCTGCATCATCAAGAAAATGTGCATTCGCCAGTCCTTAGGAGTCCCAGGCGCAGACCTTCAAAGTCCCATTCCACATCTCTCTGGCTTCCAACAGGGCTGGCCAAGAAATTTTGTTCCCCGAGGCAAGTGACAAGACACTGCCCCTTCCACAGCATGCACTGAAGCCTTGGAGGCTGAATATTACTTCCTGACTGCCTAGGAGATTCTGGGAGTTGTGCTTCAAGAGAATAGTGGTTCTAAACTCTAACCTCCCATCAGCAAAGTTGCTAGAATACAAGAGGTAGGGAATTATTATTGTTGTTGTCTCAGTTGGCATAACATCTTGGGCCTAGCTTGTTACTTAGGATTTAGATAGCACAGTTCAGTGGCTCAGTGTTCACTATCTCATTCATCCATACTTCCTGAGAAGCTAATATTGCTTACCTGCATTTAGTGGAGAGAGCAGGATCAAATTTGAGTTTACATAAGACCACAGAGGCTGTTTGTAAGTAAAGTGAAACTGAAATTGAGGCCTTTCTGAGATACACACCTTTAGCCACTATCTGGAAGTTGAGTCATGGCAACTGGACTTCTTTTCTGTCAGGTTGAAACATTTTGCTACTCATCCAAGCAGCTTCTTCAGTTACCATATTTTCCGTGTATAAGAATATACTTTGTCTAAAATCTTTACACTAAAAATTGAGGGTTGTCTTATACACAGAAGTAAGCTGAGGAGAAAAAACAAGTGGAGGGGAAAGCAGTGATCAAAGTGATCCTGCAGGGTTTTGATCCCTGCTTTCCCCTCCACTTGCTAAGCCAACTCCCATGGGGCTTAGCAAAAGGAGGGGGGAAGGATCAAAGCAATCCTATGGCTGTATAAGGGGGAAAGGGATCAAAATGACTGTGCAGTTGTGGAATTGCTTTGATCCCTTTTCCCTTGCTTTTGCTAAGCCATGCGGGACTTAGCACAAAGGGAGTTAGCAGGGATCAAAGCCATCCTGCAGCACTTTGATCCTTTTTACCCTACATTTGCTAAGCCCACTTAGATTTCATAATTTTGGGATAGAAAAGTAGGGGGGTGTCTTATACATGGAAAAATACAGTACTTGGGTGAGTCGTGAAACATTTCAATCTGACAAGAAAGAAGTCCAGTTGCCATGACTCAACTTCCAGATAACTTCAGCTAGGTGATTGAGACTCTTCACAGATACCTTTAGCCACTATGTTACAACAGTTCTGGGTTTTGATGTCAATGCCCTGTTCCTCACCTACATTAATAGCAGTAGGTTTAATATGATACAGAACACTCAATGTGGTATCTTCTTTTTGTACATATTAATCCAAGAAGGGGCTGTTTGACTCTGTAAATGTTAAATGGTGGTATATTGAAATGGACACTTTGATTGCTCTGTAAAGCCTGACAAGGGAGTAAAGCCCTTCAAACAGTTTGGTAATTAAGTAAGGAAATACTTACTTAATGGAAGCATTGAGGGCAGCGCTCCTTGGTGTCAGCAACCACACGACCTTTTGCCTTTTTAGTTTTGGTCTTGTGGGAATATTTTATGCTCTAACTTGTCCTTTGCTATCCGTAGCCTTTCAACCAGCTGCGTTTTTATGGAATTTATTTATCAATATTTTACTTACTCTCATCTGTCTTTGTTTTAGGCAGCAATCTACTTCATTTTTAATAACACCTTTTATGAGCAATATAAAGGAAATGGCCCAAGTTCTTGAGTAGGCTCATTAATTTATCATAGGCTTCAGCAACAGCAATATAGGTCCTCTCTGTATGTAACAGAGTATTTTGTCGTTGGGGTAGGGGGGCAAGAGAACTCTTAGCATTGGTGTACGTTCATACATTGATTTGGATGGTTCCAAACTGATTGGCTTAATAGTCCCTGTTGTCACATCACTGTTTTGAAAATGGGAGAGAGCTGAGAAGTGTTGTTCTGTGCTTTTTGATGGAATGATCACTGGCCCAATTAACTAATATAACATAATGGTCTTAAAGCAGGAGGAGACATTCTAGTCCTAGGAAAATGAATGTGTGAGATTCCAGATGTTGTTGGACTGCAACTCCCGTCAGCCCTAGTCAGCATAAGGCAATGAATAGTGAAATTTGCAGTTCAATATCGAGAGGGCCACCTTTTCCCCACCCCCTTTCTAGATGGGAATATGCCTTGCTTCACAACATGGCAATCTGCTGGATTCTATTGTTTCTGCTGAGTGGGATCTTAATCTTTCCCCCAAATCCTACCCCAATATCACCACTGAAAATGCAGGGTTGGTTTTTTTTTAACCAGAGAATTTTAAATTGACATCTACAAATGAATTATAGAGTACATAAAGAGTGAAGCCATCTAGCAGTGAAGTGGTGGTTAAAGGAGAGCTGGAAGCAGATATGATTCTTACACAAACAAACAAAAAACACTCCGCTTTATGAATGTGGGATATTATGATTGGTGTCCATGATCCAAAACAAGAGGAAATGCCCTGAAATTGCTGCACAATATCATGCCTGCGTTGCCAGCAGGAAAAAGGATGCCAAGCTTTACATAGCAAAGGGCAGCCTAAATGTTGACAAAAACCAATAGCAGCAGTCAAGATGGCCTACAGCAGTGGTTCTTAACCTTGGGCTACTCAGGTGTTTTTGGACTGCAACTCCCAGAAGCCTTCACCACCAGCTGTGCTGGCTGGGGTTTCTGGGAGTTGCAGTTCAAAAACACCTGAGTAACCAAGGTTAAGAACCACTGGCCTATAGGACACTCACTTGTACTCACTGCAGTTCACAAAGTAACACCACACAAGAGGACGTTTCAGAAGCTTACTCCCTTTTTTCATCAGTTAACCACTTTTCACCCAAACATAAAGTAAGTGTCAGAACTGTTTTTCAGCAACTGTGAATGGTAGTGAGCACAAAGCATAAAACATTTCATATGTTTATAAAGTGAGCTTCTGAATATTTGTTTTGTGTTCTTTTTAAAAGTGTCTTTTTAAATGTTTTAACAACGGGACACAGAATCCCCTCTGTTTGGCCAGGGAAGAGTTGAAAAATTCTCTTCCTGACAGTTAATTGGGGCCTGAATAACAGGATAAATATTTCAGATTGCTACAGACCTGGAGCAGATTTCCCTTTTAAGACTTGTGTCAGGACGCTGGTCTCAGAAATCCTGAGATAATGTTTACTGAAAGCACTCAGTGCTGGGAAAAACGCAACTGCTCTGTGCTTTTGTAATGCAGAAATTATCTGAATATGCCTTAGAAAATGGTATGCTAATTCCATGGAGATACATGCAAAATGTCCTTTCTGGAGGACTCCAACTCCATTTCTTTATAGCAAGCTTGTTTTTTTGAGTCTTTAAAGAAGTTCTGTCTTTTGAGTGACCTTTCATTACCTACAGCCTTTCCCTGCTTCAAAGCTGCAACATTGTATCTACTTTGGAATACTCTTGTTTTAAGCCTATTTCACATATGCCTCAGTTGTGTAACAAAGTGGTTGTTTTTCTCTTTTGAAAGGCCTTTTAAAATTATCAGTATTTCAGCCCCTGCAACCTGGATTATTTCCAAATAAAAAAAGGTGGGGCCATTCTCTTTCAAGATAAAAAAAGACTGAGCTTTTCAATTTATAAGATCTGTTTTAAATCTGGAGATGTTTAGGGTCACCTATTTCCCCATGAGAGGAACAGCTTTACTTTAAAAAAAATTGTAACTCATAATCCCACTCCGAAATTTCCCCAAATTTGGCACAGAACAAGGGCAAATCTGGTACTGATCTGAAGTCCAATTCCAAAGTTAAACATTTTTGAGGGGGCTGCCCCCATTTTTAGAATTGCTCTGAATTTTGATTTGCTCTTCTGCATAACATAGATGCATCTATTGTGTAGCTATCACACTTAGTGTTTTGTGATGATTCAGATTTTTATGTTGTCCTTCCTCCAACTTCAACAAGATGCTGATGAGGTATATGATGTGTTAGACAGTAAAGTATAATGGTTAGATCATTGAAGTGGCTTTTAGGAGAGTAGGGCTGAAGTCCTCACTGAACCACAAAACTCTGTGAGTGACTTTGGGCCAATCATCATCTCTTAACATAATGCATCTCAGAGACTTGTGGAAATAAAATGGGGGCAAAACAAATACACCATCTTGGACTTGTTGGAAAACAGATTTTATATAAAAGTCTGATAAAATAAATGTTGAAAACCGTTTCCTCATTTAAGGGCAGCCTTCAAACAAGAAGTAGATTTTCTACGTGATACCAATTTACCTCAGGGTATATCTTTAAAAGGAGCAACCTGTACACAAGCTCCCAAAAAGCACACAAGGTATCAACTGAAGGTGTCCTCTAGGAAACTGACAGCCACATAGCTAGAATATGCAGAGAAAATCTTTTCAATAAATGGTGCATGCTCATCCTTTCGTTCACCTAAATTGCAAGGTGGCCCTCTGACTCTGGGAAGTTCTCCACACTTGCAATAAGGTAACACTTTTTTCATGTTCTAAATCAGTGGTTCTTAACCTTTGTTACTCAGGTGTTTTTGAACTGCAACTCCCAGAAACCTCAGCCAGCAGAGATGATGGTGAAGGCTTCTGGGAGTTGCAGTCCAAAAACATCTGAGTAACAAAGGTTAAGAACCAGTGCTCTAAATGGTACCCTTTTAGAAAACTCAGAAGGGTGCTTACAGTAGATTGACATAGCAGTCTCTGATTTTCTCAAGCTCTAAATATTAAACCAGAAGAAGCTGGGCTAAACCTATAGAGAACAAAAGCAACCTATAGAGAACAAAAACAACACACCTTGCCAAATGGATGATTGCTGAAGAGTGTTTCATGCCAGAACAAGATTCTGGCTGGACCATCCGGAAGTCACTTAATAGATTTTGAAGCAAAGTAGGATGATCAAAGAATAATCAGGTAAAATGCAGCTACTTGCATACAGGATACATTTTTGTGACTGTGGAGAAATTCAACTGATGCAATCCTTCCATGTAACGTATGCCCTGCTATGTGTACAAAAGAAGATCTAGCAAATGGCTGAGTAATGCTATTGAGATAACACTTCTGGTCTCATTATCTTAATGTTTTAATTTGTTTTTAATTCTACCTATATTTCATGTACATATATTTGTGCAGAATATATGCTATAAAGGATATTTCTGTATACAGTACATGAAATCATGTTCTTATGAGTTTTTATTTTTATTCAAAAGTACTAGCTCCCAGCCTTCTGCTTCCTTGCTTTCTGCTTCTTTAGGTCTCTTCGAAATAAAGGAAGAACTAAAAGTTAAATTGAAGATCTGATTGGCAAAGACACATGATGAAATATGAAGAATCATGGGACTAAAGGACCACTTCAGTGATTATGAAAATTGTAAACTATTTAAAGGCGAGTATCCACTATTGTACGTCATTAGGATCTGATTACCTGAACCATTAACATTTGGCTTTTATTATGATGATTGTGAAGTACTGTCCACGTTAATGGACAAAGAAAGTTGACGTGGTTATCTTGATTAACCCATCAATAATCATTTGGAATAATTTTTCTTCATATGGTGTATAAAGCATTCATGTATCCTGTAATAATGAGCATTGTGGTCTCAGCAAATGAGCATTCATTTACCTCAATTTATCTCTGGGGGGGGGGGAGATTCCACTTCAAAGCTTTGTTAAAAAGAGAGTGAAAGAAGCTAAATGTGAATTGTGGTTTTAAAAAAAAAGACCTGGTGCTGTATCACCAAAAAAAAAAAAAAAAAGTATTCTGAATAGCTAAGCATGAAGTATATAACTGCATTAGGCCACATTACCTCAGGGTTTGCGCAGAGCATCAGATTTCCATGCAAATGGAGAAAAACTGTTCCCCATATTTTACATCTGCTTAGAAAAGTGCCCCCAAGCCAGAGAGATAGATCCCTGTGCAGAAGCTGACTTCTGCATATACAGATGATAAAGATAAAATATGCATCCATCTGGAGATGTATTTGAATCTGTCTTCCAAAAACTGTGTTTCACTCCACTTTTTCATTTCTTTTTCATTCTGGAAATAGGTATAGGAGCTGAACTGGGATATGAACTTGAAACAGAACAATTGTCTCCCAAACTGGTGCACCATTCTGAGACCTTTTTGATCATGTTCTGAATGCACAAACATGCAGAGAATGGCATCAGGTGAAGTAAATCAAAGACCTCACCACTCTGCCCAAAAGTACACATTTGTTGTTGTTCAGTCATTAAGTCGTGTCCAACTCTTTGTGACCCCATGGACCAGAGCATGCCGGGCCCTCCTGTCTTCCACTGCCTCCCAGAGTTTGGTCAAATTCATGTTGGTAGCTTCAATGACACTGTCCAACCATCTTGTCCTCTGTCGTTCCCTTCTCCTCTTGCCCTCACACTTTCCCAACATCAGAGTCTTTTCCAGGGAGTCTTCTCTTCTCATGAGATGGCCAAAGTATTGAAGTCTCAACTTCAGGATTTGTCCTTCCTGTGAGCCCTCGGGGTTGATTTCCTTCAAAATGGATAGGTTTGTTCTCCTTGCAGTCCAGGGGGTTCTCAAGAGTCTCCTCCAGCACCACAATTCAAAGGCATCAATTCTTCGGCGGTCAGCCTTCTTTATGGTCCAGCTCTCACTTCCATACATTGTTACTGGAAAAACCATAGCTTTGACTATGTGGACCTTTGTTGGCAAGGTGATGTCTCTGCCTTTTAAGATGCTGTCTAGGTTTGTCATCGCTTTCCTCCCAAGAAGCAGGTATCTCCTAATTTCGTGGCTGCTGTCACCATCTGTCACTACCTCCATATCTCCCCTTCGATTTGCCAGGAGGTGATGGGGCCTGTGGCCATGATCTTAGTTTTTTTTTTTATGTTGAGCTTCAGAGCATTTTTGGAGCTCTCCTCTTTCACCCTCATTAAGAGGTTCTTTAATTCTGCCTCACTTTCTGCCATCAGAGTTGTATCATCTGCATATCTGAGGTTGTTGATATTTATTCTGGCTTGTGATTCATCCAGTCCTGCCTTTTGCATGATGTATTCTGCATATACCATGTTTCCTGGAAAATAAGACAGGGTCTTATATTAATTTTTGCTCCAAAAATGCATTAGGGCTTATTTTCAGGGGATGTTTTATTTTACATTCATCTCATCTTCTGGTTTCCGCATAACGCTGCACAATGGTGGAGGGCGGGGTTTCATTTAACTAGGGCTTATTTTGGGGATAGACCTTATATTATGGCATCCTGAAAAATCATACTACGGCTTATTTTCAGATTAGGTCTTATTTTCAGGGAATCAGGGTTAGTTAAATAAGCAGTGAGACAATATACAGCTTTGTTGTATTCCTTTCCCAATTTTGAACCAATCAGTTGTTCCATATCCAGTTCTAACTGTTGCTTCCTGTCCCACATATAGGTTTCTCAGGAGATAGATAAGGTGGTGAGGCACTCCCATTTCTTTAAGGACTTACCATAGTTTGCTGTGCTCCACACAATCAAAGGCTTTTGCATAGTCAATGAAGCAGAAGTAGATGTTTTTCTGGAACTCTCTGGCTTTCTCCATAAGCCAGCACATGTTAGCAATTTGGTCTCTAGTTCCTCTGCCCCTTTGAAATCCAGATTGTACTTCTGGGAGTTCTCGGTCCACATATTGCTGAAGCCTGCCTTGTAGGATTTTGTGCATAACCTTGCTAGCTTGTGAAATGAGTGCAATTGTACGGTAGTTGGAGCATTCTTTGGCACTGCCCTTCTTTGGAATTGGGATGTACACTGATCTTTTCCAATCCTCTGGCCATTGCTGAGTTTTCCAAACTTGCTGGCTTGTAGCACCTTAACAGTGTCATCTTTTAAGATTTTGAATGGTTCACCTCCATTGCCATCACCACCACTGGCCTTGTTGTTCGCCATGCTTTCTAAGGCCCACTTGACTTTGTTCTCCAGGATGTCTAACTCAAGGTCAGCATCCACACTATCTGGGTTGTCTGGGACATCCAGATCTTTCTGGTATAATTCCTCTGTGTATTCTTGCCACCTCTTCTTGATGTATTCTACTTATGTGAGGTCCCTATCATTTTTGTCCTTTATCATGTCCATCTTTGCACAAAATGTTCCTTCAATATCTCCAATTTTCTTGAACAGAACTCTGGTTTTTCCCTTCTATTATTTTCCTCTATATCTTTGCAATGTTCATTTAAGAAGGCCCTCTTGTTTCTCTTTGCTATTCTTTGGAAGTCTGCATTCAATTTTCTGTAACTTTCCTTATCTCCCTTGCATTCTGTTCCCTTCTGTATTGAAATCATTCTATCATTTTTGAGACTGGCAGTTTATCCCACTCTTTTGTTGACTATGAGGGCTATTCCATTTCTTCTACAGGATTCTTGCCCATAATAGTAGATATGATAATTGTCTAAATTGAATTCGCCCATTCCCATCCATTTTAGTTCACTGACCCCCCAGGATGTCAATGTTTATTCTTGCCATCTTCTGTTTGACCACATCCAGCTTACCAAGGTTCATAGATCTTACATTCCAGGCTCCTATGCAGTATTTTTATTTGCAGCATCGGACTTTCCTTTCATTTCCAGGCACATCCACAGCTGAGCATCCTTTCAGCTTTGGCTCAACCACTTCATTAGTTCTGGAGCTACTTGTACTTGTCCTCCACTCTTCCTCAGTAGCATGTTGGATGCCTTCTCACCTGAAGAGCTCATCTTCCAGTGTCATACCTTTTAGCCTTTTGTTTCTGTCCATGGAGTTTTCTTGGCAAATATACTGGAGTGGCTTGCCAGTTCCTGCTCCAGGTCGATCGCGTTTAGTCAGAACTCTCCTCTATGACCTGTCCATCTTGGGTGTCCCTGCACGGCATAGCCCATAGCTTCTCTGAATTACTCAAGCCCCTAGCACTAACCTTTCTCACTTTCATCTTGCAAATTTGTTAGCTTTCCTTTTGTCATTGGTCATTGGGAGGTAAACACAGGCTTCATTTGCAACTCTGTTTGCTCATGAACCAATGTGAAATTGCTTTGCTGAAGGACTAACATGCAATTTGCTTCTAAGGACACACCAAATGTCTTGCCTGCTTTGCTCTGCCCTGAACCCATGATCTTCTTCAGTAGACAGGAGAGTACTTGTACTGCTAGAACAGCTATTATACACACGCACACAGGGGCAGGGAAAATGAGAATGCCTTATAATAATCTTAATCAATTGGATGTCCTTCAGATATGCTAGACTATGAATCCTACAGCCACAGCTCTGATGGGGGGAAAAATTGAAGTTGTAATTCAATATGTCTAGAGGAGACAATATGTTTCTACACATGCACAAAGAACAAAACACAGCTTGGTTTCTATATTTGTGTCAGTTTATGTAACTAAGAAACCCCATGCAGTTTGGCATAGTCGATTTGTACACCTGTTTCCATATGTATGTAAGAGATTTGGGGCAAAGAGATGTTGACTCAGTAGTAGCAGTAGCAGAAACAGACAATACATTGGAAAAGTGAGGCAGTCCCCAACCATAATGGCAGAATTTTTCTGGGAGTTTTTGAGTGTTGTGCCTCTTGCCTTAAGTGAACAGCAGCATTTGCTGTTCTGCCTCTGAAACAGAGCGTCATGGGACAGTCCTGAGAATGATCTCCCAGAATGCTTCTTAACCCTGACAATAGTAGGTTGAGGTACCACAAGGGATGAAGTCCATAGTATCTGCAATGGGCTTCTCTAACCCATTGAGAATGAAGGCTACAGGTACTCTTTTCCCTCTTGCTTAATTGCATACATTACATTTTCACTTCTTAACTTTTTGCAAAAAATTAATACCCATTTTTTGAAGAAGGGGGGGGTTGATCGGTTCAGAATAAAACATTAAAACTAAGCAAAATGACAATAAACCAATACATCTGCAAACCTTATTTGCAGAACTCCACCCCTCCCACCCCCAAGCTATCCTTGTATCAAATAATATATATTTTAAAAACCCTGGCATGATTAGTCACAGTAGAATGTAGCAACATGAGTAGACTCCTATAGACTAGCCTGTAGCTATGGGCCTCTTCTTTTGCTTTTTAATCCATTTTCCTTTGCATTGTCCTGACCTTTAGAATAATACCATTAAAATACATACCACGGTATACGTAGATGCTTTTTACTAAAGATATACGACATTTACATATAGCATGGAGTGACTTTATGCATGTGTAAAAGGGGATTAAGAGAGCTCTTTTCCATTGGCTGCTGGTTTCTCACATTTCTCCATGGTCCCCAACAGCAGACTGGTGGCCTTAGAAGAACCTAGCATTATGCGACACACTCACTTTATACAGTATGCTGAGGTTTTCAGAACAACATAAATACTTGGTATAAAACATAAAGGCACACCATTTTAAAAACAGTTCTAATGCTATCCAAGGAAAGGCCTTTTAAGAAATAAATTAGTTAGTAAAGTAACTTACATTTCATTGAAGTCTTAGGTCAGTGATTCCCAGCCTTGGGTCTCCATACGTTCTTGGACAAAAACTCCCAGAAACTGTGCTGGCCAGGATTTCTGGGAGTTGTGGTCCAAGAACACCTGAGAATCCAGGCTTGGGAACCATTGTTCTAGGTGCCTCCTGTTACATACAGCACTGATGTTACCTGTCTGTCATGGGTTTGGAGGGAAAGTTCCATCCTATGGGGAGTGGAAGGCGGGACATCAGGAGGAGGGGCTGTACTGTATATATATGTGATGCGTGTGTGGAGAAAGGGAGAAAGGGAGATGCTGGGATGTGACGAAGCAGCAGCTGGGAAGAAGAAGCTGGTGTGGGAGTCTGTGTGTCAGACAGGGTACTACTGTGTGTCAGAGTACCAACCTGATAGGTTCAGGTGTCTGAATGGTTAGCCAGAACTGATAGGTTCAGGGTCTGTGCTTCAAGTTAAGGGTTCTGTGTGAACCAAACTGTATGCTTGTATGAATGAGAATAAGCCACGTTACTTTATCTTATTCACCTGATTATTTTATTTTCCCTGTGTGTTGTATTTAAATAAACCTTGTTCTTTTATTTGTTTCAAAATCCATCCCTGGTCTGTGTGACTTCTTATAGGGAATGGTTGGTGGCAGCTTAGTGAAAGTGTGGCAGATCCCAGTAGGTCTGGGTTTGTCACATTGATTGGTGTCCAGCGTGTGGGATACGACTGGTCCAGTTGTCCAGTGGTCCAGCAAAGCCTTGGCAAGTGTGCCCAGAGCAAGGGGGGTCTAGTCAGGGACAATCTGAGGCGCGTAGGTAATCTTCTAGGTGTACCTCACGGGGAGGTGCGCTAGTGGAAGAACGTGCCAACTGGGGAGACTAGATTAGAGTGCTCTGAGGCAGCCTGGTTTTGGCGGGAAAAAGCTGAGGCAAAACTGTATAGTAACAGTGATCTAGCCTGCCTGCTGAGAGGCCCAGCAGAGGGGGGTAGGCTCTGACTCGCTACTGTTGCAAGTTAGTGCTGAAGGAACAGCAGCAAGCTCTAGAAGGCTGGTTCTGAGGCAAGAAGAAAAAAAAAGTGGTCGTTTTATTTTGAGGCTTGACTTTTTAAAGCAGCTTGTTCTGAGGGAGGATTATGCCCTTGACTCGAAGCCAAGTGGCAGAAATGGGTGAAGTGAAAGACCCCCAGGTTGACCAAGGTTCTGAGGATGAATTTGGCTCAGTGCAAGGTGACAGCACAGGAGAGCAAAACCCAGAACTCAGAAAAATACTCATAGCCCAACAGCATGAACTGAGGGTGAGGGAAATGGAAAAAGAAGAAAGATTAGAGAGACAGAGAATTGAATTGGAATTGCAGAGAGAGAAAATGGCGTTTGAATTAAAAAAATTGGAACTGATGAATCAGAACAATAATAACAATAGGGATTCTGAGGGAGGCCAACTGTCTAAAGCTGACCTGAAGAAATTCCCTGTGTACCACAAGGGAGATTGTCCTGAGGTGTTCTTTTCCTTAGTGGAAAGAGCGTTTGTGGACTTCTCAGTGAGGGAAACTGAGAAGATGACCATCATGCGATCTTTAATCAGTGGTAGCCTGGCTGAGGTTTATGCCGAGATGCCTGAGGAACTGATGAAAGATTTTGCAGAGTTTAAAAAACTGGTGTTTGCCAGACATGGGATAAATGCGGAGCAGCTGAGACAAAGATTTAGGTCAATCACCAAAAAGCCAGAGCAGACTTTTACCCAAGTGGGGGCCCAATTGGTGAGGCTGCTTGAGAAATGGCTATCTCAGGAGGGGACAGAGACCTACGAGCAGCTTAAAGATTTGATAGCACTGGAACAGTTCTATTCAGTCCTGCATGGGGAACTGAAATTCCAGGTGAGGGAAAGGAAACCAAAATCTGTGGTAGAAGCCGCCGAGATCGCAGATTTTATTTCGCAGATAAGAAAGCCCTTGGGTGAGGGGAAATCTGTAGGTAAACCCAAAGAAACCTACAGCAAGTACTCTCAGGGACCAGGGAAAAACCAGCAAGGGGGAGGGGCCCATGGTGAAGGGAAGCCCTCAGACATGAAACCAAGACCTCAGATTTTGGAGGGAAAACCAAAACAAGATGAGAAAGACTCAAAATACACCAGAAAATGTTATTTCTGTCAGGGAAAGGGCCATCTAATCTCAGAGTGTGAGAAATTAAAGCAGCTAAAAGGAATTGTGCCTCAGGATTCTAGTGGAACCAAGCCAAAAGCTGTGTTCTGTGTCCAGAGAGAGCAAGGCTCATTGTCACTGAGGGAGCCTGTTGCCATGGCTGCTCAGTCTGGAACGGCTGCATCTGCTGATCAGGCTGAGGAAGGTGGTCCTCTTGTGGAGGTCAAGCGATGCTTGCTCGTGAGAACAGATTCTCAGTTGTTTGAGACAGCAGGGGTGGACGTAGGAATACTTGGCCGTCAGTATCGGGGGCTGCGGGACACTTGTTCTCAGGTGACCCTGTGCCATCCAGATATTATTCCTAGGGAATATATAATCCCGAATGAGAGCATAAAGGTAGCAGGGATTGAGGGGCAGATAATCTCACTCCCAGTCGCGGAGGTACCTGTCAACTTTCAAGGCTGGAGGGGAGTTTGGCGGCTAGCGATTTCATCGACTCTGCCAGCAGCCGTGCTCATGGGAAATGACCTGGCTGAACATGTGAAACGGGTGCTAGTGATTACACGTTCACAAGCCACCACGGGGACAGTTCAGGGGGGTAATGATGAGCCAGAGACGGAAGCAGGTGGGGGGAGTTCAGAAGCTGTGGTGGAAACCTTAACCACAGACAGCAGATTTGGACAAGAGCAAAAGGCAGACGCCACTCTCCAAAAGTGTTTTGAACAGGTGACTGACGCCCAGCTAACACCTGAAACCCCAGTGAGATTTCTAGAGGAAAAGGGGATTTTGTATAGAGAGACCCTGAGGAATATCTCAAAAGGGGGAGATGGGATCAGGAGTCAGCTGGTGGTACCTGAAAAGTATCGCCCCATGATCTTACAAAGGGGGCACTCTGACATGTTTGCTGCACACTTAGGGGTGAACAAAACACAGCAGAGAATCACACAGAATTTCTACTGGCCTGACATAGGGAAGCAGATCAGGGAGTTCTGTAAACAATGTGATGTGTGTCAAAGGCAGGGGAATGGCCGCGACAGGACCAAGGCAAAGTTGTGCCCTTTGCCTGTGATTGACACTCCGTTCAAATGCATAGGGGTGGATATTGTGGGACCTTTGCCCAAGGCCACAAAGAGGGGGAACAGGTTCATTCTCACCATTGTGGACCATGCCACGAGGTACCCTGAAGCCATACCCTTGACTAACATGGAAACTAACACAGTGGCAGATGCCTTGGTGGGGTATATGTCCAGGATGGGATTTGCCTCAGAGATAATCACAGATTTGGGCGCATCGTTCACATCAAAGCTCATGAAACGCTTATGGCAAATCTGTGGAATTAAGCACAAGGAAACCACTGCCTATCATTCTGAAAGTAATGGGTTAACTGAGAAGTTCAATGGGACTCTAATGCGCATGATTAGGGCTTACTTGGCAGAGAATCCAAACAATTGGGACCAGAAGCTGCAATCCCTTTTGTTTGCTTATCGATCAGTGCCACAAGCCAGTACCGGGTTCAGTCCATTTGAACTTTTATTTGGGAGAAGGGTGAAAGGGCCCCTTGATTTGATCAAGCAAGATTGGGAGCAGATCACCCAGGATGACCCACAGGACGGTGTGACATATATAGACACCTTAAGGAGTGACCTAAAGAAAAACCTAGAGCTAGCAGCAGAGACCCTGCAAGCTCAAAAGGTCAGAAAGAAAGCCTGGTGTGTCCAGAGAGCCGGGGAGAGGCGCTTTGACCCAGGGGAGGAAGTGCTTTGGCCTAGGCTCTGCAAAGAGAACAAACTGCAGCTGGGTAGCCCAGAAAGAAAATACTTGGGTCACATGGTAGGGGGAGGAGTGATAAAACCCCTGGAGGCCAAAATAGAAGCTGTTCGTGATTGGCCTAGACCCAACACCAAGAAAAAAGTCAAATCATTTCTTGGGTTGGTGGGCTACTACAGAAAGTTCATCCCGAGGTTTAGCGAGATTGCGGCTCCGCTGACCGATCTGACGAGGAAGAAGGCTGATGACCACATCCCGTGGACCAGCGACTGTGAGGCGGCGTTCCAGAGGTTGAAGGAGGCGCTCGTCCAGTATCCAGTGCTGCGGGCTCCAGACTTCGACCGGGAGTTCATCATCTACACCGATGCGTCTAACAGCGGGGTAGGAGCAGTTCTGTGCCAGGAGGATGAGAATGGTGACCAGCATCCAGTGTCCTACCTGAGTAGGAAACTTCAAAAAGGTGAGAGACATTTGGCAACCGTGGAGAAGGAGTGTTTGGCCATAGTCTACGCAATCCAGAAGGCCAAGCCTTACATCTGGGGAAGACATTTTGTTCTGTGCACTGACCATTCACCATTGCAATGGTTAAAGACAATGAAAACCCACAATAGCAAACTTATGAGGTGGGCTTTAAACCTACAGGACTATGACTTTGAAGTGAAGGTGGTCAGAGGGTCAGTGAACTGTGTTGCTGACGCCTTGTCAAGAAGACCTGAAGAATGAAGACGGCGAAAGAACATGGACTATATGTATATATTTTGGTGAACAAAAAGTTAAATGTACCTGTTTTTTGAACTTGGTTTGTATGAATAAAGGTAAATTGATGTAATGTATATGGTAAATGTTTAAATGCCTAATTGCTATGGTTAACTTAGAATGTAAGTATAAGTAAGTATGATATGGTATGTATAACTGTTGTTGTGTGTTTTATCCAGGTTGTTTTTTGGGAAAAAGCACCTTAGCTTTCCCCCTACAAAACAACTTATAAAGAGGGGAGGTGTTACATACAGCACTGATGTTACCTGTCTGTCATGGGTTTGGAGGGAAAGTTCCATCCTATGGGGAGTGGAAGGCGGGACATCAGGAGGAGGGGCTGTACTGTATATATATGTGATGCGTGTGTGGAGAAAGGGAGAAAGGGAGATGCTGGGATGTGACGAAGCAGCAGCTGGGAAGAAGAAGCTGGTGTGGGAGTCTGTGTGTCAGACAGGGTACTACTGTGTGTCAGAGTACCAACCTGATAGGTTCAGGTGTCTGAATGGTTAGCCAGAACTGATAGGTTCAGGGTCTGTGCTTCAAGTTAAGGGTTCTGTGTGAACCAAACTGTATGCTTGTATGAATGAGAATAAGCCACGTTACTTTATCTTATTCACCTGATTATTTTATTTTCCCTGTGTGTTGTATTTAAATAAACCTTGTTCTTTTATTTGTTTCAAAATCCATCCCTGGTCTGTGTGACTTCTTATAGGGAATGGTTGGTGGCAGCTTAGTGAAAGTGTGGCAGATCCCAGTAGGTCTGGGTTTGTCACACCTCCATGATAAATTTAAAAAGACATGGTCTAATGCATATGCCAGGAAATGTTGTGCCCTCCAGCTATTTCAGTATTTACTAATCTTCCAGGCAGCATAGACCATGGCAAAAGGACTGTGGGAACTGCAGTTCTACGGCATTTTGAAATTACCAACAACCCAGAAGAGGCTATGTTCTTGTAAACTAGCCAGCTAAATCTTCCTCAGTTCCTTCCACATCTTCCCCACCATCTGATTTTTTACGATTAAGTGAAAGCTTTACCTTATTATTATACCTGTCACATCCAGTGGCTAACCATGTTTATACTTATATGTCTATACCATTTGATTCTTAGGTGCCTGGTAACCAATCCAGCCACGATGAGTAAATGTTTGGGACTTTTGATTTGTTTTGTTTTGTGGGGTGACTGACACACAGAGAAGGACATGCACCGTGGTTACTATGACACTTCCATTCAAAGCTAGAGTTTGGAATTGCTGGTACAGTAGTGGACTAAGTGGACTTGCTGAAGTTGATTAGAAGCTGTCACTATGGCAATTAAGAGACGACACAACTTGCTCCTTTCCAGGACTAGCCTGAGATATTTTTCTACTTGAGACAAGTGACAAAACAACACCACTCCTGACTCAGGTAGGCCCTACCCTTAGGCAGAGTAAGCTAGTCATCTCAGGTAGCAGATGCTAAGAAAGGGCAGCAGAATGTGGGAAGACGGAATGGTGTACTATGTTGCTTGCTCTGTGCCATTTAAGAGAGCTCGCTGCCTTTAGGTCTTGTGGAGGCTGCTGGTGTGGAAAAAATGATTCAACTGGCAGTCCAGTCAGCTTTAGAACATGGAATGGGAATAGAACCCATCTTTCTTTTCACCTGAGGCAGCAAACTTAGTCTGGCTCTACCACTTCCCCCTTTATACCAGTGCTTCCCAACCTTTTTCTTGTCACAACTCCCTTTTATAATAGCCAATATAATGTGGCATCCCCTCTGCCACATTTGCAGAAAGGGGCATTTTTTTAAATGGGGTAAGGCCCTTCTCAAGTAGAGGTTTCCTTTTCCCACAAAGGATCTGTCTCTTGTACATACACACCAACTTTAATATCTGGCTGTGAAAAGTCAAGGAAGAAATTCTTTCACAAAGATCACAATACATAAATGGCAACCCGCAACCCCCTAGAAAACACTTTGCAACCCACTTGGGAGTCAGAACCCCAAGCTGGGAAACACTGCCTTATACCATGAGTAGAAGCCCAGCAGACTTCAATTGAATGTTACTTCAGTACAGGTGACAGGACACCATTTTCCATAATGCAAAACCTCAAAGCAGCAATCTGTCTAGGTATACAGGAAGAAGTAATCAGTAATGTGAACTGCTCTCATGATCTTCCCTGCCTACAAGTACTTCACAAAGCTGGGACTGCATCTCACACTAAATATTAAGTGAAACGAGTATTCTCTATGGAGAACCCATTTTCCCTCCAACAGTGGGATTTCCTCAGCTTTGACAATTAGACCACATTCATCTTCGAATGACCAAACATAAAACAAAGCATGTTAAATGCAAGATATACAGGTGAGGAAAACCATGTGTGACAACAAGCAGATGTCTGTCTGTTTTCTAGATTTCTAGGAGCACCTGTTGTAGAAATTAGCTAGGCATAGCATCTAATTTGACTCTGAATTCCTCCTCACTTCACAACAGGCATAAGAGCCAATTGACCTGTGATGAATCAGAGAAGATGCAAATTCTGTAAACGTTGTGGTGCTCTAATTGTGCATTATTCTGACTTTATGTCAGGTGATCTTATTCTGAAAATATAGTACAACCTATAACATTAATGATGAAAAGTAGCAATAAAAATGCTTCAACACCCTGTCATTTATTGTTTTCTGTGAAGATCCATATAGAATGGACAATACAAAATCATGTGGGAGAGTGACTCCACTCCAAACAGTTCACAGGAGCAATACCTCTCACTGTACGGAGTCCCACTGAATCTCTCATACAGCACTGCTGATGGAAAGGTGTTGTTATTAATATGAGTATTGTTGTTGTTTAGTCGTTTAGTTGTGTCTGACTCTTTGTGACCCTATGTACCAGAGCACGCCAGGCCCTTCGATGACACTGTCCAACCATCTCATCCTCTGTCGTCCCCTTCTCCTCTTGTCTTCACTCTTTCTCAACATCAGGGTCTTTTCCAGGGAGTCATCTCTTCTCATGAGATGGCCAAAGTATTGGATCTGTCCTTCTAGTGAGCACTCAGGGATGATTTCCTTCAGAATGGATAGGTTTGTTCTCCTTGCAGTCCAGGGGGCTCTCAAGAGCCTCCTCCAGCACCACAATTCAAAAGCATCAATTCTTTGGTGGTCAGCCTTCTTTATGGTCCAGCTCTCACTTCCATACATCGCTACTGGAAAATCCATAGCTCTGACTATGCGGACCTTTGTCAGCAAGGTGATATCTCTGCTTTTTAAGATGCTGTCTAGGTTTGTCAACATTTTCCTCCCAAGAAACAGGTGTCTTTTATTTTTGTGGCTGTTGTCACCATCTGCAGTGATCATGGAGCCCAGGAAAGTAAACTCTGTCACTGCCTCCATATCTTCCCCTTCTATTTGCCAGGAGGTGATGTGACCAATGGCCATGATCTTAGTTTTTTTTAATGTTGAGCTTCAGACCATTTTTTGCGCTCTCCCTTTTCAATCTCATTAAGAGGTTCTTTAATTCCCCCTCACTTTCTACCATCAGAGTGGTATCATCTGCATATCGGAGGCTGTTGGTATTTCTTCCAGCAATCTTAATTCCAGCTTGGGATTCCTCCAGTCCATCTTTTCGCATGATGCATTCTGCATATAATAAGCTGGGGGACAATATACAGCCTTGTCGTACTCCTTTCCCAATTTTGAATGAATCAGTTGTTCCATATCCAGTTCTAACTGTTGCTTCCTGCCCCACGTATAGGTTTCTCAGGAGATAGATAAGGTGGTCAGGCACTCCCATTTCTTTAAGCACTTGCTATAGTTTGCTGTGGTCTACACAGTCAAGGGCTTTTGCGTAGTCAATGAAGCAGAAGTAGATGTATCTTGCATTGGGAGAAATACATACACACATGTGCACACCAGGTTCTCTGTTCACTCAGTCAATACCAGTCCCAAAGGTACTGGGTGTGAAACACTGAGGGAAGGCAAGTAGGAAAGAGGGCTGGACAACTGAAGCCAACAAGAATTAAACATTAGCACCCCCAAGGTATAAACCTAGGAATAGGAAAAGGCCGGAGGGCTCAGAGTAAACCAAGGGTGTGGCCCTCTTTGCCCTCAAGATGCCACCTTAGTTGTCTAATGCTCTCTTCACTGTATGTCCATCCTCTGAGACAGGCAAGATGGTATGTGAAGTCATTGTTGTGCTTTGAAGAGGATGAGAACTGAGTGCATCCTCAGAAGGCCAGATTTTGTGTTTTGAAATGGCCTGTACTGGCATATGTTAGTGGCACAGTGATAAAATCAAGCATAGAGAGGCAGTGCCAACTGAAATGCCGTGTTTCCCCGAAAATAAGACAGGGTCTTATATTAAATTTTTCTCCAAAAAACGCATTAGGGCTTATTTTCAGGGGATGTCCACCCCGCCATGTACAACAATCTACATTTATTCAAATGCAGTCATGTCATCGTCTTCTGCTTGCTGCACAATGGTGGAGGGCGGGGTTTCACTCAACTAGGGTTTATTTTTTGGGGGAGGGCTTATATTACGAGCATCCTGAAAATCATACTAGGGCTTATTTTCAGGTTAAGTCTTATTTTCAGAGAAACAGGGTATGGAAAACTAGAGTGGCCCACATCACTTTCAGAAAGATCCTTGCCATACCCTCTTACCACAAAATCCAAATAAATGAAACTATTCAATATGCACTGATTTCCACAATGCATCTGAAGCGCTTTGAGAAGTACTATGCAAATACTGCTAATTAATTAAGACATTTCTGTCCTGCCTTTCCATTCTGATGGGCAGCTTGAGCCAATGGGCAACCATTAGAAAAATATATCAGTAATAAAACTCATCAATAAATAAAAAGCCATCAAAGATCAAACAATCAAATTAGACACATGTCCTCAAAAACTAATCAGCAAAACAACAGCAGTACTGGGAGCACAGACAAATATTGCAGGGGGGGGGGGATCCACACCTCAGAACACTTAAATGTCCCTCCACAACTGATGCATGTCTATGCAATAGTGTTCCAGTCCTTCAGAGTAAAGAATATGAAAATATTAAGAAGTGAAAAATTTAAAATATGTGTGTTCATATACCCAGGTTGTACCATGCCATTAAATGTCTATTCCCCACATTTATGTTGAAATTCTCTCCTTCCCCTGTTTAACACCCCATATTTAGCCCCACTCACATTGCCTGCCTCTTTTAGTTACATCTAAACCTTAAAATATGCCTGGCTCTATTTTACAAGTAGAGCTGTAAGTGGCAGTACAGCATAGTATGGTCAGTTAGTGCTTTGTTTGTAGACCTGTTCCTCCTAAGGCTTGCTTTCATTCTCATAACATAAAAGAAACAACGTGTTGAAGGTAGCTCATTGTGGGACCACTCTTTGTTTATACTCTGCTATCATATTTGCAAGTACTGTACATGCAGGAAAATACCACGGTCCGTTTTAGAGGGAAAACTGTTGTTCTACATTATCTGGAGCAAGTGCCTCCCCCTATTATCAGCTGATCTTATTACCTTCTGATGCATACTTTGACACATATTAACCAAACTTAACGTGGCAAAGCATCCATTTTGGGACTGGTCCTGTGATGTGCTGGTGGCTTGATGCTATCATTTCCTGAATCTTCAAAATGGTACCTCTTTCACATATCCCAGAACGGCACATGTTTTGTTTCCCAATACAACTGGGTTACTGCCTCAGCCAATATTCAACACTCTCATTCTGCTATCACCGGGATGAGAAAAGTGCAGTGTGTGTGTGATATGCAGCCCTCCATGGGCCCAAATGTAGCCCCCCCCCCAGTACTTCTGGGTTCCCCCATTTCTCCTATATTATTTTTTTCTCTTCACCTTTTGCTCAAAATGTCCCTAGTGTTCTCCTGGGAGCATATGAAGAAATTTTGGCATTTTGAAGGGCACATCTGTTCCCCAAATTGTAATTTAAGGGAAGCGTGGCAACTAGAGGTTCCAAGGGGGCTCATTTAGCTGTGTGTGTGTTTTTAAAGCCTTAAAATACTTGGGGGTGTGGTCTGGGTACAGGAATGGTTGTAGTCCTCCATATGTGGGCAAGTTCAGACTTCTGAACTCTAGAGGTTGCCCTCCCCTGCACTAGACCGATAATGCTGTGGCCTACAGACAGACACCTGGTTAATCCAAGGGAGCAAATCTTATACAGATTCCAGTAGCACTGCTGTTTTTGACACTGGTTGCACAGTTGCCTTACCAGTTCCAAAATCAGTTGAAGAACTGGCTGTGGAACTAATTGCACAACATGTTGTGTAAGCAATTGTACAATGGGTAACATGTCTGCTGGAATCACCGGAACAAGCACACCACTCTTTTTTTGCAATGGGAAAAACCAACAAAACTTCCTTAAAACACGCAGTTTGCCTTTCCAAGTGTTATGCTGGATTTAGGCCCATATCTCCAATGTGTTGTTTACCTAACTGTACATTTTTCTGCACCATGGAATCTTGAGCATCTTCACCTTATCCTCCTTTGCAACACTTGAGATTTTCCTAGCTAAGTTTAATTTTGTTGCTGTTTGTTCGCCATATTGTGGACAAGTGTGAACAAAGAGCCATTTCACTTTCTATGTGATGCCAAATCAATTCCAGATATGCCACCAAGAATACACTCATCAGGGAGATACAACCAAACGTCCTTCATTGGCAGCAGAAGGGATTCAGGGCAAAATAAATATGTTCTTTTTAGTTCTCCTGCATTAACTTTTAAAATGAAAAAGCCATGCTTAATGGGTTTACCATTTTTATTCATACTTACAATGATATAATAGCTGGAGTCCTCTTAGCTGCACCCACCTCTATAACACCAGCAGTGTAACTTTCCGAGGTGAATTGTCACAAGCAAAGAGATGGCCGTAGGCATTTGTGTGATTCTGTATGCCATGGGAAACACTGAAACCAAATTCTTTCTTGTCCGAATGTTGCAGTGTTGGTGTTATGCCAGCAGACATTCAAATAGGATTTCAGCCATTATTTCTCATCTACTTTGTAGCATTGTATGGATTATTAAAGTTCTTGAAAAGCTGTGCCATTCAAAAACCTTAACTCTACATCTTAATTCTTGCAACTTGATGGTAACTACCAGCTAGACAAAAAAGTGGTCCTAGGTCAAATCAAGCCTGAACTATCTCTGGAGGCAAAAATGTTGAAATTGAGGCTGTCCTACGATTTGGGCACATCGTGAGAAGCAGGATTCCCTGGAAAAAAACAATAATGCTGGCTAAGACGGAAGGCAGCAGGAAAAGAGGGAGTCCAAATATGAGACTGATTGACTCCCTAAAAGAGACCATGGACTTGGGTCTGAAAGAGCTGAACAGGACGGATGAGGACAGGACACTTATCATGTTACCATGAGTCAGAAATGACTAGACAGTTTAAAACAACAACAACGACAAAGAAACAAACAAGAAAATAATAGTAGCAGCAGCAGTAATTTTTTTAAATATAATATTGTGCTATTTGAGGACATGTAGTTTATCTTTCTATTTTTCTTATTCCAATTCTTTTTTGGCTTTGCTTTTGAATCTGAAGAGATTAGCAGTTATGCATTGCATGCTTTACCCTGAGGGTATTTTTACTTCTTGCCCATGGATTATTGCCTTCTAGTCTTTGCATGCTTACTTTCAGCACCACTTCCATTTGTGATGGTATAGCCATCTATCTTTATATTCTCACTTCAGGGAAGCGCTCCGTTTTCAGTTTGGCTGATTAACACATCAGTGTCAATAACACAATACTGGCATCAGGTTTTTGTTTTTCAGACCAACTTTCCAGTTAGTAAGGATGCAAAGAAATGTCTTCCTTTTTCTAGCCCTTCTAAAATGTGGTCAAAGGTTATTTAGATCAGAACCAGGTTATCAAATAGGCTAAAAAGTCCTGACCAAGATCCTGCAATTTTCATAAAGCAGCTCTGACAAGAGTCTATTGTTTTCTCCTGAACATGTAGTGGTTAAAGGGCCCATTCTCCATGGTTGGCCTATTTTTATGGCACGATGGTGGTGGTGGTGGTAATGATACAAAAATGTATTAATACATGAGTTATGCATGTTTTGTGAAATCTAAAACTGCAGCAACAACATGGTTATTAAGTAATGCGCTGGGATCCCCAGAGATTTTCCAATGGTCGACAAAGAAAAGATTCAGAAATTTTGGTAGAAAGCTGTACCATGCTTCAGGTATTCATGGCTGTGGTAAACCATCCTGAAGAATGTAGTTTTAGGAGTGAACCTTTCTTTAGCTAAAACTAAAAAAAAGACATATAGAATTACTGCTTGAAAACCAATTGCAACTCACATAAATAAAGCGAGCAAATTTGCAATTTATGTGAGTTGAAACAAGTTTTGCTGTGACAATCATATACAGTCACCCCCCAAAGGACTTCCCCCTTCTATTGATAGCTCATATATAATTTACAGTTGAGTAGCAGCCACTGCTGTTTCCCAGACCTTCTGACATGGACAACAACTCCTCAAAGAATGCAAGAAATGGGCCTCCGTGAGAAACCTGTGTGAGCAATTGTGATGGCTCTCATTTGCAGGGTGAAAATCATACTCTACAGACTTTGGGCTAATCGGGTTTAATGGACTGGTTAATTGTTGAAGGTCAGTTTAATAAAAGACTATGTGTTCAATAATTTGTTGATTAAATTTCAAGATAAACAAGTTAAGGTAGTAGTGGCTTGGGAAAATCCAGCCATTAGGTAAATACTGTTGGAACTGAGTTTACTACTTTTACCAGTGCGGATCAAGCTTTGTCATAAAATTCAGTGCTCTTAAACAGCTATTTGGGGGCTCACAAAATCTGAATAAACACAGATATGAAGTCTTTAATTATTTATGGTTTGTGACCATTAATAATGGAAGACTTTTAATCCATGCCACAAAAGTTGTATCCAATTCCCACTTAAATCTTGTTAGTTGAAAACAACATGCTTAATATTACAAGTTTATGATTTAATTTACATACACCCCACACTCCCCAAACTTTTCTCTTGTCATTTTAAACAAGACTTCATCTCCCACGCCAAACTAAGGAAGTGAATCTGTTTTCCTGTTAGGTGGGGCTGGAGAGTTCTACAAAATCTTTGTCAGTTGACGCAATTTCATTAAATTTCCTGGTGGCTATGAACACATACAATTTTGTGTCTTGCTAATAAATACAGGGTAAGATATTTCAGTGTTGCTCTTTTAGAAGTGAGACATAAGGGTCACACTACACACAACAAAGATTGCATATTTACTGTGAAAAGTAATAGCTCCAAGTATCTTTCTGCAACATACACCCAACTCTGAAAATCGAGTAATCATGCTCTGGAAGGAATGGCTCGTACCACTACCAGCCAACCTATGTTGGACCTCCACTATGACCACTCCGTCTGGAGAGGAATAACCTGGGTATAGTAGTTCATGGACTGGTAAAGTTACTGCAGTGAGGTTTACATGGGGTTGTGCTTTGTGACAACACAGAAACTACAGCTGCTGTTGAGTGTGACAGCTAGTTTAAGCCCCCACCCAATTTTAATGAGAACAGTTTTTTTAAAAAGTAGGAGCCATGGAAGCAGGAGCAGTCCTCCAAGATCCAGGGATAGGTATGTCTTGCCCCCCAAGGCCACTGCCAAACACTTACCCTTGCCCTAAACCAAGAACAGGGAAAACGGGTCCTTATTTTGTTGAACTGCAACTTCCAATAACTGAGCCAGCACATTGGTGGGAATCTTCCACCAATGACATCTGGAAGTCCAAGTGTTCCACATATCTTCTGATATTTCCAGGTGTGCCTCTCAGTTCTGCTCAGCATCCCAGCTTTGGGAGCTGTAGATCGTATAAACCACTGGTAGTGTCCTTTTGATAGGGAAGTATTTGCAAGAGAGGGTGAATGGGAACACACACATACATGTGTACACACCAGTTTCAAGCATCTGACACGAACTTTGCCACTTACTGCCTTCTGAACCTGCAGAGAAGAAGAAAGCAAAGGGAGGTTTGTGTTCAACATGGCAGTAAAAAGTGAAATCTGTGGGTGGATGCCTGCATTATGTCTCCTGACACATGGTTTAAATGGACAGGGAAACCCATTGTAGTTCTGCAACAGCCCATTAAAAGATCTGGGCTTTGTGTCAATATGGAATAGCAGCAGCTGTTTATAAATGGATATGCCTTCCAATAGCCTTCCCACATTCTTAGTTCACGAGCTCCTAATGTCAGTGCAGCTTGTTAGTGGGAATCCTAAAGGCATTAGTTTGGAAAGGTGTTAGAGAATTTACCCTTCATTCTAGGTCACTGCAAATCAAAGGGGTGTTTTCATAGAATCAAAGAATCTACTCTAGCAGTTCAGATAGGGAGTGCCAGAAGCAACAAAGCAAAATCCAAAATGTTTTGGTTTCAATTGCTTGTTTAACATTCTGTTTTTGTCTTTTTGCTTGTAACTAGAGATGGGGACAAATAAAAAATGGTGATCCATTTTGATTCGTGATTCGTCAAGGTTAACGGATCAACAAATACGAATATATGAATATTCTTTGATGAATCGACCCATCTTCACTTTAAACAGCTATAAAACTGGCCCCCAAGCACCTAGAGACACCAAATTGGCAAGGAAACTTCCTCAGATGCTTTTCTATAACTCCTAAAAGTCTGGTGAACATTGGATAACAGACCCCTGAGTTATATAGTCACAAAGAGGACACACCCAGGGGTGGGGGCTAAGGTAGGGAAAGGAAGGGGTGGGTGGGTAGGCTGTGGGGGTGGCTGGCTGTGTGGGGAGGTGGCTGCCTATCTGCCACCAATCATCTAATCACCTTTATAGTTCAAGTGTAGAAACCACCTTAATCGCCTCATCTGTTTTCATGAGTGGAGAAGATGAAAAATATTGTGAAAGCCATCCTAGAAGACTGAGGTATTGTCCCTCCCTCCAGCAAATGACAGTCAGAGGACCCCTACCTGTGAACCTGGAAGCAGCAGATAGCCATCATGGCATGTAGATATCAAGAGACTCGTCTCTGGATTTGCCGAAATCCTTTTAAAAGTCTAATGAGCAGGTGGCTATCACCACATTGTGGCTGTAGGTTCCACAAATAATGCTTTGTGGGAAGAGGTCCCTCCTTCTGCCTTTCCTAAGTAACCCCATCTTCACTGGTTGAACCGGCCACCACCTGGTTCTAATATTTGGAAGATCCACTTTCTCCAAATCATGCATCATTTTATCATTAAATTTCCTCCCTTTTTTTCTTAGCTAAATATTTTTGTGAACAAACACTGAAGTCTGTCTTTGAAAGAAAGAGACTCCAATGTCTTTTTCACTATAGTTGCCCTCATTCTGAGCACTCTGTACAGCTCTAAAATTCACTTGTTAATTTCCATGGTGGTGCAGTACTCCAAATATACAATATATTTCTAAAGGAGCATGATGATGCTGGCCTATGGATTTTCCTTTCCTTTCCTAATAGTCCTTGGAATGAAATTTGTCTTCTTCACCACTGCAGGATCCACCAAAGACGCTGAACACTGTTGAGATGCCCCCAAACTATTTGATGTTTAAATGAGTTGTCAGCATATAGATGTATTTCTTTTTTAGAGAATAGAATTTGCTTGTTTTTCAACTGTTTTTATAAAAGCCGAATTTCAGCTGCACAGGACGTATTCAGGTGAGACTGCCATAATTTCCCTAAATGGTGCAAATAGTATTTAAGAGTTGCACCAGTGCTGTGAAAATTCCTATGAAAAGACTCAGATTTATGTCTCCATCTCACTGAAAGCTACCAAATTGTGTGAACAGTCAGAGAGCGGGCTTCTTCCTTTCCATCTCCCCTGCTCAGCATTTCACAGATCAAAGCTGCAAGTAAGTTACTTGATTAATTGCCTTGCAGCAGAATCTTTGGCATGCATATGGGGCACAAGTCAGGAAAGACAAAAAGGCCCTTTGGAGGATTGGAACCGTGGGTGTGGAGGGGCACCGTACTCAAAACAGCCAGGAGAACTTCTTTTCCTCCCCGTAGAGCTGGTAACCAAAATATGCCAAAAAGAGAATAAGGCCTTACATCTGCGCATGGTGCGAACTCATTTCCTGTTCAAGGATGATACAAACGAAAGGATGGCCAGCTCCTTTAGTGAATAATTTCCTGAGAAAATGGGACAGTCCCATCTTCTCATTTCTTTTTTTTATTTTTTAAAATTTTTATTTTTTAACATAAGGGGCGACAAAAAGGAAAAGGGGGCTTAGGAATTTATGGGGAAGAGGAGAGACCATAACATGCTAACAACCATTCTAAACTTATTGCCATATCATAGTTTTAAATTGTTCTGTTTTTTCTGCCTTTTAGATTAAGTTCTCATTTCAATATATGCTATTTACACGTTGCCTGTTAATTTGGTCCATTTGTTGAATAGGTCCCATCTTTCTTTTGCCTTTTGTAGGGGGTAGTCCTTCATGACTTCTGATAAAATGTCCAATTCTGCTATTTCCCGTATTTTTTCAATAAGATCTTCTTGTTTCGGTATCGTTGGACTTTTCAAATTTTTTGCATATAGAATTCTAGCTGCCGTAACAATGTACATAACTATATGTTGCTTTGACTTATCTATGTTATCAGGTATCATACTCAATAGAAACAATTCTGGAGTTAATGGCACATTACAGAGCATTATTTGTTCTAACATAGCATGTACTCTTTTCCAGTATTTTTTCGCTATTCCACATGACCACCACATATGATAATAACTTCCCACTTGTGTTTCACATTTCCAACACTTATTTGATACATCTGTATACATCTTTGACAGTTTTTCTGGGGTCATGTGCCACCTATAAAACATTTTATATATATTCTCTTTAAGGTTAACCGATTTTGTAAATTATATGTTACTTTGCCATATTTTCAGCCATTGATCAATATCAATATTATGCCCTATATTTTGTGCCCACTTTATCATACATTCCTTAACCATTTCATCCTGCATTTTAAATTCCAACATATAGTTATACATTTTCCTAACAATTTGTTCTTTGGAACCCAACAGCAGCTTATCAAAAGTTGTTTGCTCTGAATAGAAACCCTCTGTTTTGTCTTTTGCATATCCTCTCATTTCTAAAATGCATTTATAAATCCATGCAGTTAAGGCATCTTGCTAGACTCCAATGGTCAACAGGAGCAATGTGTGACTATTTATTCTGCAACATTTTTGTCCTGCATTCTGAACAATATGAAACCTTAATGCAGAATTCCCTTTGTACAGAGAAATGTGCAGTGTGAAAGCTATACCTCAGTTCTACGAACCCTTGTCTACTTGCTTTAACTTTGTTATTTGTTTGCTTAGCTTTCCTAAATTTCTGAATGAGGGAGGGGTAGGGTGAATGAGGAGTAGGTATCCTTCACCCTGCTTCCCCCCCCCCCACAAAGGCAGTGTAGTCTCGATGGACTGGGGACAAGGACTACACTTGATGGAATGTCAAAGGCTCAGCGTTCACCTACTTATCTGTATCAAAAGTACATGTTGAGATTTTAGTAGTCTAATATGGCTCTCATCTACTCTTGCCTTCCATTTTTTCTAACTGGTCAGTGAATGTGTTTCCCAGGGTAGAACTTTGAGCAGCAAGCCAATTGCTTATGGGGCATAGATTTATGAATACTTCATGATATGTGGGCCTTTCCCCTTAAGAAACAGGCCAAAATGGCTACTTCCTTTGTGGGTAGGTTTGCTTTGCTTAGAGATCAAGCTAGAACTGGTTGAAAGAATTCTATCTGCTTTATATCATGAGTCACAGTATTGTGGCATTATGTTGCCATTGACAGTTTTATTTGTTTAAATTTACAGTGACTGAACAGAAGTCTGAATTCCTTTTTGCAGCAGTGATGTCTACGTGTTCCCATATTTTGAAAAGCAGGATAGTTCCCCAAAGAGGGAAAAAAATATTTAAAGCAAAAACGAGTGGTTGAAGCTATACACTGGCAGTATGCCAAGTGCAGTCTGTGCTCCCCTAAGGGACCCCAAGAAACCCCAGTTGAAGATAATGGCCAAAATCCTTTTGCATAGTTATACTTGTATAACATTAAGAATGTAACTTTTGGAGGCAACTTCCCTCAAGTTAAGAATCACCATAGACAATTGTTGCATGCTGAGTCACATAATTCAGTCCACAACAGATAATATCTACAATGATTTTTTTTTAACTTGAAAGCATTAATTTTAACTCTTCCACACTACTAATGATGTGTCATGTACAGAATTTGGGGGGCTGGTAGCATTCTGCTGTAGTGCTTACTTGAAATTATAGCTAAGACAAAAGAAGGATGCAGCACCATATGTATGATTTAAGTGAAGAGGGGGTTAATCTATGGCTTTAATTTTTTGCTTTAAGCATCAACCATAACTTTCCACTGTAATCAGGGACTTTACTCTTTTAGTAATATAAATATTCATTGATTCTGATTGCCTCTGATCTTAACAACAACATCTTTGGTATTTTATTTTTGCAGTTCTTTGCAGTGAGTTTCATGCAGTCTCTGGTGGCATTTTTGCAGCTCCTTGTCTCCTAAAAAGCATTGCTGAATTTAGTAGTAAAGCAAGGTCTGGCAGTGTGCAGGATGGACTACTGTAATGTGCTATGTTTGGGGCTGCTTTTGAAGACTGTTCAACAATTTCCATTAGTTCAAATACAGCTGCTAGGTTGCTGAGCTTCAAAAATAACATTAGGGGCTCCATGTTGGGTATCCTGGCATGGGTGCTGGGGAGATTACTCCACTAAAGGATCACTCCTTTAAGGTAATAATATGGTACTGGAGATAAAGATCAAGATCTTCCATACTCCTGATTACTATGTACGAATGTATGTATATGAAAGTTGTGTCAGATTCCACAGAGGAACATCTGAATGTTTTCAGAGGTCTCATGCTTTACACAAACGCCCTATGAGAGATTTATAGACTTGTGTCTTACACACAACTGGCAAGGGATTTATTTATAGTTTCTGAAGATCTTGCACTTTCTCTTATATTAACCCAACTCTTTCCTCTGGATATCCCTTTGAAATCTACAGTTTTATACAAAATCTTAGTTCGTATATATAGACAATAATTTTAATCCAAAGAGAAAGATGATTTGATTTACTGAACTAGTTTCTTTTATACTATAGTTTAGAAATTAAAACTAAATATTTCAAAAGATACAATTCCAAAAATATATTCTTAATGTTAAAACAAACACATAAACTTTCATGCAAGTCACTTCAAAATGTTACTTAAATTCTCTTAGAGTATGTGTTTTTAGATATTATAAAAGCATAATAGAGCATGGCAAAGCATAAAGCATTTCTAAACAAGTCACATTTTATAACATATTTATTGCACACTCCTGGCAGAAATTTTCTCCCCTTCTCAATGAAAAACAAAGTCTGTGTCTTTTGTATGTTGCCAAAACATGGTACAATTTTTTTATTTATACCCTTGGTTTTAGATACAGTCAAAACACTTTTTAGTCAGTCCCTGAATTTCTTAGGAGTTTAAAGTCACAACATTTGATCATCCCAACTTGAGCAAGGCCCAAGACTTGGGATATTCAGGGCTTGGCCAAAATCTCCCTCCCTTCAGCAATATCTGTTAATGCTTATTAATACAATGAAAACAAAATGTTTACTACATATTCTTCTGTATTTTTTCATTTAATGAAATTTCCCCATTAAAATTTATTATTTTCTGACACCATATAATTTGATTGAAATTAGCAATTAACAATTGTACAATGAAGGTGGAAAAGCACTGAATTGTTCAAAATGTGGTGTGGAGGAGAGTTTTACAGATTACCATGGTCTGCATAACCATGAGTTAGAGATCAAACCAAGCCCGAACACTGAATAAAAACTAAAATGATTAAGCTGAAGCTACAGACATATGATACGAAGATAAGACTCACTGGAAAGGACAGAAATGTCAGGAAAAATTGAAGGCAGAAGGAAAAAGGAAAGACCTAACATGAGTTTGATGGACTCAAACAGCCTTTACTTTGCAAGGCTATAGCAGAGCTGTTAATGACAGACCTTTTGGAGGTTTTCATTAGTAAGGTTGTCATTAGAAATTATTTAATAGCCCAGAAGAACAACTGGTTATTGACAGTAGGGATGTGTACAGCAAAACTTTCATGGTTCTTTCATATTAGGTTATTTCTGGATTGCTTTTTTTTTTTTCATTTCATGTTTTCAGATACTGTCCTTTCATTTAACATGAAGGGGAAACGCTCTTTTGGGTTCTTTCATTTTGGGTTTTCCATTTATGCTTTCTGGTGCTCCAAAAACCCTACAGAATATTTTAAAACTATTCCAAAAAGCAAAAGCTAGGCAACAAAGAATCAATCTACTCCACAAAGGTAGGTAACAGTACACAAGAAGAAAAGTCATCAGCATCAGACTTGGGGACTAGTTTCTAGAGAAACCACAGGCAGTGCACTCACCACCAGAGACCATCCTAAGATGCTCCTTCAGCCAACATATCCCATAACCACCATTCCTTGGTGCACAGCAGAAAATACTTCATTCATTAACCTGGCATCTCTCAATCTGGGTAGCACAAAAGAAAAAAGTGAGGAAGCAGTCAGCCAGAGCAACCAGCTAAACAACAACTGGAACAGCCCCTCCACAACCCACCAAAATATATACTGTACCTTTAGTAGAATAAATGCACAATAAATGAACTAAACAACAACAAAAACACCCATACACACAGCCCCTTCTACCAAAAACCAAGGTAAGTAAGCAAGCAAGTAGATAAAAGCAAAAAATACAATTGAATTCCCTGACGAAAACTAATATGGACATATCTTGTTACCTGCAACTTGATATTTTCTCTTCTCTTCGAGTCCACCAGGTGTCAGCAGACAGACTAGGCACGCAGGAACAAAAGTAATCCAACAAAATCAGGGAAAGTACTCAAAAATGAAGAAGGAGGAAGAGGAGGAGAAAAAGATCCAAGACTGAAGCACAGAGGCAGGCAGGCAGTACAGACAAAGATGGAGTGTCAGGAGCAAAGTTGCACACAATAATCCCATGACAAGGAAGTACTATGAAGCAAAGAACACTCCTCACTGGGTTCAACTTCCAACTAATCCCGGCCCTTTTACAGATTCAGAATTCCTGCTACACAAAATGTTCTGATTGGCTGTTGACAGCAGGGCCTCACAAGGCTATTAGATGAAACATTTCCTAGTTAATTTGACAGACAAAGGGTGAAAGAAAGATTAAATTAAGGAGGGGAAATGAAAGAATATGAAACTTTCATGTATCCCTCTTTCATTAATGAGGAATCAATGTTTCAGAGACTTTTTCAGGAATCAAAAAAACCATGTGAATTTTTTTTAAAAGCCTCTTCCTTTTTCTTTTTTCAAAACACAACAGGCCCATCCCTAGTTGATGGTGGCCCAACCAGAGGACTATGTCTCAACACTATTGAAAAAATATAATGGTCTTCCAGTTCATTTCCAAGTACAATTTACAATCTTGGCATTTATCTTTAAAACCCTACATATCTTAGGAACTAGTCATTTGCAAGAATGATCAGTCAACCTGCTCACCCACTGTGTCAGTTTCAGAGGCTTCCTACTTGATCCTTCCACCAGAAGGCAAGTGTTGGATGTTCTTTATCATAGCTGAGCCATTCATTTTTCTACCTGCTGCCAGCAAAAGATGTTTTTGTTTTCACTAGCTTTTTAAACATATGCTGATGTATTACTGGTCTCTCTGTGTTGTGCTACTTGTTGCTTTATTTGTATTTTGCAGTGTTTCTGTACATTGTTCTTGAAGCTCTGTTGAAAATATACAGTACATAGTTTAACTAAATCAATATTTGAGGGGGAAAAAGTCCAGGACCACTATTACAGCCAACTCATGTTTTCCTCTCCTAAAATTTGTCTGATGGGGTAAGATTAGAATCTTACATCAGTAATTCAGAACTGCTTGTTGTGGGTTTTTCAGGCTCTTTGGCCGTGTTCTGAAGGTTGTTCTTCCTAACGTTTCGCCAGTCTCTGAGTGCTGTCCTATGAAGATGCCGACAACAGAGACTGGTGAAATGTCAGGAAGAACAACCTTCAGAACACGGCCAAAGAGCCCGAAAAACCCACAACGACCATTAGATCCCGGCCGGGAAAGCCTTCGCGAATTCAGAACTATTTATAAAGAGAGCAATCCTAGCCATTCTCCCTAGACAGTAAGTCACACTGTCCTACAAAACTAATGTCTCTTGTTTTGTTAACCAGAAATTATAGCTTTTCCATGTTGCTAAGTAAAAAGTAGATCATGTAGCATGAAAAAGCATCGAGTTGCCCATAGAGGAGAAGCCTGATCTCACTCTATGTGGACAATTGTACTGCGCCCCATGCTATGTGATAAGAAAGTGAGGCCTTACCTTACTAAGTAACACCAATGTATTAATAGGAAAAACTTAAAATTCTCTCTCCACAGAGAGTGCTGTCCTTCCACATGACTTGTGCACAAGCTTGTGAGTGGAGTGAGTGGTTTGTCTATATGGATGCACATGGGTGGGTATGTTTAAACAACAGTGTTGGATGCTACTCAGCACCTGGCATGTGGACCTCTGGTGTGCTTACCAGGAGCTTATGGGCTCCTTTGGCTGAGACAGATTCTCTACTTTGGCTGTTACAGAGTCCAACCTATGGAGTATTTCAAAAACAATATTCCCCAGTTGGAGGCCTCCGGAGGATTTGTACTGTGACTCTCATCATAGCTGTAGCTGGTGGGAATTGTTCTCCAAAATGAATAGAGACCACCATGTTGGGAAAGGCTGAAGCCCATCTACCATTGTTTAATCTGTACAAAGTATCTCTTTAGCTCTCCCTAGCTGTTGATAATCCTGTGGTCATCTCTACCTGCTTGCAGTGCTGTAGAGCTGTGCAAGGAAATATATTAGGCACTTTCCTTTTTTTTAAGCAGCAGGTCCAGATATAAAAGTATTAATATCTCATTTCAGGGCCTGAAATCTGTCAAAACAAATTGCAAGGGTGACTCTTTGTTGAAGAACCTTGCCTGAAGTTCATCTGCTAAGGTTAGCTTTATAATAGCTTTTTCAAACCTCATGAATTATCTTGCTCTATATAGCTAGATCTTCAGCAGACAGATTCATGATCCTGCAAAGAAATTTGCCTTGGAGGAGAAGCAGGGGAGAATGGAGCCAAAAAATAATTCCTTATGTTTTTACTTAGTTTATCAGGAACTGAGCCTTATGTGACAAGGCTGCAATTAATATTGGTCATAAAACAGGAGGCTTGTCCAATTGATCTCATTATGGCAGTTCTATCCGCCAGATTGTTGAAAGGGATTCCCCTATTATCTGTGTCTGACACGTATTCCTAATCAACCCAGCCAATTCTGCTTTGACAAAGGCCTGCCACACAAATGGAGGCAATATTTATTCCAGTCAGGGCTATTAGTGTAAAAAATGTGTCACACATTTGCAGACATATTAGCTTCTATCCCACAGTGGCCATTAATCGCGGCATTTCCTCTTTGGAAAGGTTTTAAATACAGGCTGCACTGTCAGTAACTGCTTAGAAACCATATGAGATGTTTTGTTTCTGCTTAGATTTGTTCCCAAAGATGCTGCTACAAGTGGGGACAGGTTTGGAGAAATGGCCTCCACCCAAATAGGAAATGCCACATTACAGATACACTTTCTGTTACAGGGGTTTTGACCTAAACTTCACAATAGTGGGTTATAAGTTACTTTAAAAAAAAAAACAATCAGTGTTAACAATCATGTATTTCAAAAGCAATGAGTTGAGGGGAAAGAATAATATCATTTTGTGTGTATATGTAATAAATAATGTTTTGCAGATACTTTGTTTACTTTGTAAAGGGCGTTTCATAATTTTTAAAGGCATTTTGAGTGCTTTTTTTTTTTAGTTGCATGCCATTTTCTCGTCAATCCTAGGTTGTTGTTTTTTTCGAGAAGGGACTGAAAACTATTGAAAAGGGACAGAGACACTGAGTCTCTTTTTCATCATTTATAACTAAAACAAAATAAAGTCTTGTGGCATCTCTTAAGACTAACAGAGCAGGATGGATCAACCTAAGTGGAAACACATGTGGACACCATTATTTGGTTCAAACCAAACTGTATCAACAGTGATCCATTTACTGATCTACTGGAAGGTGATGATAAAACAAAACAACCTGCAGTTGGAGGCAGAACTTCATTGCTCTGCTGTGTAGTTCCTTGCACTTCCCATGACCAGCAAAACAAGAATACAAATAATACCAAATTGATGGGAGGGGAGGGGGAGAGATGGCAAAACAAATTGAGCACATTAAGACGTTGGAGACAAAAATGAAGAATTGCTGCCCAGAATATCATTTAAAAATTAAAAAAATAACATAATACAGAAAACAACTCTACCCATAGTGCTGGATTTGTAATGGTGACCATATTCTTCTCCTTTTCTGCAGTTTAGGGTGGGACACAGACCTTTTCACAGTGTCTTTTAATATATAATTACAACCCAGCTTCTTTTAATGCACACATTTGTTTACTCTGAACTATTTCGGACACAGGCCAAAGACCCAGAGGGCCAGTACAGTGAGGGAGCAGATGGGAGCATGGAGCAGGTCATCAGGTTAGCAATATTTTAAGAACAATTATACATCATTGAATGGCTGTTTTTAGTTCAATCAGCATTCTCTCCGAGGGAAGAAGATGCTGATGATACAGAAATGAAGGACTCTTGAAGTTTAAATTGGATTACTGAATTCGCTGGTTGATCTGAAAGTTGAGCACTGAGTTCTTGGTATTCAGAATATAGCAGGGATGACTCTAAGTAGAGGGTGGTGGTTGCCTCAGGTGGCAGATACTATGAGGTGTGGAGTGGGAGGGATGTGTTTGGAGAGCAGAGTCCTGAAAGCTACAAGACTTGTTTGGTGCCCCCTTAACCAGCCAGCTGCCCCTGCCCTAAAGTGCAAGATGCCATCCTGTATTGAAGTAAAATTCAGCTGCTCATCTGACTGGCTTCTGTATATTGACCTGGGCCTGGGTGGGAGGCTGCCATTTTATCCTTCATTTTTCAGTCTAAATCTATGATTGCATTCTGGGGCTGGCCCATGGCATTTTGCTGTTTGAGAAAGAGTGGCCACATGCACACATAATTTATTTATTTTGTTTATTTAAAATATTTTTTTACTCTTCCTCTCTCCTTTAAAAGGACCCAAGGAGGCTTACATCCTTGAAAGACAACATTTAAAGCTGAAAACAATGAGTATGCAAACAGTAAAAAGGAACAAATACCACTCTGAGAGATGGTAAACAGAAACAGTACATGCAACCCAGACAGAGCAGTAATGCATAACAATCCATCTAAAATGTCTTTGCCGGCTTGCGGAACAAAGATGGGGCCAGTCTGGCCTCCTGTGGGAGGGAGTTCCAAAGTCTGGGAGCAGCAACAGAGAAGTCCCTCTCCCGTGGTCCCATCAGATGCACTTGTGAAGGTAGTGGGACTGAAAGAAAGGCCTCTCCTGATGATCTTAACACCCAGGCCAGCTCATAATGGGAGATATGGCCTTTGAAATAGCTTGGATCCAGGCCAATTTGGGCTTTATAGGTTAAAATCAGCACTTTGATTTGTGCCCAGAAATGGATTGGCAGCCACTGGAGCTTTGGTAACAGGGGGGATTTATGTGATCCCTGGAACCAGCCCCAGTTGGCAATCTGGCTGCTGCATTTTGGACCCACTGGAGTTTCCTGGCACTTTCCATTGGCAGCCCCACCCTAGCTGAGTGATCTTATTTTGACACCTGAGGTTAAAAACAAAAAGACAAACAAAAAACCGCAAGTGCCCCTTACAATTAGTAAAAATGAGACCATAATGAATTAAATAGCATTTTTATTGATGCTGAAAACCTGAGGAGGTCACCTTCCTCTCTCTGCCTAATGTTTTAGCTGGTCTTGATTGCTACTGAGAGAATAAGATGATGTTCTAAAGAAGACAAATGGATAGAAAAACCTAATATTTTCATTCCCTTCAACAAATCAGAAAAGAATAGCTTAATAGGCCACACGCCCTACTTCCACAGCAACTGGGCTGCCATCATTATCATTTAGTATTTATAAACTCTCCCCATGTCATAGGTCATTGCAGAGATTAAAAATAAAGAAGGCCTTGCTCGTAGCGTACAAGGCAGAGAACATGGAAGGAAGCATCTTGTCAGGGGAATTTAGGGGTCATCAAGAAACCAGCAATAAAACAGTCCCTTAATCTGGCAGAATAATAATAATAATAAAAATCAAAGTGAAAGAGAGGACCGAGATGTGGCTAATAATTTCTTCAAAGGGTAGGAGAATCGCTGGGAAGAGGCCTCTATGTACAGGAAGCAGCAAAAGAAAAGGCGAGAAGAAAAGGGAGGGAAAGTTTTACCATAGCTGTTCTATTATATGTTTAAATATCAATGGCCATTGAATATGACAATGTCTGTCATTAGAGGTACTGTAATGATAACTTCATTGCTATAGTCAATGTTCTGTTTTAAAGTGCCACATGTACAATGAAATGGATTCATTCTTTTATGTAACTAGCAGCCACCATCAAAAAGCGCATTTTCCTTTTATTCCTCTGACCATCCAGCCTCACAGCTTTTCATACTGGCCGTAAGTCTGAACTTTGGAATGATCAAATATACCAGAAAATTCTCTCTCCCTTCCTTTTTGGTCAATGGCTAAACCTTATGAAACCAGAGATCAAAAGAAACCTGCTATCTTCTACGGACTGTGGTTCTATTCATGGGAGTAAAATAGGCTGTCATCGCCATCAAACAGCTGCTTGTTGTTGCCAAGAAAGGCAGCAGCTGGCTCCCACAAAGCCAGCTCAGAAGGGCTTCCTCTAAAGGAGGTATATGCATGTGACACACCCTGCTCCTCACATTTGCCCTGGAGTAGTTGGTGGATCACATCATCTAGCCTAAAAGTTCTGCATAGCTTCTTCCACTCTTAATTTAGGGGTGAGCAATAGCTGCCCCGCAAAGATCATGCACCACCCTCTGCCTGTTTTTGTGAGTCTTGCTATTATGGCACCAAAGGTCGGCAGGATGATGGTAGTGGTGGTGGTGTCTGCCTCTTAAAAGCCTCTCGGGACCATGATTCTTCTTTGAAAGGAAGCTCCAGGGAGTTTGATGCCACCTCAGCACTGAAATGTGGTGGTATAGGAGCAAATTCAGTGACACAGTAAGAGTGCTGCCTCATTGGACTTGTACGGGCCATGTGTTTCTCAAAGCTGACCACCCCTGCCATTGTTTATGTCATGTTACTATGCTATTGGGCTCTCTGAAGCATCCTCAGCTGGGCGAAATTGTCTTGTTCTGTTTCATAACTAAATGTATTCACTCTTGGTGCCCTAGATGTCCAGAAATCATTTTCAGAACATTTGGGACAGGCCAATTCTCTCTCTTTCTTCATGGGGTGTAGTTGCCAGAACATTCTTCTAGGGCTTTCCAGATGTTTAGACCTACAAATCCCATCATTCCCGGGCACTGACAAAACTTTTGGGGACCGTAAGACTCGTATGTTACAACACCTGGAGGAACCAGGTTAAAGAAGGCTGGGTTAGAGTGCTGTACCAAGACTAGATTGTCACCTATTTATGAGTCATCAGAATACTTGAAGCTCAATGAACCATTTAGGGCAATTCTCTTTCATGCAGTCCTGTGGCCCTACTGGTTGGGGATTCTAGTGCTTGTAGACACCCAAAGTAAAGTTTTCAAGCTGTGGTTGCAGCTAGTTTTAGACAACAGAAGAGTCATCAATGCTAGTTGACCTACTGCAAATTACACAGAAACCTACTAGTAAATCCAGGTTTGTTTCTTCCCAGTCTGGCTCAAGAGTTTCGGTGTACAACAGAATCAGTATAACATGACAAACTTCAGAAGTGTTAAAAAAGTGGGAGGGAAAACAGGATTAGACCTCTTAAAATATTAGGTGCAGATAAGGCCAATAGTGTAAGTAAGCCTACCATCAAAAGCACCAGTGAACGATTTTCTGCACTGAAGTTACAACCCACTGAGGAACAAGTTGCTTCTATGGTCTTTGATTTCTCTGGGGTTGATCAGTGCGTTCCACTCCTGACATTATCAGGTACTATCAGTGTTTCATCTGGTATACTTAATGTTTTCTTGCTTCTTGATAAAAAAAAACAGACTTGACAATCTTGTTTCACTGTACTCATAAAGAAGATGCAATGAACTCAAAACATGTGTAATAAAATAATAGCATTTAAAGCAAATCAAGGTATGGAACTACTGAAGAAGGAATAGTGGTGGGCAGAACAGTTTGAACACAAGAGAATAAGAGTAGCTGGCTCATGGATGACTCAGCCTTCCATCCTTCTGAGGTCAGTAAACTGAGGCCCCAGCTCACTAGGGGTCAAGTTGTTTGCATAATTATGTTGTAAACCACCCAGAGAGAGCTCTAGCACTATAGGGTAGTATAAAAGTCAAAACAACAAGAGAATAATATGTAAAGTGACACATAGGTTGCAGACTTGTACACCCTGATCTGAGAATATATCCCGTCAAATGCCCCTGCTTCATTGTAAGTCTTTAGGAAAATAAATGACTAAATTAGCTAAATTAATTATGAGCTCCAACTAGAGTTGATCTATTGATTGAATTGGACTTGTTAAGTCAATGGTTTCTGCTAAACTAGATCCATTGATTTAAGATGATTTAGTTGATATAGTTGATTTAGTCTGGTAAGTGCCACAATATTTAATTATCCGCAAAACATGATGTTTTTAAAACCCCAAATCATTATATTCCTAGCTGATGTCCTATATTGTTGTTGCCAAACTGTCCTAGAAATGCATCTATAATTTCTGGGAATGATGTATGTTGCTTCATTGACTACACTTAATTCCAAGGAAATACATAGAGGCTAGAGCTCCTCATCATGATTAAACACAGTCGGATCAAAGCTGAGGATACGATGACACAATGACATCATCTGTGTTGATTTCTCTTTAAGAAATTCCACCGTTACTTATTACTGATTGCAGATCCTTCATTTTTAAAAAAGCAACAACAACAAAAGACAGAGCAGAAGATGAGAATGAATTCCCATTTGTTTCCAGTCTTTACAAAGGAGAAAAAAGAGTTTGAACAAAGTTCTTTGTGGCCGATTTGTCCATGGTATACTTGAAAGGCAAGGGGTAAGAAGAATCCAAGTCTCCTCCTTTGTAGAGGAAATGTGTGGGCTGGTGGCGGTTGGCCAATGACCGCTGACATCACAGGTCCCTTGGAATGCCTCTGAATAACGTGGGTGTGGAGACCGAAGGGATCGTGAAGAGCAACCTGGAGGATCAACCAAGGGAAACAGAGCACAGAGATCTAATCTAAGCAAGAGGCTTAGATTAGTTTGCACCTGGAAGACGTGGCAAAGCAATGGCCAGCCCTGATAGGGACTTCCATTTCCCAAGCCAACTGTCACGTTTCTTTTGAGACACAGGAAGAAGTATCGTTAACTCTATCTGGCTTGAAATATTTGGATCTGTGTACTTGAATATCCATAGTTTTGATTTTTATCTCCTTCTCTGCCTTTGGCTGTCCATAAGAACAGTTTAAGAGAAACGGACATTGTACAATTTTTACAGCTGAGGTGACTTTAATCCTTACCATCGATATATGTCTAGCTGTCAGCTTTCCAGTGCAGCAGGTTGCGGCCCTTCCATCTTACTCCTTCCTTGCCTACGTGTCTCGGCTTCTCCAGCCAGGGGAAAGGAACAAACAGGACGAGCCACCCGTCAAGAGGGCTTGGAGAAATCCCTTTTTGGATTACCACTTCCAGAATTCCCCCAGTGAGCATAGGCCAAAAAAGTAAACATTTTTAGTTCTGGCAGTCAGCCCTTGCTTTTCTTCTTCCAATAATGGAAGTATAATGCCATTTTATGATTTTTAACATGTTGAGAGATCATAGCTCTATTTTTGCTGTCTAACCCATAGAGTTTAGCTACTTTTCTAGTTGCAGGGATGTGACCTCACTGATTGGCAGAGGAGAAATTGTTACAGGATTCAAGTACTGCCTTGTGCTCTGTGGCAGGTGTTTGGTGGAAGTTGTTGAGATAGCTATAAGGTGGATAGGAAAAGAGGGTACTGTATTTTGTACCATAGATGATCAGCCGGTAACATTTAGTTATTTCAAAAAGCAATTGAAAGTAATTATGTTACTTTTCCAGACACAGAGCAGGAGTAACTAAATCAAAGTGAGATTTTAGCTCAATAGGATTAAGGAAGGAGTGGTAGAAGAAACTGTTTCTTTCCAGCTGCCTTGGGAAATTTAAACATATAAGGATAGATTTTCAGATTGCAGCCAGTCATCCCTTGTTAGAATGAAACGTAGTAAATGTAATAAATAAGTGCAGCAATCTATCTGTTGCATCATAATGCGTCCACAACTACATCCATGTGACTCTATAACTTCATCCATAGGGCAACACATATCCCTGATACACTTATATTGACTTAACAAACACTAGCAAGTCCTAGGATACCTTAAAGCATCTTTCCTTAATCTGGTAGCTTCCCAGATGTTTTAGATTACAATTCCCAGATGCCTGATTATTACTTGTGTCAAACTGGGATTTTAGAAGTTGAATTCCAAGCCATTGAGACTAGAGATAAAGCTCGCCTTAAAGGCTAGCAAATGGATTGTGACATGTGTTCCTTGAATGTAAATATCAGCTTCTTCAGATACCCAGTCTGATGTCTTGTTGCTGTTCAAAGTGGTGTCTAAAGATTTTCAAATGAAAAACAAAGGGTTTTAGAATTTTTAAAAAAACTAAGCTACAGTGCCTTCAAAACAGCATTTTATAATGAAAATGCAAAGATTATTAACCATCTTCAACCACAGTGCCTCTATGGTAGACAATTAAAGTTGAATTAGTATGTAACTAAAGATTCTGTGACAGTTATTATTATATAAGTTGATTCTGGTAGTCGGATGTTGACTTTGTATAATGCATTCTCTAAATATTACAGCAAACATGGCATCATATATAACAGTTACCTTGTCAAAATGCTGTTTGGTGCAAATTAAATTATCGACAGCAATATAATTTTCTATTCACTTTATTATTTTGATTCATTTCATCTGTCAGCATACACAGTTGTTTATCATGAATGGGGGGGGGAGAGACTGATACTGAAAAAATTATTTTCTTTCCTTTGTTTCTCACTTTGGAGTAACACTTCTTCTCAGCTAAGCTCATTACAGTCACAGTTGTCAATATAGAACCTGATGTTCGTTGCAAACATGTTTTCAGAGTTGACATTTCCTAACACTGACTAAGACAAGAGGGTGCTTTGAAGCTACAATTTCATTAGAGTAACTTGAACCCCTATTAAACTTTCCTGGAAACTACAGTCACACTGTGTAGTCAGCAAGAGACATGTATGATGCTTTAAACGACAGCCTAAGTACAGTGTCTCAAACATTATACTGTAGCTGTACGGCCTAATTTTTGTAGAAGTAAGGAGAACTGTGTTTGCTTCTTTTTTGTAAGCCACCAAATATTTGAACATTTTAAGCAGTGCATTTGTCACGATCATAGACAGCAACCATGTATCTGAGGGAGGGAGGGAGCTCAGTCAGTCAGAAGAGTATAAGCTTCGGAGGATGAAACACAAACTTTGAAAGCCGAAACTCAAGCTTGACAGGCATGACCTCCTTAATCAAGAGCCCACAGAACCTCAAGAGAAAGCACTCCCTGAGCCAAATTCTTCCAGAGGAGGCACTTTCAGTACTATGGTCACCTTCCCACTCCTCAGTGTCCACTGTCCTGACCAGTACATGGACAAAACGTCAAGTCAAAAAGAGAGAGGAGAAGGAGCTTTCTACTCCTCAAAAAGGGATTGGGGCTTGCCTGCTCCAGAGGGAGTATGAAGGCTCAGATGGAACTACAGCAGACCTCGAGAATAAGTGATCCCTCCAAGGTTCTGAAGAAGCTGAGGACCTCTCAGTGAGCACCCTCGATTTACAACTGAAGAGTTATTGACCTTTAATTGGATATGAAGCTCTATTAATTCCTTGAGCTGCTTTTGTCCTTCACTCAAGACCACAGGCTGGACCAGCATGCTTCCTCTGGGAACTAAACTTAATACACCTCCTGGCAACTAAATCTCATTAGGAATGGACAATGTGGGAGTTCATTTGAAAGGCTTCTCAGTTAGCCCTAGGCTGCTTTTGCGCTTCTGCAGAGATGTAGTGTGTATGCACGCCAATGAAAAGGATGAGTCTGGGAGAGGAACTGTTTTGCTGTGCAGTAGTGGTTTACCAAGTGGCAAATGTTTGCTCATATTGTGTGTATGTAATCTGGAAAAGTTTATCATTTGAGATGCCAGTATTTAGGACTGTATTGTTTTTGCTACCCTCTAATTAATCACCTACTGGAGAGCACCAGTAGTCCCCAAATGACAAATGATGCAAAGTCAGCATGTAACTTTTCAGGATGCTAAACTTGTGTTATAAACAACACACATACTGAAGGAAATTGTGGTTCAGTGAATGCTATGTTAATGGGGAAACCTTTTTTTAAAGTAAAGATTGGTTTGGCTGTACAGCTGTTTTAGAGTAAGTGAATTGCTCAACAGTTTTCCTTTCAGGTCAGCCTTCCTCAGTCAACCATTAGTTTTCCATCATCTGGGGATCATGGAAGTTGCAGTCCAATGTACCTGGAGAGCAGTAGGTTGGGACACAATGATTTATATGAATGATTAACCTTTCTGGTTCCCTAGAAAAGCCAGATGACATGGGCTGTCTTGTCTGGCAAAGGAGCAGGGATGACAGAAGAAAAGGAAAAGAAGCAATGAGCTTGGGTACTGTGTTTATGCTTTGAGCCCGTTGGAGGAAATGTAATATAAAAATGATATAAATTCAATGAATGAATGAATGGGCTACTGAAATAATATATAATATCTGCTTATTCTGATTTATAGATTTTCATATGTAACAGCAAGAGGATTAACACTCGGACTGAGTCAGATGGGGGCAGTTTCTGAAGGGAAAATATAGGCTTGTCTCTGATGGCATTTCTCCTGTAATAACCAGATCCTGTACATATGTTGTTATTATTATCATTATTTTTAGGTCGCCTTTCTCCCAATAAGAGGACCCAAGGTGACTCACAGTATTAAAAATAATTGAATTAAAAACATAATAAGCTAAACATTTAAAAAATTAAGATATACACTAATTAAAATACAATTGAATAATTAAAAGTAAGTAAACATTAAAACGATCTTAACTTTAAAAGCATATTCAGGGATTCGATCATGGGTTCCTCAAGAGTCAGTGGAAGGACAAAAGGGAGGGGGCTCACCTCAACTCCTGAGGGAGAGCATTCCACAATTTGGGAGCAGCCACAGAGAAGGCCTCACTTCTCTTTATATACTGATGCACTCCTCCCTCCTCCAGCACACCATGAAGAGGAGTATGGGATTTTCAGATCCCATTTGGATTCATCACATTTGGTGGCCTCCCAAACAAACAGATGGTGGTTATTTGTCATGTGGCAGTGTTGCTGTTGTCTCCTCACATGTGGACAGGTGCATCAGAATGTAAAAGACAACTTAGGTATGGATTCAGGAAATGGCCAGTATTATGAAGAACGGGGCTAAAAGAACCAAAGAGAGACATTAACCCAGCTCCCCTTTCTTTACAATTCAAAGCAGGAAATGTCCCTTTCTCTGCTCACCCACAAGGGAGAGGGGAAGACTGTCTCCCTTTGAACAATATATTCATGTTGATTTTGTGGTGACAGTGGCTGCTACTACCGATTTATCAATATCCCTTTTTAAAAAGGGTACGAGCACAGTGGCCACAAAGTGGCCACAGTGCCCAAAACCCTGACCATTTCACATAGGAAATAAATCTACAGCAATGTTCACACATGCTGAAAAGATAAGGAATGAAGCGATACATAATCAGTACAATTTAAAACCTCTTTCCTGGCAATGAGTAAATAAACTGATTGCCAGGGCAAATGAATCGATGTTAGCCATGTGTTATGTAAATAGAAAATTTTGAAACAATCCAAATATTTGAATTTGAAACAATCCAATTAATGGCAAAAACAGTATATCTGGGGTTATTTTGGCAAGTGTAATTGAGCCCTAAGTCAGAGTAGGCAAGGCATTTCCTATCACACACTAAGTCATGCAGTTGACGTGTGGTACAAAATACCTTCTTAACTTATGGCAGTTCACCACTGAAACTTATGCCACTGTCATTATGCCAGGAAAGGTAACTAATAAGATTCTGGCTTCTTCTTTTTAAAATTAGCACTCAGACTGCATGACCAAAAAAAATCAATTAAGTACATAAATTAACTAATTTGCAATGCTTGAATTATGGAAGAAAGTTAGATGGGCCTGAGTGGAATCAACAACTCTGGTCACCACCTGTCTTGCAGGCATTAGCCAAATCATTCCCACCTTTCCTTAGCTTTCTAGAAAAGAGAGTGAAAGCGGATGTAAGGAGCCAATTTGCCCAGAAAGCTGGATTGGTTCCTAGAGGGTCAAGCAGGTGCCCCACCCCAAATTCCATCTCAACTCCCCAGGCTCTGGCCCACAGACTGGCCCTTTTCTCTGTGCACAGAGAGGCCCAGAACAAGCTCTCTGTTGCCCTCTCTCTCTTTCTCTCGCTCTGCACAGACAAAGAGACTGACCTCAGGGTTTGAGGGAGGGCAAAAGGCCTTTTCCTGGACCTCAGTAAGCCAGAGGGAGAGCTGAGCCCGTTTGGCTCAGCAATGAGCCAAACGGGCTATTACAAAAGGCAGGGTAACAAGCAGTCTTTTCTTACTTTGTTCCAGGCCCTGCATATGAGTTGATTTTAGCTTGAGCTGGAAAAATGGCTTTTTGACTACAACCCCAGACAGCATGGCTATTAGTGGCTCAACATGGCTACTGGGAGTTGCCCAGAGAATGTTTCCAAACTCTGTTCCTGATGGACAATTAAGCAGGTAAAGAGACGATGGTAGGAACATTGTGTCTCAGATAGCCCATAGTAACTGTTTTTAATGCAAGTGTGAGACTGCCTGTTTCACACAACCTGCTTTAATGCAAATCCTGACATGAAAGCAGGATGTGGAGCAGTTCCTAGCCCACAGGCTGGCCATTGCTGGGAGGCTTCCCACTGCTACTGACAGCATCAGGGTCAGGCCAGCTGTTCAGGGAAAAAGAAGCCACTGGAGCTGCCCAAACTCCAGCAGAAACTGTTACAGAGTTTGGAATTTCCGATAAAATTCTTTTTGCTACATAGTAGAAGTACAGAGACAAGTAAAGAACAGTTTCAACATTCCTGGAGTCCACCCTCTTCTCGTTAACGGGGACTTAAAATCTCAGTAACTCATTACGAGACATTTTTAAGTGAAAGAATAAAAACATTTATTTACTTAGTTACTTGAAATTACAGACTTCTATCTGTTGCGTTCTTTTACTGCACATGTACTTAGCAACCAACTGAACAAATCAACAGTAAACAAACAACTGCCACCAATGGAGAAAAGGGGGGGGGAAGAAAGCACTCAGCAGAGATGTGAGGCTCTCTTTGAATTTCAAAAGCTGGAAGGAATAATCGGTTCATGCTGGATAGACAGACAATCACCCCAGCCTAGAAAAGTCCATCCCAGTCACACAAACCACAGACAGAATGTGTAGCTGAAATTCCAGCAGAAACAAAATCGCCAGCCAGCTGGAGCTATGGAGGCCAGGAAATGTCCGCAACCCTGGCTAGCCAGTGACACCGTTCTTGCCTGAGGAGCAGCTCCAGTGACTCTATTTTTGCCACGCGTCAATCTCCAACCAGGTGCTGTCAGTAGCAGGAACCCTCCCAGGACTGGCTGGCCAGCCAGAAGCCCCAGTGCAGGTATTAAAAAGCACCAATACACACCAGGGCTTGTATCGTGTGAAATGACCAAAGTTGTTGCGAAGTGACTTCAGTCCTTCCTGCAAGCATAGCTGCAGTCTAGGTTGCCCTGTTGAGCCACAGAGAAGCATGGCTGATACAAAGAGCTGGAAGCAGAACAGGAGGGTGTTATGTGGTTGGCATCCAACCACCAGATATGCTTTCCATAGAGGGAGGCACGTCTGTCTCCATTGCCTTTACTGTCTCCTAGCTCTCCAAATTTTTGCTCATCTTTATCAGAAACAAACCTTTTATTTCAAAAACAAAACTGCTAGTTCTAAGGCACCTACTGTATTAAGTAAAGAAACTGCCCATTTACTCCTTTCCTACTCAGTTGTGACTTGATAGAAAAGTTGCTGGACATCTCCTGCTTCCAGACAAAACAAACACCTTCAGAAGGCCATGTGCCTTGCCTCTTTTTGCAGGTGCCCATATGGTGCTAGGGTTCTTTTTGAAAGCAAAAAGATGGTGCACATTCGACTGGGAAGCTTCCAGATATTACTGCAAGGGAAATACCATCATCCTAAATTCAGCTGCCTGTGCAAAAAGGCATAAAAAAATAAACCAAGAAGTATGAAAGGGTCAAACAGCAGTTGGGACTCAATAAAAAAAAATCTTATGATATATTGAGAATAATAGCATTATCCAGATGTCCAAGGAGTTTCTGTTAAGATCAATGGTTAATCGGAAACGTACAAGGTACAAATGCTCCATTTGGAAGAGTGCTAAGACTCTGTACATATAGGCCTCTGTTTGGAGTGTTTGCATCGGCAGTTACAAAGTCAGGGGAGGGAAGCGTGTTTATTTCAGATCCTCTGCCATGGGATCATCTATTCGGTAAATAGGTGAACCAGTCCATGGGTTATTTCACACAACCAGTTTGCCTATCGAAATTTAGGAACGATGGATCAGAAATGATGGTTAAGAGGTGCCCACATAAGTGGGCCCACATAAGCCGCTTACTATTTCCTGAACAAAATAGGTCAAACAAATATACCCCCCCCAAAAAAAAAAAGTTAGAAGGACATTCAGGGGAACTGTTTCAATTAAGTACCTGCTGATCCTCTCGTCGGTTATTTCATTACATTATAGGTCTCACAAGTCACATCTGATTTTCGGTTCCCCGTCCTTTACCTCTTTGAGTTTCCTTGTGGATTTTTATTAAATGAAAATGTAGGATATCCATGTTTGGGTAAAAAATGTTAACAATACTAACAAGTTATAGATAAATTATCTAGGTGCCTTCTTGGAAACCGGGCTCCAGTTCCTTGACCTTTAGTTCATCTTCAATTGAAGGAGCATCACTAGATAGGATTCACTAGTGCATCATGTCCGATTATAATAATTATACGCCATCAAGTTGGTTTTGACTTATGATGACCCTTTCCAGGATTTCCTCAGCATATAGTACTCAGAGGTGATTCACCGTTCCCTTCTCTGGGGCTGTGTAGCCTGCCTGAGGACACACAGCCTGCTTCTCGTTCTGCAAGGCACTGGGGAGGAGGGGGGGTTTCAAACTCCCAACTCCTGAGTCCACAGTCAGCAACCTCAACTTACTGAGACAAAAAAACTAGATTAAATAAGATACTTCATTAAAAGCTTAGCACGTAGAGAAACCTTGTTTTCTTTTTTACTTACAAGTTAGCAGGAGGTGGATAGTCCAGATTAATATGTGGGTGTGTGCATTATTTATGTTATTTATTCATTTATCACATTTTCACAAGGCCTTTCTCCCAGGAAAGGAACTCAAGGCGGCTCACAACATCATTAAAATAAACAGGAAGTAAAATACAGCACTTAGACTATTAAAAAGCTATTAAATAAGGTAAGATTAAGATAAGTCTAAGAAAACAAATTTAAACAATGCAAAAACATTAAAAAGCCATTAGAGTGGATATAAAGCATCAACCATGGGGCTTTTAACTATATTAAAATTAGATAACAAAAGCCAGTCTGAAGAGAAAGGTTTTCACTTCTTGCCAAGAGAGACAAAAACAAGCATAACATCATGGGGTCAGGTATTCCATAACCTGGGAGCAACATACTTTCATGGTGACAGGGCCAAGCGGAGGGACATCAAGTCACTGCCAACTCGTGGCAACCCCAGTAGGGTTTTCAGATAAGAGAGGTTCAAACTATGCCTTCAACCAGTTCTCTTTTGCTCCTAATTTCTCTGTCTTGTGGGGGCAAAAGAAAGACAAAATTTCTCAGTGGGGGGCATGGAGTCTTGCATCTGGAACACATCTGGAAGGCACTGGCAAGGAGAAAAGGGAGGTTCTGGTGCTAAATTATATATATGTATATATATGTATATGTATATATATATATGTATATATATACAGTATATGTATATATGTATATATGTATATATGTATATGTATGTATATGTATATATATATATATGTATATATGTATATATGTACAGTATATGTGTATATATATACATATGTATATATATATGTATATATGTATATGTATATGTATGTATATGTATGTATATATATATATGTATATATGTATATATGTATATATGTATATGTATATATATACATATGTGTATATATATATGTATATATGTGTATATGTATATGTATATGTATGTATATATATGTGTGTGTGTGTGTGTGTATATATTTAGCACCAGAACCTCCCTATATAATATAATATTATATATTATTTAGCACCAATCGTAACAACACAATGGTAACATGAGCGTAAATTAAAACTAAGTATGATCAAGGCAGGATTCAGTTATACTTCCTGGACAGAGTGGTGTGGGGGACCTCTTGAAAGGTGTTTGGGTGGTGCACATTGTCAAGAGAAGTAAAAGTTACTACAGCAACGTGCTGTAGTAACTTCCCTGCCACTTCCATCTGTTGTTTCCTTTAGTGGCTCAAGAGTCTGCTTCAGCACCTCCTCCTTCCAGCCCCTCTATGCCAAATTACTGTACAGAGAGGGTCAGTCTACTCGTTTTGCGAATGCATGTGCGAAAAGGAACGCGTCGTCATGGCTGTTCAAATGAGCTCTTCTGTGAATATGCCCATCTGGTGTTACAAGCAAACAATCTCCTTCTTGGTGCGTATCAGCTGGTGAGACATAGTGGGAGTGCAACTGTTCTTGCTGGATTGTCGAAGAAAGGAACAGCTTGTTCCAATACTATTCCAAATATATAATTAGATGGAATGGAAAGTGATTAGTGAGGGGGAGGCAATCAAATAGATAAAACACACACGCACATACACACACAACCAAGCACATTGGGAGCACATTGAAGGGTGCTGTGAGGTACTGACATGCTACTAAATGCAGAAGGTGGGGAGAGAGGGAGTCTGCTAGTTTTGGGAAACACCACATAGAGCCGTGTTGTGGTGTCAGGAATCTGCTCCAGGGAGGATCCATTAACGTTCCCTGCATTTTCAGTTCAAACATCATGTTGAATACATTGCTTAGATCTCCTTTGTGGAAATCTGAGAACAAGTCGAAATGTCTGGCCCACTTGAATGGAGCTGGAGAAGTTACTTTTCAGAGAAATTCTGATGCGTTGAAGAGATACCTAGAACTGAACAGTGGGTGTCTGAGCATCATCCTGCTCAGTATCTAACTACGGATAGCTTTGTACAAATGTACAAGAATGGTTGTTTATTTTAAAAATGCCCATTGGTTCTTGAGAAAAAGTGAGCCCTTCGCTCCTTGTATTCCCCACCCACTGCAGGCCCATATTAATTCTGTACAATGTGTGAGAACATTTTCAACTAAAGTGCAGGTTTTCTCCAGCAGTTTTGCCATTGCTTTTTTTAAAAAAGGCAGCACAAAATAAGCCTTTACCATAGAAATAAAACATAGGTTTGTGTTCTTATATGATGCACAGAACATGCCACATGGAGGCAGTATCCTGAAAAAGCCTTATTATGTGAAAACTGCAAATGACGTTCCACCAGGCAGTGGTCTTCGAGTACCCATGAAGTGGTTGTGTATTTCCAAGGTTCGGTGATATGTCCCCTAGCATGATCTCAATCAGACCATTCACAGACTTTATAAGATGGAGGGGGAAGTGTTAGCCTCAAGATATTTTGTACTCCAGTGCCCTACTCTTAAACATCCTCAGTAGGTTTTCTGGAAGCTGAAGTCCAAAAGGTCGGGGAGGGCCTGAGAAATTTAACATATGGAGAAAAATCAGACCAGGAAGGTCATGTAAGAACTGAATCAACCGCACGGGGATTCTGTCAGTGGCTATTCCTGTGCATGGAATGCCATATTTTTCAGCTTACCTGAGCTGCCCTCCCCCTAACACAATGCCCATCAAAGCCATTGCTTTCTCTCATGCTGTTTCGGGGGCAGGACAGGAACAACAGCATCCTTTGAGCCCCCATTGCGTGGAAGGTTTTAGAGGAATATCTATAGGGACTCTGTTTTCAGATTTTCTTTCTCCCTCCTCTGTCAGTCGCAGCTGACAGGAGGCAGGCTTAGGAGGTGCTTGGAAAGGAAGTGGAGAAAAGGGCAAAGCAACATTGGGGAAAATATAAAAGAGACAGGGGGCTCTTTGGAGTTGGGGTGAAGGATGAGGTGAAGAGCCTCAAAAGTATTGCTAAGTGGGACTTCTGGCATCATGTGCAACAAACAAGTACTAATTGCGTGCATGTATACCATAGTCTCTCAAGACTGAAGGATGCCTAATCTAAATGCTTATTTATTTTTATGTGTTTCCATGTGCACACACAGAGTCTGGAAAAGTTCAATGAAAAGACAGCATGGCTTCAGTTTCCTAAAGAATAGCTTTTTTTAAAAAAAACCTCACTTCCTGCATTATCCATACCTCACCCTGAAAGGGTGACAAAATGGCAGGAAGCCACAGGCATGATTGTGTGAATAGCCTGGTACTGTGGACTTGCACTCTAGGGGCAGATCTGCCACAGTGCTTGGGCCAGGTGCCTAGGAATGACCCAGTGGAAGTCCAAACTGTCTGGAATACATGACTTTTGACAACACATGCCTCTCTAGTGAGTGCATCAATATAGAAGGAGCCTCTTCCTTGTGCAAAAGCAGTCATAGCATATCATTCTTATTACTGAACATTTTAAAAAGAATTTTATTATTATTATTATTATTATTATTATTATTATTATTATTATTATTATTATTATTATTATTATTATTATTATTATTATTATTAAACCATGAAAGTTCTCTCTAATATAATTGTTAGAAGAACGCAAGGCAAGAACATTTTAAAGTTATCATCCTCTTCTTTTAAAAGAGGCAAGCCAAGGGGAAAACCAAGATATCCTGATTCCCCATCCTTTATTTGTAGAGCTGCTGAGTATCAGGTGTTGGAAGCTCATCTCCTACACTTCAACCGGCAGTAACAGCGGGTCTCGATAATCTGCCAGCTTGGTTTTACCATTTGGGTTTGAAGAGTGGGTGGCAAGAAGGATAAAATAATGAATCCTATTCACCCCTTTAAATGAGAAATCACTTTTGAAGTTCCAAAGCCACAGTCAGCCATCTATTTTTATTGTTTGGACATACTGTTTTCCATTTGAGTCCAGTAGAAATGATAAAATACTGAATCCAGTGAGCATCTTTAAATTAGACTGCCTGCTTTCATCCTCTCTGCCCACCCCACTCTCCAAAACTGAAGGTATTTAATCAAACTCATCGCCCGCCCCTTTTTTTTGTTAAAATTCCAAGACCATGATTGTCTTTGTCCCTTTATCACACAGAATTTGGGAAATCAACTGGAATATGGTTGCACCAGCTCTATGCTGGAACAGGAGCCCAGGACTGTTGGGGGAGGCTGCATAATTACAGGTTTTCCAGCAAGGCTATGAATGGGAGTGGGGCCCCATTCTCCTCCCAGAGTCCGTGGTGGGTGGTTAGAGGGTGCATCTGAGAAAGGCGACTTCTCCGATGTTATACACCTACCATTCTGAAGTTGATCCAGCTCGGTAAGTTACTTACCTCTTTTTCTTTAACTCTGGAAAGGATGAATAAGACGATCAGATATGAATTTTTAAAACCCACATGAACAAGGGCCATCCAAGCAGAGAACTAGATCCCACATTGGCAATCTGGTCAATATCCTTCAGATCCACTCCCAGCCATGCTTTCAAAAGTTTGTTTCTCTATTTATGTGCAGGAACAATTACAACATAGAATCATCTGGGCAAACAGACCTTTCTTGATGAAAAGTTCAAGCCCACATATAAACCAATCCGAGGCATTTAGCATCTGCAACTACCTTCTAAAAATTACACAGAAAACATGCATAAAGCATTTTTAGAACTTAGAAAAAAGCATGATTGTTACATCAAATTCAGCCTTACTTGATTTCTTTTATATCTTGCACTTGCCTAATTGAACAGATCTTCAGCAGTGTCACCTACCTTCCCTTTAAGGACATCCATAGGCCTTCCAAAAGATACAGGTTAATATATAATTTAAAAGCATGAATGAAGTCCCTCATTTTACTTTTGTTGTTCAATCAGTATGTTTCTCTGAGATTTTAAGAATTATCAGAAATGTGCTTCAAGTTTGTTTTCTCTGCTATTAAGATTTTTACCACATGGTGGCGCAGAGTAAGGTAAAGAAGGGGAAAAGTTTTAGATGGTAAACAGAAAGCTTTTGGGAGAAGATACAGGACATCATTTGCCTTGCTTTTCTGCCAAGGAAGAGGTATTTAATTCATGCTGTTCTTCTTTCCTTTAATAAGTGGACAAAATATATTGGGGTTGTTCAAAAGTAAATGCAAGTTGTATTGTAATGAAATAGGAGATCATTCTTAGACTGCGGTGGGTTGATGAAAGCCTAAAAGAAAAACTCATCTGGAAGTATCAAACAAAGAATGAATTGCAAAATATTTAAGCACTACCAGAACAGTAAGCTGGCAAGTCATTTCTAGAAGGTTTCTTCAATAGCTCTAGATGTATATGCCTATCCACTAGAGATCACTATCATAGTTTAGTGAGTTGCAAGCAGGCTTATTGTAGCCTTCCTATCAACATAATAATCCAGGCATGCCGTGATCTGGTTTAACACATAAGCAAGGACTGCCATGAATAGAGTGCTGGACGAGGACTCAGAAGATCTGCTCTGCCATGGAAGTCCACAGGGTGGTAGTGGTGATGGTGATGATGGCAAAATACCTTAAATAGATTACATATCTTGAAAAATCCATTACAGTCATCATAAGTCAAAAGCGACTTCACAGCACATAATAGCAGAGGAAAACATTCTGTTCAGAATGGACAAATCATTGGGCCATTTCAGCGGGGGACTTCCTAATGAGGGATTTCTTTTTCACTGCCTAAAGGGCAGTGGAAGGAGCACTTCAGTGTGATACACACACACTGACTCTCGGGCTAGCTATAGTGGACCCTTGACTTACAGACGGCTTGACTTACAGACTTTTTGAGTTACAGACTTCTCTGGCAGCAAAATTTAGGTTTGACTTGCAGACTGAGAATTGACTTACAGACCAGAAAAAAACCAAAATGGAACAAAAACAGCCTGTTACGGGATTAATCGGTTTTCAATGCACTGTAGGTCAATGGAGACTCAACCTACAGACTTTTTGACTTGAGAACTGCCTTCCAATACAGATTAAGTTCTCAAATCAAGACCCCACTGTATCTGGCAACAGGCACTTTTATGAAACCAGGGTGTGCACCTTGTGGCCTTCTGTGCATTGTTGGGCCACAATTCCCAGCATACCTCACCATTGGCTCTGCTAGCTAAAGCTGATGGAAGATGAAGTCTAACAACACTGGGAGGGTGGCAGATTGCCTACTGTGTTATAAAAATTAACTTGCCACCAAGCGGCCCAGACCTTATGCACCTGCAGTGCTTCCAACCTTGCTTAGGTTTCTGATGAGCTGGGATGTGATGAGTTCCTTCCCCCATCAGAGGGACAGCCAATCCAGGAGGCAAAACTTACTAAGCATTGGGAAAATCACATCGAACCATGTTTAGCCCTATAACGAGTAGCAGAGACAATGGCTTGAAAAATGTTTTCCCAGTGGCAGTAATCCATAAGCAATACCACTCAGAGATATCACTCTGATGCTCCAGTTACAGGACCAGAACTTAGGTGACTTCCTTTTTTCCCCCCACTAAAATTCCAAGAATATTTCAGCCAGCATACCTTGGCTGAATGGGGGATTCCGGAAATTTTAATATGAGAGGGGGGAAAAAACACTTTCCTGAAGCTTTGTTACAAACCATGCTTTCAGAACTCTTCCTTTGCCTACCTGCTGGGTGGGTGGTACATAGGATTGTGAAGGCTGGATCGACCGACTTCCACAAAACCACTCCCTTGTGGAATATTTTTGCCTCTCATACCAAAATAATATGGCTGGCTTGATTTGAATGAAGAGGAATGTCACCCCAGGCAGCAAACATCTGGGGTCACCACTGATAAAGGACCTGTATCTTCGACCACTAATAATATATGGCCTGGAGGAAGTGGGTGGGTGAGCAGGCCAAAGCATCTGCTGACATTGCTGCTCTCTCTTTCCCGCTCCAGACTGTGAGGGGCCCCAATCCTCCAAGCCAGAAAAGCAGAACAACCTTCTGCCTGGCAACCTTCTATTGCCTTTGGCCTCCACCAAAGAGGCCCGGGACAGGAAAAGGGAGAACACTTACTGAATATGAACCTTGCTGCACCTTGAAGACAAACACCTTTGCTCTGGCAAGTTTTTGGTTAACAACACCTGTACTTCAGTTTATCATTGCTTCTCTCCAATCCGTTAATTTTCTTCAAACCAGAGATGGGGGGGGGAGTGCGTGTTATTGAGCAGCCCCTTCCAGATCACTGCACACTAATGCAAAGATCAGGCCCTACAGCATGCTATAGGGCCCAACCCTTTCTGCTTCTCCTGAGGATCAAGGAATCGGGTTGAAAAACAGTGCAGGCTCCTGGCGTGCAGTGGGATTTCTAATTCATAAAAGCAAAACATTGCCCTGACTCAGCCTGGATCCTGCGCGTGCAAAGGGGGACCTCTGAGAAGGATGGACAAAGTGTCTCTGTGCATGTGCGGAGGGCTTTCCCCTTTGTCAACACAAAACGACGAGAAGATACTACATACATAAAGACGGTGAGAAGGATTGTGGCAGACTCAAGCCCCGGTACGTTTTAATTGGCGAGTAGTCGGTGGTCTTTTTGTTGTTGCTATTTTGCTTTTTGTTTTTTAACGGAAAATTCATGACATGGAAATTTATGATATGTGGCGTTCTTGAAACACTGTGAATCGGTCGAATCTAGAATTAAAAGGCCGTGTTAAGGGAGGCTGGGAGGGCCGCCACGCCTCATCCGTTGAAATCAACGCCGCCTGGGCACCGGCCCGACACGTATCCTCCTTGACATCCGTTTCGTGTGGATTCGGAAGACTCTCCCGACGCGACGGAGCTGGGCTACATTTTATGCACGCCGGCTCGCCCACAGGAACTTCTCTCCGCAGGCGGCTGGAGAGGATCTAAACAACGCGGGGGCGAGCGGGCGAGGGTTCGCCGGCGGGGGACCGAGCCCCAGCCGCTCCGCCGGGCTCATTTTTTCCTTGCGATCGGCGACCGAGGCGCCTCTCAAGCCTTGTTCCGCTCCCCTGGACGGGCGCAAACTTTCCGCCCGAACCGCGCCTTCGGAACCCATTCATCTTTATCGGCGCATCTTTCCGTCGCTAATTCAGAAAAGTCAAGCCAGTCGCCGGCGCGCGGTGGGGGGGGAAGGGCGGGGAAGGGGAAGGAGGGATTCCGCTTTGGTGAAGGCAGCTCTTCTCTGATTCGTCCGCTCGCCTTGTGGTTACGAGGTGCCAAGAAAAGTGAGCGGGGGTTTGACGGCGTCTGTCTCGGCGCTGCTCCGTCTTCTTTCCGAAGTTGAAGTTTCCGGAAGGACTCCCAAAAAGGCAGTCGGGGAGGAGGAGCCCCGAGGTTGCCGGATGCTCGCCTTTTTAGGAATGGGGCCCGGCAACCGGAATATCCCTCTCTGGAGGGCTGTGAGAAAGCCAGCGCCGAAGATCCCGGCCAGCGCTTCCCCGCCCGCATTCCGAAGTGCACAAATCACGGGGAAGATCGGGGTTAACACAGACACGCGTTCACCCGCCTAAAAGTCGCCCTTCTTTCTCCAGCCGGGCGCTGTTTCACGCTCTCGAACGCCCGGGCGAGGATCCAGCCACTCAGGGCGCGCCATGCTAATTTCCCATGTGACGAGCCTCCCCGGCCCAGCTCCCTTCCCTGTTCCTCAGTCCTTATATGGGCAGTGACGTAGCGGGCATTCACAGGCTCCCAATAAATAGTTAGAGCAAGACTTTCCATCCACTGAGCGCTGCAATTGATTAAAACGGCTCGACACCCAGTGTTCCAACAACATTTTACAGCAACTCCTGGGGCTTTGATTAGCAGATTAAGAGAGAGAGAGAGAGAGAGAGAGACGAGAGATCCTTTCGATCTCAATCAGGCATTGTTATTGCTATCGTTGGTTTTAAGTACTGGAGGAGACGCACCCCACCACCACCACCTTGCCATCTCCCTGAATTAAGCTCACAACCCAGGCAAAAGGCAGGGCTTCTTCGCTCCTTTGCCTGTGGCGCAAATGATGACTGCCAAGACGGTAGACAAAATCCCAGTTAGTCTCAGTGGGTTTGCGCACCACCTCCCCGAAAGCATTTATTCAGTGGAAGACCTCGCCACTGCACTGCCAGCCTCCGTGATCAACTTTCCCAATGGTGACTTGGGAGGACCTTTTGACCAGCTGAGCGGTGTGACAGGAGGTAAGCCACTCCACTTCCATACATACCCCACTTTCATGGGGATCTGGGACTGATGGTAGGGAACAGCAGGGAGGCGGGGGCTGGAGACCAGAACCAGGAGTGACCGCCTGGGCTCTCAGAAGGGAGCTGTGGGTTTTTTCCCCCAAGTGAACCAAAAATGGGGTCTGTCCCGGACCACTTTTGTGGGGGGCGACCTGATCAGAGCAGCCAGTAGCTGAGATAGGAACAGGCAGGAAGAAAGGGCGAAGACTACAACCGCAAACCTTCCTTCCAGCCTTCCTTGCTCGAGAGAAGTCTCATTGGCTTCACAAGGGAATCCCTCCTAGCAACCAAGACTGTCTCGATCTTTTAAATGGGAACTCGCGTCCATATCCTGAAAGTAGAACCGGTGCTTCGCTGCCTTTCTGACAGATCGCAAGGAAGCAACTGCTCCGGATAAACGGCTCACGCGTATAGAGGGGCTTGGGGGGGGGGATGCTGGGTGCGGTTGTTTTAATCCGGACACAGCCCAAGAGTCCTAAATCGTGGGGTCTATGGTGGCTAGCGCAAAAACCAGGACACCTCTCTTCAGAAATCAGTTCCACTGCGATCTGTAAGGTCTCCTCAGATGTTGGCGTGGGTACAAGGACGAATGTTAGTCTCTGAAGGGATAGGGATTCGAATTCAAAGTTGCACGTGCTTGCGCGCAGGGAGAGGATCGCTTCTTGGTCTTTTTTCAAATTGCAAGTGATTTCCCTCCTAAACTGTGAGCCGCGAGGTGTAATGAAAGCGACCGATGTGTGTGAAAGTGGATTTGTGGTTGAGTTACTTACTACACGAGGTTCTACCCTACCTTTCTCCCCGCCCGCCCCTTCCGTGTTTCTGATGGCTTTGATTCAAACGGCAAAAAGTTGGGCCAACTTTCAAAGCCGGTGCAGGCAGCAGGGCTTGGGAAGTGTTCCCGTTAGAGAAACCGACGAGGGTCGTCCTCTCCGTTTTCCCTCCACTCCCCGCCCAGCATCCCACTCTCGGCGCCCTGAGAGGCGATGCGGAAAAGCAAGGGGCAGCGGGGAGTGGGTAGGTGGGCGGCATCGACCGTATGTGGGCATGGAGCGAAAACTGACGCTAAAGTTGCCCTGGCAGGGAGAAGACGCGGCCGCCTCGGCGCGGCTCAGCACCGGGGCCGGGCCCCCTGAGGAGAGCAGCTCCGGGCCCCCAATGATGACCCGCCTTTCTCTCCCCTCCATCCCCCAGATGGCCTGATCGACGCGGACATGAGCGACAAGAGGCCCCTGGAGCTGCAGTACGCCTGCAGCAGCTTCGCGCCGGCCTCCCGCGGCCAGCCGTTCACCTACATGGGCAAGTTCTGTATCGACCCGCAGTACCCCGGGGCGGCGGGCTGCTACCCGGCCGACGGCATCCTCAACTTGGTCAGCGCCGGCATCCTCCAAGGGGTGGCCGCCCCGTCCGCATCGTCGTCGTCGTCCTCCTCCTCCACCACTCCATCTTCCGTGTCGGCCACCTCTTCCTCCGCCGCCTCGTGTGGATCCCCCAACCCGATGGGATGCCACATGGCGCCCGCCGCCGCCGCCGCCGGAGACCTGGAGCACATGTACTCGCCGCCGCCGCCGCCGCCTTACTCGGCCTGCGGGGAGATCTACCCGCCGCCGCCGCCGCACCCGCCGCAGGCAGCGCCGGACGGCTCCTCGCCTTTCCTGACCGCCTCCTCGGGGCCCTACCCTCCGCCCCCTTCTTACCACCACTCCCCCAAGACGGTGACGCCCGCCGGAGCCGACGGCGGAAGCCTCTTCTCCATGATCTCGGACTATTCGAGCTTCTTCCCGCCGCCGCCGCCGCCCCCTCCGCCACCCCCGCCGTCCTGCAGCCAGCGCGATTTCCACGCCGCCGCCGCCGCGGAGCGCAAGCCCTTCTCCTGCGCGCTGGACTCGGTGCGCGTCCCGCCCCCGCTCACGCCCCTCTCCACCATCCGCAACTTCACCCTGGGCGCGGCGCCCCCTGCCGGCCTGGGCGAAGGCCCCGCGCCGGGCCCGGCGGCGCGCTTGGCGGGCGGCTCGTACGGCAGCCCGGCCCACTTGCCCCTGCGCCCCATCCTGCGGCCGCGCAAGTACCCCAACCGGCCCAGCAAGACCCCCGTGCACGAGCGGCCCTACCCGTGCCCGGCCGAGGGCTGCGACCGCCGCTTCTCGCGCTCCGACGAGCTGACCCGCCACATCCGCATCCACACGGGCCACAAGCCCTTCCAGTGCCGCATCTGCATGCGCAACTTCAGCCGCAGCGACCACCTCACCACCCACATCCGGACCCACACCGGCGAGAAGCCCTTCGCCTGCGACTTCTGCGGCAGGAAGTTCGCCCGCAGCGACGAGAGGAAGCGCCACACCAAGATCCACCTGCGCCAGAAGGAGCGCAAAGCCGCCGGGTCAGCCGCCGCCGCCGCCGCCGCCGCCGGGGGGGCTTCCTCCTCGGCGGCGCCCGGGGGCGCCCCACCACCACCCGGCCCGCTGTGCTCCGGCGGCGGAGCCCCCCTGACCCCCTGCGCCTCTAGGGGCCGGACGCCCTGATGCCGCCGCCGGGCCGCCTGTTGGGGCCGGACTCCCGCTGCTGCTGCTGCTGCTGCTGCTGCTGCTGCGCGCGGAGGCCTTCCGGCTGTCCCGCCGCCACCGAGCGATCCCGCCGCCTCCGGGAACCGCCGGGCAGGGGACTCCGGAAAGGCATCCCTCCCGTCTCCCGCGCCTAAGGCTCGCCCCGGTGGGCGGCTCGGCCGAAGCGGCGCCCGGCGATCGGGGGTCGGACTTGGGACTGTTTGGCCAAGCGCCTGGGCTGAGACCGCGGCTTTGCCAAAGGAGACGGGGGTAAATCTGGGGCGGGGAAGGGGGAAAGGAGAGGGCCGGGGGGAAGGGAAAGGCGGCCGCGTGCACTTTATTGGATCACACGCACCCCCGTGAATCCAGCGGCAGGAATCGCTGGTGACTTGCCAAAGCCGTTTAAAAGTAGGGGGAAAAAACTTAACCAAACCCATCTCAGTCTCCACAGTGGTGCGCATCATAGGGTGGGTTGCTCGAGACCGGGAGATTTTCTTAAGTTATCTTAGCAATATTGAAGTGCAACTAATACAGCAGCGAGCCTAACGCGCATTTTCTTGGGGAGGAAATTCCGCTACATGTACCAGCGGCCGTCAATGTGTTTCGGGCCGGGCTACTGCTGGAGAAGACGGAAGTGCAATGTGAAGGGAGGCAGAGGACAAGCTTGTGGCAATGTCTGGTTTGCTTGTTTTCTTTTCTTTTTTTAAAGGTACTTTTCAGATTTTAAATAGTTATTCTCCTCCCCCTCCGGTGTATATTTCCTGCCTTTCATTCCTTTTTGAGTGTAGATTGTTTTTTTTTTAAAATATATTAACACAACCTGCACTGTTCTCAGCCTTTTTCGGGAAAGTGAGGAAGGTTTGAATCAGCGGACTGAAGAGAGAGGTTTAACTTATTATTTAAAGGGAGACTGTACATACGTTCTCAGATGTCTGGGTGCATGCAAGTGTGTTGAACTGTCCTGGGTGCCTTTCCCCTCCTCTTTTGGATATTTAGACAATGGTTCAGTGGCTGCATGTTCAATTGGTTGCCTTATAATTAATCATGATGGGCCAGGAGTGGGAGAAGGTTGAAAGAACGTTTTCAACTCCCTGGTTTAGTATAGCTGTATATTTCTGCCTATTAATATTTGAATTTTTCTAGAAACTCTATTTTTGTATGCACTGGTGGGGTTCTTTTGTGTGTGTATATGTATGTGACTTCAGTGTTGCTTTTGTAGCATATAATAATTGAAAAACAGATCACAGAGTGTAAATAATATCTTTCTAGGCCTGACAGAAAAGTTGTTCACTCCTGCACAGTGGCCAAGATAAACATTTCTATTCTAATCAGCCACAACCACTAACTTGAACCATCTCTGCAAAAGGTGGTTTTATGATGAATATGGTATACATAATAGTTGTCTGTAAATGCAACAAAACCACAGCCGTGCCCAATCCTGATACTAACTATTTCACATATTGAGTCATTTATGGCCAGAGGAAACACGGGGAGAACAGCTCCCTCCTTTGGAGATTCCTATTGACAGAAAATAAAAATAAAAATTTATATATTTTCTAAAGCTACATTAGTTTTCAATGTTTCGATTTTTTGCGACTGTAGAGATACTTTCTCAGAGACACAATAATTAAAGACAACAGTAATTTTATTATAAAATAACTTTGAATTCCTGATTTTTATATTCCCCACTCCAAATCCCATAAAATATGACCATCTGGGACGTGATGGGCACAAGGTGTTCTAAGGAAGAGGGACTGGGGGGAAATTTAAAGGACCATCTCTAACTTATTGATAGAGAAGTGACTTAACTCTTCCTTTTATCAAAATTGAACCCAATGGATAGGCCATCCGAAGTGATGGAGTGTTGTTCCATTATTCCAGTGAGACAAGTACACCCCCGAGGCTGATCATGTTTACCTAGACGCAAGCTCCATTGTATTTAGTGGGCCCTATAAATAAGCACAGCCCTAACCAGCAGCCCTAACCAGTTTTTCAGGCTGCTCCATACGCGTTGCTTACTGTACATATAGCAATACATATACAGTATATTCCACCTTTCCTCCTTGAATGTACGTGGCTTTCCCTTTTCCCCGTTTATCCTCACAATAACCCTGTGAGGGAAGTCAGGCTGAAAGACGGTGATCTGCTCCATCTATGTTTGCCCGCCTCATGTACAGTATTTTCTTTTCTTGGCACTGTTGGGGAAACAGTGTTGCATTAAATTTGTGCCACTGTGTAGCAACACAAATAAATGCGCTCATTTATGAAACTGCAGTCATCTAAGAAAAGAAAAGAAAAAGGACAGTTGCATGCCCCCTCTCTGGAACTCAGAGCAACGTGCTTGTCCCGTTATCAAGCAGTTTGGCATTCAGTGTCCATTTCAAATGGTTGGACTACAACATCCACCATGCTTTCTGAGGGGGCTTGTAGTCTGACACATCTGGAGAGTGCCTGATGGGGGAATCTGCTACAGACAACCACAGATTTTAAATATTGTGTGCTGGCTGGGCCTCTGCATGATTACTCAGAAGGAAAACCTGACACGTTTAATAGGAGTTACTCCTGAACGTGTACGATTGCGGGGGTGCAGGGTGGTCTTAGGTCCTTGGAAGAGAGGTCCCACTGATGTCACTGGCATGTACTGTCAAGGAAGTAGAATCTAGGATTGCTGGCTTGGAGCAGGGTCTCAAAAAGGCAGCTTCTGTGCTGCAGGACCACCTGCTTTAGAAACTGGAGCTTTGACATGATACTGCTGGAGGGGAAAAAAAATTAAAAACCCAAATCTCCTAGGCTTGCAGAAGTGCTTCCGGAAAGCCTCCAAATAGTTCTGTAAATCCCAGAATAGGAAAAGTAAAGCTTCATTTCAAGTCCTGCACATGTATGTCAGTCCTTGCCAATTTGATGAAAATTCCACCTGAGAAAATGGGAACTGGTAAAAGCCAGTGAGCAGGGGAGATTTGGTTTAAATGGATTAAAAGCACAATAAAACTGATTTAAATCACAATTTAATTTTTTTTAAAACAGTTTTTTTGACAATTTTTGTGTTTTTTTAAATTTAAATTGTGCTTTTAAACGTGATTTAAATCAATCTGATTTCTTTTTTTAAAAAATCATTTATTTTTATCCACCCTGCCAGTCGGTATAGAAATGGATCATCCTCCCTTCTCTTCTTCGCAGAGATCCTTTGTAAACTGAATCCCTGAGATGAGCACCAAGGACTTCCCCTGTTAGTAATAAATAGAAAAGTTAATGCAAATGAGGGCGTTTTGACTCACTACTGTTCCGTGATTTCAGGCAAGCTAATTTAAGCAGGCTCAGGAAATAAAATACCACACCAACCAACCCACACACCCACCGAGGGCCCACTCGGAGAAAGGGGCTTTCAGGGCTCAGATGGGCAAGGAAAAGGTGCCTATGGCTTTGTGACGAGAGCTTAAAGTACATCATGGTACAATCGGATTCCATTTCAAGTAGGTCACAACCTTAAATGCCTCTTAACCCTGGAAGAGGCATGAAAAACTATCAGTTTAATGGAAACGTCAATAATAACATGACCTATTGTATGTAGAGCAGGCAGTAATATTGTAGAAGTAAAAAGTCCCCAAACAGTTCTTTTCAGAGCCTGCTTGCTTGCTCCCAGCAACCAGGTGTATCAGGGACACGCCCACTGTCCATTCCTAGAGTCTCTTGGCTCTGCTGGTCCTTCTCACTCTTCAAGGATGCCTTCACCATTCTCTCTTCTCATCCCCAGGACTTAGTAGGGAACCATATTGGGGTGAACATCAGATTCCCCCCCCCCAGCCTTCTGTGGATCAGGTGACATAAAAAATCATGGCCACACCATCACTAGGTCCTCAGCCTAAGAATGTTAATCTCTACTCCATGTTTTGGCAGGGAATCTCCTCATCCTGTTTCTTTGAATGGGGATGAGGAAAAGAAGCTGTGTTCTCACCTAGCTTCCCCAAGCATTGTGGAGAATGGCCACCATCCCATGTTGTCTAGCAGGGAGAACTCCCACAATTATTTCTAATCACTGATCAAACAATGGACATTCCTTTCTCCACCAACTATAGGGTGGGGCTTGGGAAGAGGGACTTGGAGCTTCTCTCGGTCACATTTGGACCCTCTACAGATTTGGTCCCGAGGCCAGCGACCCACCCTTCCCATAAGACAGTGTTGATTGGACAAGGTGGAAATGGGCCTGATAAGGGCTTCTTGCTAAAAATTAGAAGCCACCATTGTGTGGCTTAAAAAGAGAACCAACTTTTGGAAAGGCCAACGGAGCAAGTGGAGTGGCTTATGACACAGTGGGTCACTGCAAGAAATGTTCATCTCCTGGTCTTTTTACTCCATTTACTGAAACAGTTATTTTATCACAAAATATATTATCACAACAGATACAGTAGGCACTTTGCAGAACACACAGCGACATAAGGATGGCTCACAATAACATTAACATGACTTTTCTCCTCCTGAGAAGCTACATGCCCTGGTGCTGCTGACAATTGTTGTCCAACAACACCCATTCTCTTTGCCCTCCATGAGGAAGGGGAAATGATTTTAACAAAACATCACTAATTTCAGTAAATCTGCTCTGAAAGTTAATGTGCTTAGAATGTTACACACAAGGCATCTTAAATGCCACAATTCCAGTTTATTATTGGCAGGTGACAAAGTATGTAGGGTGATAGAAAAGGGGACAATTTTCTCTAACTTGGTTTTAACTCTTCTCATTGAGAAAATCTGGTCTTGGAGGAGATGGAAAAGATCAGTCTAATAGACTGGGTTTGGGCAGAAAACTGCTGGGTCTACTGATATCTGGTTACCTTGCAATAGGGCAACTACTGTATTTCTGACTACTGTACTAGTTCTTCAATGTTCCCAAATATATTGCCAGTTAAAAACAGCAACAAATGTAACCAGAAGTGATGTAAAACGACTGGGTTCACCTTCCTTACAGCACTGAAAACTAATTGCTGAGCTCAGACTTATTTAAATTCTAACTATATGTCTTCTGCATTAAGTTCTGCCTAGTAGTTCCTGAAGTTTTCTGGAATAAAAGGAAGGAAGCCAGTCTTGCAAGCCTGAAGCCTGTCCACCCCTGAAAATCCGTTTCATTAGATGCGAGAACTCCGTTGATTTCCACAGATTTTGAACTTCAACTCTTTGTAAGGGAAAGCATCCAGAAAGGCTCTTGCATTGGAGAGACTCAGCTATTATTTCCATGTAAGAAGTTCTGACAAAACGTTGCAGTTTCTGGAAAGGATGAGCCCACCATAGTTTTGTAATTTGTTGTTTCATATACACAAGCTGTGATCCCCAGTCTTCTATAATCCTCAACTGAAGATTTCCGCTTGAAACCCCAAGCTCATTGGCCTCCCCTCAGGAACTTGATAAAGCATATGAATCACCTCACTGTAAATTATACAGAATGCCTGCAGAAATGTATGTGAAAACTGAAAGAACCCACAAAGGCTACAGACAGTGCTTCTGGGAGTTGTACTCCAAATAAGTAACTTTTCTAAGCTGTGCCACCAGCCTAGCATATTAGTGCCACAAATTGCCAGTGGCAGGCTCCCACAGGACAAGGACCAACCATCTGTGTGCAGACAACAGATCTGCCATTCTGCAAATGGTTTCTTCCATATCAGCAACATCCCTAAAGCTGGCTTCTTATACAATGCTAGGGATGTAGTTGCTCTCCATCATGTAAATGGCACTGGTATCTTTCCTTGAGGAAAGCCTTTAAGTGGCTCTCCTGCACCTTGGGACAAATAGCAAGGTAGATAAAAATGAATGATTTTAAAAAATATTTAATTGATTTGAATCACAATTTATATTTAAAAAATCATTTTCAAAAATTTAAATGGGCAAAAAAATTCCCTTTTTTAATTCAATTGTGATTTAAATCAAATCCATGCTGACAAATAGGCATTAAGAGGCTTTGCCAAGCTTTGAAATTAAAGGTAAAACATATTGGGAAAGATCCTATCATCCAGGCTCCTCCTCATATGTAGAACAGACCAAATTATTTTTTTAAAAACTGTCTATAATATCCTATTTATAAGTCCTCCTGATTGCCCAACTTTTCCTCACTTTCTCTGTACTTTTTGGAATAGGATTTGGGAAGCTGCTGGTCATTATCACCAGAAATTGGGCCTTGGCTTTCCTGTTTGTTTTTGGAAGGGTGCCCTTCAGCCAAGTTAAGTTTACAGTGGAGGACAGATCCTGAAGCTGAGGCTCCAATACTTTGGCCATCTCATGAGAAGAGAAGACTCCCTGGAAAAGATGCTGATGTTGGGAAAGTGCGAAGGCAGGAGGAGAAGGGGATGACAAAGGATGAGATGGCTGGACAGTGTCATTGAAGCGACCAACATGAATTTGACCAAACTCTGGGAGGCAGTGGAAGACAGGAGGGCCTGGCGTGCTCTGGTCCATGAGGTCACGAAGAGTCGGACACGACTAAACGACGACGACAGACATACTATCTTGTTCAGGTTGTTAAATAAATTTAAAATGCTTACTTAGAGGGAACAAATGTCATACACTTCACATTGCTTAATCTTACGGAAGGTATGGAGACTAGCAACCCAATCCAATTCATGTTTACTCAGGAGTCCTGCTTGTTCACTAGAGGCTACTGCAGTCCTACACACATTAATTATGGCAGTCCCACCAAATTACATGAGATTAGACGTGCAGTGTATTAAACTGTTCAGCCATGGAAGCTCACGGGACGGGGGAAGGCACCAGTATAAGCACTTCTTAAATATATATCTTAAAATCCTTATTAGGATCACTGTAAGTCAGATGTGACTTGATGGCACATTAAAAAATAAAGTTACTAGGAGAGAGAAATAGTATATGTGTATAAATATATATGTATGTATACATATACTCTCTGTGTGTGCGCGCACACATGCACATGTACAATTTAAGACTTAGTGCTATAAAATAATGGGCTGAATCTCTCACTTAGTGACTAAAACTGTAAACTCATTAAAACCATTTGGTTAAGTCATACATAATTTCTGAAGGCTCATATATGCCTCCACCCAATTTATTCTGCATATTGCAAGGCTCTTGTCATATTCATATTTCTGAAAAGCTACAATCTCTACACACGTTTTCTTAAATGCCTTCTGTAATCCTATGTTGATTGAACTCTATTATAAAGCAATTGTCCCCCTTTTTACTACAGAAAGTCTACTGATGCTTCAATCAATGGTATTGTTTTCCAGACAGCAATTAACTTTGCTCTAAGATGCAAAACCTGAGATCAATAAAAGACAATCACAACCCTAATCTGTATTCCTAGACTTGTTTTCAGATAAAACTCCATGCAATCTATCTGCTATTTTAATCTCAAATTCTGATAAATATTGTATACCTTCATTAGAAAACATATGGATGACTTCAGCCAGGTTACACTTTCCTAAGATTTCCAAGCTGTACTGTCAGCATGTTGTTGCTTTGGCAATGCTCCCTTTAGCGGCCTTCTCTCCTCTCCCTGTACATCAGTGGACAAAGCAGCTTTGACTGAAAGGGCAGCTGAGCTAAGCCTGCTATTGAAGAACCTCAGCTGATGTTTCCAGAAATTGATGTCTTATTAAAACTGATGGAAAATGAGATATGGTTATAAAGAGGAAAGCTTAGGAATTGCCATATGAATGCCACTTACAATATCCATCAAAAGAAGTTTGCTTATGAAATATTTGAGGTTCCATTTCCTATCTCTGGGGGAAATACAAAAGCCTTAATTACTGCAAATCATTTGAAACATGTGGGTAGAGACCTCAGCAATAGCAGAACACTGCTACATTTGCCATAAACACAGCAAATGAACAATTCATGAAAGTAATTTTGTAAAGGTTCTCCGGGTACTTACATCAAACTTAAGAGGCTAATAAAAAAAGAAATAGCAATATAACCCAGAAAATATAATTCAAAAAAACCCCGCACAGTTGGCTATGAGCAGGAAGTGCCACAATGGCAATGAATTAAAGCAAATCTGTTTTCGCCTCTTTTAATAAGTGTTGTTCAAAGTAACTCTATAAATAGTATAAAAGAAAAAGTATATCATTTTTTAAAATCTGTTCATACGTAGGTGTAGATCTTCTTTTAAAGAACAGCAAGGTCAACCCAGAATCTGCCTGGAATTGCAGTTTTTAAAATATTCTTACAATAACCTGAGCCAGAAACGAAGACTACTTTCACCAATTGCCAAAAAATAAAATAAAGAGCCATCTGTTCTTGTATTGCATAACGATCCCTTCTCAAACACAAGGAATGACTCTCTGCAGTGAAAGCCACTAGAAAAGAAATCATTTGTTAAAAGAAATCACAACAGACCAGCAGGATTCCTCACTTTTAATATTTAAAAAGCATTCCCTCGTCACATCAGTATTTTTAAGGATCATCTCTAATTTGCAAGCATCCCGTGATGTAACCTTCAGTCAAACCGTATACCAAACTACTGTGGGCTCCAGCCCATCGTATCTTCATCCTAGAGAGAATCAGGATAACGTCCGGGTCTGATGTAAAAGACAACCTAAGGAATCATCAGGGGAACTACCAGAAAATCATTTGGACCTTTCACAGGGCAGGGCACGTAATTAAAAAGCAACAGGAATGAGTTCTTATTGCCTTTATTCTTTTTCAGCTGTAAAAAAGCAGGGGTGGGGTGTGTGTGCAGGTTCACAACCCAAAGTTTATTTCTAAATGAATCCGAGTAGTGCTTTGGGTTGGGGGAACATTCAGGTGCCTGAAATCTTTTGGACAGTATTTTCCTCACACCAGCTGGTAGGAATAAATGCTTTAGCACCTGCATGTTTTTCGCCCATAGAATTCTCAGTTACACCTGTAGTCTCCCAATCACGTGGCTTCCCCTGAAGGGGGGGAAAAGTGGGGGTACATTCTGTGTCTTGAGCAGATGACGCAGTTTCTCTTCTAAATCTCTGCAGCTGAGACAGGCCCACAGTAAAGCAACTCCATCCCATACTACTGATCTGAAAAGGGAGTCCCACAATATTCCCTCCCCTTTCCCCCACCCGCCATACACAAAGGGTTCTCAGTTTGTATGCCAACCTGCCTGCTACTGTGCTTCCAGGTATTGGGATGGGGTGGAGAACCAAAAAGCCCACCCTACAAAAACTATCAGCATGGGTACCATTTGAGAGGTGGGAGTCTGTGGACTTGAATGTCTTCTTCTAACTCTTCATGAAGTATCAATGCCACCTCTGTAGACTTGCCCATCTTGACAGCTAGCCAATGGATTTCTCTTCCTGAAGCCAGCAAGATGAGGCTGACCTTCAAGCCAGAGCAGCAGCTGCACATGCAGGCCTAACTCCAGGCACGTCGAGATGCCCTCGTGAAACACAAGCACTGTGTTGTTCAGGAGCTGGGTGGGTGAAAAATATATTTTGCTGCTATTATTGTTGTTATTACTGAGAAAGCACGTGGCCTGGGAGAGGGCAGGATTACTCTGGCTTGTGAGATCCTCCGTGTAGCAGCAGCAGTAGCACCTCTTAATCCAAGAGAGCGGAGAGGCCTGAGAGAGGCTCTGCCCTTCCAACCCCAAAGATCGGCATCCGGAGACGGTGGCTTTCCTGGCATCTTCCAGTGGGTCCCCAACCCCATCCACCAAGGTGGTGTAGGCAGATCAGGCCCCGGGGAGGGGGGGTTCACTCTTCCCGGGGGGGGGGCTGGCGGTGAAGCTGAGAGGCTCCCTTTCAAGGGGACACTTGGGGTCCTGGGTAAGGCTCGCCCCCACACCAGAAGTCTGCCGCCTGGGGGGTCTCCAGCAGCCACACCTCCTTGGGCAGCCCCAGCTGGTCGGCGGGGCCCGGCGGGGGCAGGCTCTGTCCGTCGAGCAGGCGGTAATAGTGGCAGTCCCGCCCGTGCTCGGGGTCGTAGGGGGGCGCGAGGATGTCGAGGAAAGCGGCGGGCCCGCCCACGGCGTCGATCTGGTGCAAGTTGTCGGCGTGCGGGGACAGCAGGCAAGGCGACGAGGCCGGCGTGTAGAGCTGGTGCGAGCGGAGCAGGGCGCGCTGCCGCCGGCGGGACGACGACGAGGCGGGGCGGGAGGGCGAGGCGGCCGCGGCGGCCGTCGACGACTCGCAGGCGCTCCTCCTGCCGCCGCCGCTGCCGCCGCCCCCGTTGTTGCCCGGCCCGGGGCTGTCTGCCGGCGCGCCCAGGGGGTCGAAGCAGGCGATGCGCAGCGTGCCGTAGAGCACCTTGAGCAGCCCGTTCATGCCCGGGTGGTCGTGGAGCGGGATGCAGGCGCCGGCGCGCAGCACGAAGACGCCCATGCTGAAGCTCTCCGTCTCGCAGATGTGCATGTAGCTCACGGGCGGCTGCACCGGTCCCGGCACCGCCGACGGACCCCGCGGGACCAGGCGCAGGTCCTCGGCCCGCACCTCGTTCAGCAGCTGCTGCAGGCGCTGCAGGTTCTCCACGAAGCGCGGCCCGCCGTTGCCTCCGGCTCCGCTGCCGCCGCCGCCTCCGGCGCTGCTGTTGTTATTCGCACCCGGAGGGCGGAACGTGACGCGGGCCTGCCGGGCCACCCGTTGAATCAGGGAGGCCATGTTGTCCCGGGGCATCGTGCCGCCGCCGCCGCCGCCTCCCAGCCGAAGAGGATGCGGGCTTCTGCGCAGGCGCCGCCTGGCCGCCTGCCCTCCCCTCTTCCGCCCCTCTCCCCTCCCGCATATCCGTTGCATTGTGGGGCTTGTAGTGCCCTTTCCACTCTTCCAGCGCGCTCTGTTGGCCTTGTGTGTTCTCGGTTACACCACCGCCGGCAGCGCAAAGACGCCGTGAACAGCATGACTGAAGCTGTCAAGTCGCAGCTGCTTGGAGAGGGAGAATTTTCGCGGTTCTGCAGGTAGGACCGCCCACTTTCCGGCTAGAAAACTACAAGTCCCATGAGGCTGGAGGTTCTCTCGCGGTCCAAGAGTATTTGCGTGCAGAGGTGATTGGTCTCTCGGTCTTCTGCCTCTCGAAGGCGAACGACAGACGCAGCTTTGCACGGAGGGGATGCCGGACAGTTTTGCAAGACAAATACTTCCCAGTGGAAAACATGATGATGAAGAAGCCCTTCTCGTTAAACTCTCGTCAAAATCTTCTATTGCACAATATTACATGTAATTAATAATGACAGTTACGTGCTGTTCATTATGACCTCTGGCAACCGTCCCAGAGTTTTCTAGGGATAAAATACACAGACACGGTTGACCAGTTCCTTCTGGCGGCGCTTTGAAAACTTTGCAATTTTCCCAAGGCCACCTACCTGGGTGGCGGAGCCCCGATGAGCCCGCAGGATCCTGCTGCCATCCGCTCTTCCTTTGCTAGGAAAACTCCACCAGAGCCTTCATTTCACAGCCAGACACTCCACCTCCTTGAGCTAATCTGGTGATTGTTACAGCATGATAGAGTTAGGCATTCTAATGCAATGGGGAATCTCATACACATTGCTTATGCACTAGAACTTTATTACAGTATTTTATCTCCTGCAGTCACATTTTGCTGTCTGGATAGCTCAGTGGTTTACACATCTGGCTGTGGAACTGAAGCCTGGGAGTTTTAATTCCTCCAGAAGAACCAGCTTGTTTGGACAAGCTACACAGTCCAGAGTGCCCTCAGAAGAAGGAAATGGTAAACAATTTATCACTATTCTCTACCTGGAAAACCCCAAAAAGGGTTAGCATAAATCCAAATTGACTTGACAGCATGAACAATTACTCACATTTTGTTGTAGAATCCATACCGAACAAGAACGACAAGCTCTTGACATTCTATACTATTGCCACCTGAAAAATTGTAACTAGTATCCCTAAGTTTTCATTTTAATTGGACAAAATATGATTCATCCCAGCATATCCCCAGTTCCCTTGACACTAGGTGTGAGGAAATTGATTCACCAGATATTTTGACCTACATGTGCCCTGACACATCCAAGGGGTGGTGGAAGTTGTATTCTGAAAAATCTGGAGGCCAAAGTACCTCAGCTGTGAACTACTACACCCATGCTAGCTGTTAATTTCTTCACCTACTTCCTTTCTCAGTTATATCAGATTCCTGAAGAGTCCATCTTTTCAAGCCCAGCTCACACTACTATTGCAAACATTTTTTTAATTGGTGTTTCTGAATGCTGGGAGTATCAGTTTAATCTGTATTCCTGTATTTTTTTAAAAAAACCACTATTGATTCTATTTATGGATTAATGCAGTAAAAGACATGAATTTTCTCCAGTGCTCCCTCGCTTCCTTTTTCTGTAGTTATACATTGCAGGTGGGAAAAACATGACCATGAAATTAGCATCTCTGATACAAAGATTGAGAATAAATGAAGATGTCTCCTTTCCTAGAAACCCATGAAAATTCAGCATTTTTTTTCCTGTAAAAGACCGAACCCCCCCCCAACTCCTACTTTTTATTCCACGAAAAGCCCAAGTACAAATTACACTGGAAGCACAACTGGATTTAAGATGGGTGTTTAGGTGTTTTCTTTCCTTTTTAAAAAACATACACCTTGCAGCAGGAGAGAGAGGGGGGAGTAGATCAGCATTAGGACACTCCAGCTGGGGATTGGGGTGGGAGGGAGGGAAGATTGTCCATTTGGAAGGCTCTTGTGACCGCCACTTGCCACATAAGTAGAAATGTGGTCTTTACCCACAGCAGCTTCCTCCTTGCAACAAATAACAAGCGTAGGAAGGATTTCGTCAGGAGCATGGTGTGGAGGGAAGGGGTTAACTCCACCCTCCCCATGCATCATTGCCCTTCTGATACTAGTCTGGGAGCACCATGTCTACTATTTAGGAACAGAAGCCAATAGGATAAATATGATCATTTATTTACTGTGAGATTAATGTTTGTTGACCACACAAACTGACTGTGTGTTTTCCTTGTTTGAAATACTTTTATGTACCCTTTTCCTGCCCCTCCTGGGCAAATACCAGAAGTGGATCAAAATAAGAATTGCTCATAAAATCATGTTGTGAAACAATTTCAACAGCAGAGGCCATATGAATGCATTGCTTAGGAAATCTCAAATGTGTTGCCCGAGTGGAGCTTCTACATGCACAAAATCCATTTTGTAACAAAGAGACTAGTTAAGTTACACTAACAGTGAAAACTCACTCTGGCTTTGTTATTTCCAAGCCTATCCCACTACAGTTACCATGCTGGACTCTATGTTGGGCCTTCAGCCACATGATGGAAGGTATAAACATAAAGGATAATATTCTGGTCCCTCGCTGGACTCTCCCTGATGACACAGAGGGAGCATGAGGCATTGCTATGGCAATGCTGTCAGATTAATCAAACATGACCCTGAGGGCATTTCTTCAGAAAGGAAATTTAGTCTGAAGAATTAATGAGAGAGCAAGAGAAACTGGCCAAACATTTGCATTTTATCTAGCTCTGCAACAGTGGTCCCCAAACCTGGGGTCTCAGATGTTTTTTGAGGATGATTTCCAGAATTAGCATAGTCAATGGTCATGGTTTCTGGGAGTCATAGTGTGACAATATCTGGGAACAAGTTTAGGAACCATTGTTCAGAGTGACAATTAAAGAAGAAGCATTGCTGATAATTAAATAAACCGTCACGCTTAGTAATTGCAAAGACAATTGGGTTTGAAATAACGAAGTAGCACACTCCCTTGCTTCATTCTGGTGCAGGATTTGGTTCATTATCATTGTCTTCAGCTTCTTTGCCCTCAAATCAACCTATGTTTTCTTTCTTTTGTTGGGTTGTGTCATTTAGACGTGAGCTAGGGGTCCTTGGTTGTTGCCCAGGGGTTTGCTTTGCTTCTCACACACAAGACCAGGAGGTTTACATCTGGTTTGGCTGGGGTTGCAGGGGGCCCCCTTGAACATAGAAATGGAGAAACACATCCCTCTGCTACCACCTTCCCCCATTCCAGCAACAGGAAGGGAGAGATTATCTCCTGGCACACTGAAAGCTAGAATTTGCTGAGGAGACATGAGGAGGTGAAGACTGTTGTGCATGTGTTCACACACACCAGCAATTTGACAGCTTCCTCCCCACTCCGTGTTTTTGCCGCTGAGATTGCTGTTTCATTGCTGCAGCGATGGGGACTTGAGTCATGAGACTCACGGTCAAGTCAGTGACTTTAAGTCAGACTGGAAATGACCTGGACTCGACTCACAACTTGGAACCCACCCACCCCTCCCCTTTTTTCCGGGGAATAAAGCTTGTTTTTAATAGAGACTCTGACTTGGAGCTTGGAACTCAAGATTTGGCACCAAAGATGCAGATGCAGACTTGGGACCAAGACTCAGATTTAGGTTCCGGACCCAAAGACTTGACAACATCCCCACATTTTTGTTAAGGAGCCAGTGTGGTGTAGCACAGCGGTCCCCAACCTTTTTAGCCCCACTGACTGGCTGGGAAAGGCAGGGCACCCCCCTGCGCTTGTGCGCATGTGCGAAGCAGCGTGCGTGCTCTTGTGCAGGTGCTCACTCGTGCACATGTGCAAAGGGCGGCGCAGCACTCATGCAGGTGCGGGCGTGCTTGCGCGCAGGCACAGATGGGCTGTGCAGGGGGGGAGTGCATGTGGGAGTGGGGGGAGGTCTCTCTCTGCGGCCTGGAGCAGCGGGGGGGGCACAGACCGGGGGTTGGGGATCTCTGGTGTAGCAGGCAGAGTGACTGACTGAGACCCAGGTTCGAATCCTTGCCCAACCATTGGAACTTACTGAACGGTGGCAATGGTAAATCGCACCTAGAACTTCCCATATATCTTGAAAATCCTATTAAGGTTCTCGTAATTCAAAAGCAGCTTAACAGCAGATCGCAACAACTGTAGTGGCAGAGGAGAATTTATCAACTTGGTGGCAGGATCACAGTGGGGAGAGGCTTCTGCCTTTTCTACGCTCCTGCCATCTTACTTGAGCTTGCTCTCCCCATGCTCCTAAGAGCAATGCCAGAACAGCATCCTCCAATCTGCTAAGCACTGCACAGAAATGGCTCAGGACTACAGCAGGGGTCCAGGGGTTTTACACCCTCTCTTTGACAATGGATTTTCAAAATGTGGAACAAAATAGCAAGTTCTCAAAAGGCGGCACAATTTTACCCTCCTCCAGTACTGACCAAGCAGTGCTAGACAGTCTATATAGCACATCTGTGTAGTTCTACAAGTAATAGCATGCTCATATATCCCATGCACACATCGAAACTGAATGGATTTTTTTTCTGTATCAGAGGCCTGGTCAGGAACTGATTTTACTGGAAGTTAAGTTTGAGGAGGTGATGATGGAAAGCCGTGTATCAGGGTTCTGCCAGCAGGAAACAACTGTATATTTAGTGGCTACTCTCTGTAGGTGCACAAGTGCACCTGCCTCTTGAATTGGTAGTTCAGTGGGCTAAATTTGGCTCAGCAACCACTAGTTACTGACCCTTCTTCAGTTGGAAAGGATGTATAACCTGCTAAGTGCCTTTTCAGTTATGGCATTTCTCTTCTGGTTCTCCATTATCAGAGTCTTATCTCATACTGTCTTTATTTTCAGCAAAACCGAAAACCTCCTTAACCAGGCAATTTTATTTTCTAGTCTGGTTTCATGTTGCTTTGTGTTAGTTACTGTTTGTTGGATTTTTATGCTTTTGCTCTCAGGATTTTATTATTCTGTTCTGAGACCCATGGTGGAAGTGTAGCTAGTAAGTGCTTTACATAAGCACATTTTGGAGAGGAAGGCAAGAGGTGGATTTCCTTGTTACTGCTGGATCAACTCTGAGTCAAACTTCATGGACACCCAGCTTCCATTAAGGGGCAGATAGCACGTTTGTCCTCCAGCAACGGGAGGACAATTTGCAGGCATACTTGCTTTTATTCAAAATGGTTCCTCATTATTCTCCAAAGTGGTAAAAACAAGGTATTGTTGACAGCCACAGAGATTGGGGACGTAGGTTGCAGGTAATTTTGTACACTAAATCATCTTCAATTTAGCATTGATAGTGTAATCACCGAGAAACTGTAAGCATTTATTTGCATGTTAAAATTGAGGATTTGGCATGATATGTTTGAATTTATACAGAAAGTTTTGTGATTTTCACTTACTGGTGCATATTCTGTTTCCTTAGGGCAGCCTAGGCTAGACTATAAATCAAATCAGATCAGTAAGAGCAAAGCCATGGATTTGCATCAGCTACAGCAGAGAGGGAAAGTATGTTGATCTCCCTCTGTTGGCGGATTACATCTTCCTTCATCCATCCCACTGACTGTGGTTTCTGTGGTTGATTGGAGGCGTAGCTCTCTTAACAGCTACAAGCCAGCACAGTCCACACTCTTGACTTAGCATTTAAAGCACAAGATGCTAACTTGCAAAGGACACAGGATTGAGCTTTATAATAGGGTGGGGAGGGATGAATGCTTGTTTTTGTGCTCAGATATTTTTATCAGCTATTTCATATCTCCCAGCTTTTTTCTTTATGGCCAAAGACAGAGAGAGGAAGTTAGAACAAATGTTTCATTGGCGTGCTTAGAAAACATGCTGCTGGTTACAACTTTCATGCTACTCTTGAGTTGAAGTGGTAGATTAAACAAAAATACACTCTTTATAAATGTAAAAAAGGGTGTGTAAAAGGATTATACTTGCATTTCTAGCAATATCAGGATCTTACTGATCACTTGGTGCTTTGGATAAGATTAAGTGTCAACTCTGACATCCTTTTATCCCTTCTGTATAGGTCTTCAGTAGTTCAACTTTTTCTTTATTTTCTCCTGGTCAGATAGTGTGTTTCCCTGTTGGTCATTCAGCACTTCTAATCTAGGCTTGAATTTCCCTTTGATGTTTTGGAACTCTTTGGAAAAGAAATTGAAATAGTCAGAGATTTAGTATACTTTGGTTCAATCCTTAATCCAAATGGAGAGTGCAGCCAAGAAACCAAAAGACTGAGACTTGGAAGGGCAGCAATAAAGGAATTAAAAATATCATCAAGTGTAAGATGTGTCACTGGAGACCAAGCCAAGATCAGCCACTCTGTTGTATTTCCAATCCTAGAGTAACACAGTTGGAAGGGGACTGTAAGGCCGTTGAATCCAACCCCCTACTCAATGCAGGAATCCAAATCAAAGGATATATGCCAAGTAGTTGTCCAAACTTCTCTTGAATGCCTCCAGAGTTGGAGCACTCACCACCTCTCGAGGTAACTGATTCCATTGCCATGCTGCTCTACGTATGGTGTGAAAATGGAACATTAAAGAAAGGGGGGAAATATTCATTTGAAATGTGGTGCTGGAGAAGAGTTTCGCGGATATCCTAGACTGCCAACAAGATGAATGAATGGGTCTTAAGTCAAATCAAGCCTGAACTATCTTTGGAGGCAAAAATGTTGAAACTGAGACTCAATTTCAACATTTTTGAAACTGCTTTGTTTTTGTCCTGCTTTGGGCACATCATGAGAAGGCAGGATTTGCAGGAAAAAATAACGCTGGGGAAAGATGGAAGGCAGCAGGATAAAAGAAAGACTAAATATGAGATGGACTAACTTTCTAAAAGAAACAGTCTCAAGTTTGCAAGAGCTGAGCTGTGCAGCTGAGGACAGGACATTTTGGAGAATTATAGCAGCAGCAATAGTTTTTTTTTAAATATAATACTGTGCTATTTGAGGACATGTATTTTTTCTTTCTAATTCTGTCTTGTTTTTTTCTCAGTCTTTTTTGGATTTGCTTTAGAACGTCAATAAATCATCAGTTGTACAGTACCTACATTGTATGTGTTATTCCGAGAGTATTTTTACTTCTTCCCTTTGGGTTTCTGTTTTCTAGTCTTCGCTCGTTTACTTTCACACCACTTCTGCCTTTTCTCTTCATATTCTCACTTCAGGCAAACACTCAGTTTTGAGTTTGGCTAATTAACAGATCAGTGTCAATAACACAACACTGGTGTCAAGTTTTTATTTTTCAGACCAACTTTCCCATTAGTAAGGATGCAAAGAAATGCCTTCCTTTTTCTAGCCAGGCCACTGCTCTGAGCAGCTAACAAATCATAATATAAACATGTAATATAAACAGCAATAATAATCTAATAAAACATCACTCAGAAGGACCAAATCTCTAAATATAAAATAACTAATACCAAAAGAAAGGAAAGAAAAAGAAATATATTATATATATAAAAAATATTAATAGGCAAAGATACAATAATAGGCAGCAAAACAGAGACAGGAATTGAACAGGGCTTTCTAGGTAAGTGGGATACTTAAGGAGTGAGTTTTACCAATTTCATAACCACTTTGAGTTTCCATGGTTGTGCGGGGATTTGAACCCAGACCTCCTGAATCCTGGTCCATTACCCTATCCACTACACCATGCTGGATCTCTTAAAATCACTACCTGACATATAGTCTTTTTCTCAGTGGTTCACAGCCTTCAGTCTGGCTCTTCAGTCATTAATCCGTGGTGGCTAGAGATGGGCACAAATGAGAAAAATTGTGACTCATTTTGATTCATGATTTGTCAAGGGTGATGAATCACCAATTACAATTTTTTTCCTGACAAATCACAAATCAATTTGTGAATTTCTTTTTGAATTTAATACCCTATAAAATGTCCCCCAAGCATCTAGAGACACCAAATTCTCAGGGAAGCTTCCCCAGACTCTCCTTTACAAGCTATGCAAGTTTGGTGAAGTTTGAGTTTCAGATGTCTGAGGTATACACCCACAAGGAAGCCCCCCCCCGGAAAGTGTCCTTTAGCAGTTGGCGTGGGGGGGACCCAATCTTCACCAAAAGTGGAGGGATTCTAGAGGACAGCCAGAGGAATCTTCTTTGTGATTTTGGTGCCTCTAGGTGCCTGGGGGAGCCTTTCCCTCTTTGTGGGTGTATAACTCAGATATCTGAAACTCAGTCTTCACCAAACTTAGAGGGATTATAGGTGACCATTGGGGGAATCCTTCCTGCAATTCTGGTGTTGCCAGGTGCCTTGGGGGTCATTTTATAGCCCAACAAATCAAAAATAGCTAAAAATTCATTGATTTGTGATTTGTTGGGAGCATTGATTTGTACGAATACGAATCAATGAATTAATGATTTTGAATGAATTTGTTGATTCATTTTTTAATTTGTGCTCATCTCTAATTGTGGTCCATCTCATCGCAGAAATAAAGTATGTGAAGGACCAGGAACGGAAATAGGAACAGATCCTATTTCCACTGAGGGTCAGGACGTGAGCCTAAGAAACCCATGAGCAGGTCATCAGGGCAAGAATCTTGTGCCCTGGCATTAATATCTGGAGGCACTGTGCTTCTAGATATGGACTATCTACACAGGTATCATCATAATCAACATTATAATCTTAGAACTGTAGGCTGGAAGGGATCCGATGGATCATCGAGTCCAGGCCCTGTCAAAGAGGCACAGTGGGGTACTGAACTCCCAAAGTCTGGCTTTGCTGCCAGAGACCTAAACCACTGAGCTATCTAGCAGTGGTTCATAGACAATGTCACTCAGATGCATTGTATCAGGGATGACACTTGCTTTAGATATGGAAAGACACTTGCTTTAGATATGGTGTCCTGAAAGGTCTGCAAACAATTAAGATATTTAATTTGTGAATGTTGCGTATTCGTTGCCAGGAATAAGGAGAAATGCTTATGGGATTTTCTGTCTCTTGTATCTAAATAACAAGACTGGTTTTAGATACTGACTGAAACTTAGTTGTAAGTTGTGCCTAGATAATCAGTGGGGATTTGGTAAGCCAACACTTATGTAAGTTCCATTCATTCAATGTGTCTACTCTAGTTGTAGCTTACGACTAGATTTCAGCCACTTTGAGCAAAGGAAAAGGGTGATTTGTGCTCTACCTCAGACAACAAAATGCTACATAAATGTAGCACTTTATGAACATTGGTTATTCTTTCTAAATAAATCCACTCCTGCTGCACTAATGATCTCTGTCTAACTTCACGTGCAAGAGGAGAGATGGAGACATCCAAGGGGTAAACTAAGGAATTCCACAGAAAGAAAAGATTAGATCAGCCATTCTGGATACTGTCAGCCTGCCACCATCTACTCAGAAACTAGCGTGTTGATGTCTGTTTTGCAAAAGGACAATTGGTAATTACAAGGGGCATGGCAAATCTCCTTAGACTCTAATGGTGGTGACAAGCTGACATCACCCAGAGCAAGTGTAAAGGCTGATGGCGGTGCTCAAGGCCAAGGCTGAATAGAACTCCACCTGCCCAAAAAGTGCTCTTATGCTACAGGTCAGGTATGAAAGGAAACGTGGGCATGCTTGCTATACCAGTGTTACACATTTCTCTTTCTGGTACCTACATATTTAGAGTGGAAGGATGCCATATCTCAGCAAGTCTATACTATAGTACTTTCAAACTCATCCTCACCAAAGTTATGGAAATGCAGGGGACAGACGTCCTGTAGGAGGAAATTTGCAGCTGCAAAAAGGGGGTGCCCAACACATCATCTGCCTGTGGATTCTTCCCTGAAAATCAATCCCATGCTTTTTCCCCCCCAAGCTTCACAGGTTTGCAGGGCTGTTGGAGGCAGGTAAGCACTAATATCAAGCTGTGGCAGTTTAAAGAAGGGTTAAACTCTTTATTTCATGAACTGATATTGCGATGCAAATGCCCCCACCCATTAGAAATATTAAAAAAAATATATAGAATGGAGTTCATTTTTGTTCTTATACCTTTCAAATCTGGGAGAGTCCTGAAGTGTCTGAAAGATGGTTAGAATTCTAGCTTTGGGAAGAGCATTGATGCCAAGCAGTGTTGCAAGCCAGATGATCTGCAACAACCCAGAAAGGATGTGGGCTGGTGTGTTTTTTCCCTTCCTTTCAGTGATAGTTTGGGGAGAGAAGAAAGGGCAGGGACAGATGGGGGAAGTACCTATTACAGGGGATTTCGCTTAGCAGTAGAGCATTGTTGAACATCTGTCTATAGCTGTCAAACTCTGTGTGCCTACAGAGAACAACTTGCTTGGGGGAAAAAAGCTAGTCTAGCTTTTTTCATGTCACTCAGATTTTTTGTGGATTGGTTTGATGGTAATACTAAACCAAAAGGATAGATTCAAATGTATGTATGTATGTATGTATGTGCGTGCGTGCGTGCGTGCGTGCGTGCGTGCGTGCGTGTGTGCGTTTGGTTGGTTGGTTGGTTGGTTGGTTGGTTGGTTGGTTGGTTGGTTGGTTGGTTGGTTGGTTGGTTGGTTGTTGTGGGTTTTTCGGGCTTCTTGGCCGTGTTCTGAAAGTGGTTCTTCCTAACGTTTCGCCAGTCTCTGTGGCCGGCATCTTCAGAGGACAGCAAACTGTGTCCTCTGAAGATGCCGGCCACAGAGACTGGCGAAACGTTAGGAAGAACCACTTTCAGAACACGGCCAAGAAGCCCGAAAAACCCACAACAACCATTAGATCCCAGCCGTGAAAGCCTTCGCAAATACATTGTTTGTTTGTTTGTTTGTTTGTTTGTTTGTTTGTTTGTTTGTTTGTTTGTTTAGTATCATTTGTATGATGCCTTTCTCCCAATGAGGGATCCAAGATATCTCACAATGTTAAAACAAGTTATACTAAAAATGCAGTAAATCACAGTTTTAAAAGCAATTAAACTACAGGGGACCCTCTACTTATGGAATTAATCCGTATTGGAACAGTGGCTGCAAGTCAAAAAGTCTGTAGGTCGAATCTCCATTGACCTACAATGCATTGAAAACCAATTAATCCCATAACTGGCAATTTTTATTCTATTTTTGTTCCATTTTGGTTTTTTTCTGGTCTGTAGGTTGATTCTCAGGCTGCAAGTCGAATCTAAATTTTGCGGCCAGAGAAGTCTGTAACTCGAAAAGTCTGTAAGTCGAGGGTCCACGGTACAACAATAATGAAAAATCTACTGGGTGATTAAAACCATTTAATACTTTAAAAGCAGCTTAGACCAGCAAAAGGGGACTCCAAGGACTCAGTCATAGTTATTAAAAGCCTCTCTGAAGAAATGGGTTCCTCAATAATCAGTGGAAGGACAAAAGGGACGGGGCTCGCTTCACCTCCTGAGGGAGAGAGCATTCCACAATCTGGGAGCAGCCACAGGGAAGGCCTCACTTGTACTGATGCACTCCTCCCTCCTCCAGCACACCATGAAGAGGACCATGGGATTTTCAGTTGCCATCTGAATTCATCACATTTGGTGGCCTCCCAAAGAAACAGATGGTGGTAAATTTTCTTGACAACTGTTAGTGAAGACACCATTTCATATTGTGATCAAAGAAGTGTGTTTCCACTAACCACAGTGAAAATGGATCATGGTTTAGGGTGATGACACAGATCAATGACACACTAATCTGCAGTTAATTTAGACCACCGATAGAATGTTAAAACTAATGGAACAGCACAGAAATGGAAATGAATGCATGCATGCATGCATGCATGAATGAATAAATGAACGAACAAACAAAGTAGACATGGATGCTTCTCATTTCCTCACACAAGTGCACTAGAAGTGGAGAAAGAAGTGTGTGAACCCAGGATGAAGCTGAACTCATTCTCATAATGTAGACTATTTATAGGAAGAAACATATATGAGCATTTCCTGTCATACAACACATGAGAGATAGGAAGTTACTCTTTTGGACTTACAGTTCTTAGAACATCCCAGCTAGCATGGCTAGCTCCCAATCTGGCTACAGTGTTCTAGGAATTCTAGTCCAAGACTTAACTTTTCCCTTCTCTTCAAATAAGGACACACACAAATACATTGTATTCTGGAGTGGCATGGTTCTGCAGGAGCAGTATTATATAACTTTTGTCAATGAGTTACAGTATTGCTAAAGAAAGGAAAGTGAGGACCTGGAGAAGAATCTGACTGAGAAGATGTGAGTCTTATAAACACCTTATAGGCACTATATATATGACTGTTGTTTATTCTTTTTGTTGTTATGTGCCATCAAGTTGCATCTCACTTATGGCAACCTTATGAATGAATGACCTCCAAAATGCCCTGTCCCCAAATGCTCTATTCAGCTCTGTGGTTTCTCTTAGAGAGTCAATCCATCACATGTTTGGTCTTCCTCTTTTCCCACCACCTTCAATGTTTCCCATCCTTACTGCCTTTTCCAAGCAAATCTTGCCTTCTCACGATGTGCCCAAAGGACAGCATCCGTTTCAACATTTTTGCCTCCAGAGAAAGTTCAGACTTGATTTGACCTGGGAGTCTATCCTTAAACATCTAGAATGTTTGTACAGTAGTTCTTTCAGGAAGAAACTTTCTTCTAGCTTCTCAACTCCTATTGTTCTAGAACAAAGACACTCTAATGAACTACAATTGTTCTGCAAAATGCTTTTCCTTCAGCTTGCAAAGGTCTCCTGTGCAAATGTCATTTTCTTCTGGAAATAGTTGCAAATGACTGCAGAACAATGGCTTCCTTTTGCAGTTCTTATGGAGATGTGAAACAGTGATATCACTTCATAACTAGGAGTATGATTAATTGTTTCCTTGAGGTGTATGAATCACTTCTTTGGTAGTGATCTCCATAATAGACTCTTTACCAAATGCCAGCCTCAGAAGTCATCCTTTCATTTCTTACAATTACTCAGAGACAAACACTATGGTTTAGTATTATCAGATAGTAATGTATAAAAACCCAAACATTTGGAAAAGAAATGAGTAGGCTAAGTTAGGGCATCCATGTCTCAGTCTATCCATCTAACAAACAGGTATTTTCAAAGCCTATTTCTTACGTTTGTGTCAGTCCCGTAGTTATTCAATAGATTATTTATGCATTTTCTTCATGTAAGTAAAATTATTGTGTTCCCACTGTGTATCTTGTGCTGAGATAAAGCCATACAGTATCTCACATTCAGTTGAGGGTGTATATGGGGAATGCTTGGCTTTCGAGATGTTAATGGGCAGAAGCTCCCAACATTCTTTCCCATTGGATATGCTGGCTGCTGCTGATGGACACTGTAGTCCAACAGCATCTGAAAGAACACAGTTGCCCCAGTTCTGTTATATGGGGATCTGTGGATGAAATCCTGTTGCTTAGCATAGTAAGTCATAAGCAGAGCAAATTAATTGAACCAATGGAATTTATGGAGAAGGTAACAGTTCTTCACTGATTCAATGGCCCTACTCTAGTCGTGACACCAAGCAACAGGATTTCAGCCATTATGTCACAATTTCCTGGTGAATGTTTTTGCACATTGCAAATACGTTCATGGCATGTACACTTTAAATTTTTAGATGTACAGTCAAGTCATCTTGGATGTGTACTTGCTGTTGCAACCTACTCTGCATTAAGAGATACTTTTCTCTTTATCTCTGATTGTTGTTATGTGCTGTCACACTCATATAAAAATACACAGATAGATGGTAATTTGTCCTTGGACCAAATCTGATTGTTAGTACCAACTAGAGTAGCCCACTTAATCAATGGGATTTACATAAGGGTTGGCGGTCATTCTCGTCCTTACAATGTATTCATTCTGAACTGAATTTAGTCCCTTGTGTGCCTTTTCAGGAGAGCCAGTTTGGTGTCGTTAGCAGAATTTCAGACTAGGGGTTGGTTGAACTAACTGGCTGCAGAGCCAGGACTTGAGAGTTCAATTCTTCTCCTGAGAGAAGAGCCAGCCTGTGTAGCTCTGGGCAAGCTACACAGTTCCAGAGAACCCCCAGAAGAAGGGAAGGGTAAACAACTAGTAAGTACTTTAAACCTAGAAAACACTGGGAAAGGTCACCATAAGTTGAAATCAGCTGGATAACTCACCATTAAATTAATGCCTTTACACATCCAAATCACAAAACTACTCTACTAAATTCTGGGGACATCTGCAGTTTTCTGTCTCAGTGGTACACAGTTTACTAATCACCTTTCCTGTGCTCATCAACCTGGCCTGGTCTTCTGTCATAACATATCATCGACCCTAAAGGTCTGGTCTATCACCATCTTTTACTATGTACAGACAGGTCAAATCTGGACAAATCTTTGAAGTCTGTGGAAAAGGTAAACTGTTCTCAGTTTGGTGCCCTACAGCAACCCCTAGTTTCCCTGCCCTAGTTACAGCCCTGGTACCAATAATTCAGTGGGCAGCATACTAGTGCTAGTCTCAACTAGAGTACACCTTGACCGAAAGCCTATTCATGCACCTGCACCTGCAGAAGATTGATGACATCAGCAGCAGGGGCAATTTTTTTGGAAAGTGAACAGTTCCTACTTCTGTCCCACAGCTCCTGTCTAATCCCTTTTATGTTATCCTAGTGATGGCTATTTTCAGTAATTAAAGACTTCCTCCTCCTGTTTTGTGGTTCCCATGGCTTCCACACAATTTTGTCCCACAGTTCCTGTGATTACACAGGAACTGTGGGACAAAAATAGAAAGAGCTTAATTTCTGAAAAATCATGCCTGTTGATGACATCATCAGCCTTCTGTGGGTTTGGTTATGCAAACAGGATTTCAGCCATTGAATCAATAGCTGTTAGGTCAATATTTATGAAAAAAACCTCTGGTGAGTCAATGATTCTTCTCCGGAATAGTGGCCAAGGAGTCTACTCATGAGCACACCAGGAGTGGGCTAGAGTCTACTCTAGTTGGATGTAACAATCAGATTTAGCCCAAAGTTCCAGCCTTGGCTCCTGTTTCTAGTTCATTAGTTTATTATACTGAACTCCTTCTTTTCCCTTAAGGACCCAGACTTTTGTGTTACATGTAATGCTGCAAGACATGTATTAGTTGATTAGCAATTTGGCTAGCAACAATGAATACTGAATCCAAGGAAGTGGAGATAACAGTAAATACAGGTCATGCCTGTCTGTCAAGAAAAACTGAAACCATTGCTGGGTATGTGCAAGTTAGGGTTGGGGTGCACTGATCTAAACTTATGATTTTGTTGCAAAAGGGAAAACTTATAGGAAGAGATGTAAAGGGTTCACAAAAAGGACCCATACCTCATTCTGTCTACCTACAGTAAGTGAGTTCTTACATTTTTCAGACAAGCAAACATTGGCTGTGCCAAAATGAGGGCAGAAACTTTTGCTTTCACTCTGAGTTGGCTTTGTGACATCACCATATAGCTAAATCTGGGGGGACCTTGCAGGGCCATCACAAAGCCGAATGAGACTGAGGGCAAAGTTTCCTGACCTTATTCTCCTATTAAGCAACCAAAGCAAAATAATCATACTAACCATAAGCAAGAAATGTGGTTACTGTCGTTAACAGAGCTGTCATCAGTGGCTAGAATCCAATGGTGTGTGGATTTCTACTAGCAGAAGAATTAAATCCCGCTAAAATGATGTTTGTGTCGGTGATTTCCATCTCCTTGCTTCACTCCTATTGAACCCAGCCCTCAAAACTAACTCTAGATGGCTAGGGAATTCTCCGGAACTGGGCTCTGGGCAGTGCAGAAGAGTCAAGGGGGAAGGACAGGGGAGGAAGGGTCCAGCTCAACTACGACGTAGTATGACAGTATTGGATTTAGCCCAGTGATAAGATGAATTCGTGTATTGCCTTTTTTTTAAGCTGCCGAAGGGCATCTCTGAATGGAGTAAATCTTCACATGTGGCAAGCAGGGTAATGGTTTGCCATTTGAGCCCAGTCTTGGTATGTGTAGCAACTTTTAAAAAAGAAAAGAAATCAGAGCATTATGACTATAGTTAGCAAAAAAAAAAGGAGGGGGAGAAAGAGAGTCAAGTCTGGGGTTTCGGAGCATGGGAAATCTGCTCTGGTGACTTGCAGGAATATCCTGTTGTGTTTGGAAAGCTGAAGCTGTTTCAAGACTGGCAATGGGTACACACCCACTCCCTCTGTCTTTAGCAGTTCCCAAGAATCAGTAACAAAATGAGGAACAAGTGACTAAAGCAGAAGTAAATTCAGTGAAATCTTCTGAATAAATGATAAATTAAAGGAATACTGTAATCAAAGACTGACTTTTATGCATATTGTTGCTGTCTGTAATACTGGTTTTTAAAATTCAATATGTGAGTGTGTATGTGTGTAAGAGGAATTTTGCAGGGGAACAAAGCCTATGTTCTAGCTTGTTTATAGAGAGTTAATGTGCACAGATGCTGTTCTCAACATCTGGAGCTTATCAGCCAAATATATCTACTTGGCTAGTGCAAGAATGTCCATGTTTCAAAAGCATTGCAATTCAGTCTTCTCCTTTTGAACCCTTGTGGTTCATTGCAGCGGGGGGGGGGGGGGGAATCTGCATGCTTGGATTGTTTGTATCATGGCTGATGAGGGGCTGACCATAAAAGATGCACATATGTAACAGTCTACCAGTTTTACAAAGACGTTACTCAAATTGTTGTTCTGATGTGCCATCAAGTTGTTGCCGACTTATGGAAGCCCTATTAATTAATTATCAAAAGGTCCTATCCTTAACAGTGCTGCTCAGGTCTTACAAACCAATGGCTATAGTTTCTTTACTAAGCTAATCCATCTCATTAGATTTACTTTCAGCAGGAAAAACATTGATCCTGAGTAAGCATGCATAAGAATGTAGATAGCTTGAGGCCACAATTAAAATGACAATGGAATGCTTCTCAAGACATGACCAAACTAGAATATCTTCAGTATGTAGTTATCTTATAGTGAGACTTCCCCGCTTGATTTGATTTAGAACCTATTTGTTTGGTTTTTTCTGGTGGCCTGTGGTATCCCTAAAGCTTCCCTGAAATACCACATGTCAAATGAGTTCATTTATTTCCTTTCAGCTTTCTTCATTGCCCTGTGTTCACATCCATACAGAGTAATCAAGAATGCCACAGTATGCTTGATTTTGAGTTTTGTATCCTTCTGGTTTTCAGTCTTCTGACTTTTTTGGTTACCATCCCCACTTGCATTGCTGGCTGAACCAAGGTATAAAAAATCTTTCACGGTTTCTATTTCTCCATTGTCTGGGATTTCTTGGTCTGTATAGAATAAACATCTTTTGTTATAAAATTTTGAGCATTACTTTGCTTCCATGGGAAGATTAATGCAATGGCCCTATAATTACTGCAATCTTTAATGTCTTTTTTCTTTGGAATTCAAATACATGCTTAAAATTTCCAGTCTGTGGGCAATTGTTTTATTTTCCATATTTGTTGGCATATTCTTATTAGGATGTTGATACATTTTTGTCTCTCTAACTTGAAATAATTCTGTTAGTATCCCATCTGTTCCTGGTGGTTTATTTGTTGCAAGTGCTTTGAGAACAGCTTTCACTTGACAAAAGAAGACTGAGGGGAGATATGATAACACTTTTCAAATATTTGAAAGGTAGTCATACAGAAGAGGGGCCGGATCCTACACTGAACAGGTGGTTGGACTTGATGGCTTTATAGGCCCCTTCCAACTCAATGATTCTATGATTCACTTTCTTAAAAAAGAGGATTCTTCATTAATATATATATATATATATTTAAGTACCTGTAGTTCTGTAGCTCTTCTGTATAGTTCTTGTATAACTGTTCTGACTTGTTTTTTCTTTTCTTTTGACTACAGGAATAGTCTTTTTGCATTCTCTCCTGATTATATTTCTTGTTTCAGGGCACAGTTCATTTGATTCATGGTTGCTTGAGTCTAGTAATGCAAATCTGTCCTTTGGAAGGACTTTAAGCTGTTCAGGAATGTTATTTAAATTATATTTTGGCACAATGATTGCTCTAATGTTCTTGTTCAGTATATCTGATTGTTTATATGAGTGGTTCTTGGTCTACAGTCTGCTTCTCTCATCTTGTTTTCACAGAATAGAGCTTCTACATCTTCTGCTTCGAATTACATGGCCTATTCAGTTACTATATTGACTGTCTAGTGATATCCATATGCATCTGTTTGGTTGCTTGAAGCATATATTTTCGATAAACAGATTGTGGGCTTCACAGAACTCTATGCAGTACTCCACTGCTTCGCATCACATCTTCTGAGGATGTTTAGTTCTATTTAACTTTCTACCTTTGTGTTCCGGTCATCTATGATCATCAGGATATTTTGTTTTAGTGTGTGATCAGTTTCCTCCATGATTCTCTCATAAAACCATTATTTATTTATTTTTCCTCAGAATCTGTTGTTGGAGCACAAGCTTGGACGATGGTCATGTTGATAGGATTCTCATGAGGTTTGATTAATATTAGTTCACTTCACCTTATGGCCCATAATTGCTTGTGTTACATCATGCCTCACAATCTAAGTCACTCTATTTCTTTTGAGCTGATCATTTCCAGATGATTGTGAAATGCTTTGCAATTATCCAATTGGAACCGTCCTATTCCAGTTCACTTTTGTTCATTCTGTTGAGAGTTGTGTGGAACTCGTGTGAATTCCCCAAAAATGCGCAGCAAGAAGTGCCAGCCGGTTAGGCAGAATTAACTGGAAGTTCCCCTTTTTGGTAATCTCACCTCACCAAACACTAGCACATAACAAAATACTCAGGAGGTCTTTTTATCATTGAATAAAGAATTCTATTTTACTCACATGAGGTTATCATTCTTAAAGGTTTCAGTTTGTTACATAATAAACATGTTAAAGGTATGAAACAATATCTTAATGTGTAAAGATCTGAGAGAGAACAAATAAGTGTCTTGAGGTTTATCACCTCAGAGAGAGAAGAGGCAGTTACAGAGGCAGTTACAGACCACTAACAGTCAAAGCTTCCCTCTGATTGGTTAGTATTCAAAACTATATACTAGCAAGTTAGTCTGTGCACTGGATGGTCTTCCTTTGAAATTTACAGTTGACCATCCAATACATCCAACACATTCACACCGCCCATTGTGACATTTGTGCATTCTATTGCTTGTTTTCCCATTTTTGAATTTATCTTGATTCAGACATCTCATGCACCACATTTCAATTATATGTATCATGCAGTTTCAGCGTCTCTACAAATCAGCAGCTAAATATTAATTTGGCTTTAGTTTAGTTCTTCATTAAAACAACATCACTCATAGTTGTCCTTGCTGCTTCCCCAGTAGCCGAGTGCCTTCCAACCTGGGAGTCTCATCTTCCAGAAGTATCCCTTCTTTTACATTTGGATTGTCTCATCATAGGGTATTTTTATATATAAAGCATTCAGAATTGGCATGTGTTTTCCATCCTACGAACAAAAGCTAGTTTGAGCATTCCACAATGGCTGTTGCCTAGTAGATGCCCATTGAGAATTTCTCCACCCCCAACACCACTGGAACTGTCAATACTCTTCTGCCAATAGGACTGTTAATGCTTTACTTAAATTCTTCCTTTCAACATTATTTGGGAGTTGCTTTCAGACAAACATAGAAGGGCTTGATTTGTCAGATAGGCTTAGGGATATACTCTGACTCTCCAGTTCAATTAATAGTAAAACCAATGTGGTTAATTTTCCCTTCAAATGTGGGTGGATATGACTCAGATCATGGAGGAGGAGCTGAGGTCAGGCCAGCAGCAGGATGAGGCCACAGTGATAGGAATGAAAAAGGACTTGAGTGGGTCAGATGGGAAGTATTTGGGCAAACTGAAGATGCCTTCTAGTTGCCTTTAAAAACAGTTCAAGATCTTTATTGATTTTTTAAAAAATTCACATTCTTTACTATGCTGTAGAATTCTTTATCCAAAGCTACAACATATATGTTTTCTTTACTGGAACTAGATTTTTGATTCCTAATCCTACTTTATCCCTTAGAAAAGGAAAATCCCAATTGTTTTTGGAATTAACAAATACAAAGTCTTTACAGTTCATCAGTGAATATACTGGTTCCTAATAAAGACCACGAGAGAGGCAATTTTCTGTTAAAGGCAATGGATGTGGGTAAAGGTTGAGTGTGAATACTCACATGAGAACATAATTTCCTATTATTTTCGCTCCTTCCCTCTTGTAGTTTCAAATTAAAATCTACTCAATGACTTACCACGTGCATGCAATATCTGTCCATGGATGATAGCACTCAGGGTTAAATTACACAACATGCTGAGCTTGTAGTTAACAAATGATAGCACGTTTTCCTTCCTTTTCTGATTCCTTCAGAGTTTCATGCTTGAGCCATGAGACTTGTAAATAAATTCTGTACTTACTTTCCAAGACCAGCACAAAACAAAGCAAGCTAACTGGCAAAAAACAGCAACGACAACAAAAAAAAGGAAGTGGAGGGACGGAAAGCTTGTGTTAGGATAATCAGTAACTTTTTTTTTTACTTGAGGGAACACCACTTCTAAATATGGGGCTGATTGTCTACTTTCACTCTGAGAACCCCTGCCTTTTCACCAAGACTTGATACCCATCCTATACTTAAGCCTTCCAAAAATATGCTATTTTACCTGCCAGGTTTCCCCACCCAAGCCTCAGATGTCTTGAGAAACAATGAGAAAACATGGTAACAGTGGGAAGTATTTCTGCTTAATGTGTAAACAGTTCCCTTAATGTCTGATCTGGTTCTTAGTGATACACTTGGATTATATTTGATCTAATCCACCAAATGGTCCACATTTGGCTGGCAGGCAGGCAAGCACCAGGCAGCCAGCGTCTCCTGATCCGCTACATACTTGCCCACTAGTCTGCCTCTTGCTTCAAGCACATGCCATTGTCCTCAAACCTTTGCCGGTGCTCTGATTATAATGGCAGATGTGTACTTGGTCTGTCATCCCTAGAAGACCTCCCCTCACCTCAGGAGACAACCCAAGGACCTGGCGATACACAGGTAGGAGCACCTGCCACCCCTGCCATGGTAAGGTACAAGTCAGGCCGCAATTAAGATATTTTGATGTCAGAGGAAGGATCAGCATGTTTTTCTTTTAACCTGATGCAGAAGGAAGTTGAATTAGGGGATGCTCTCTTGATGTTTGTAAAATGTCTTATGGAGGAAGTAAAGCATGCGATTTTTTTAAATTAGTCTACAATTACTGTACAGTAGCAGCATTTCTCTCTTATTCTCATTTGATCCTTCTCTGGGTTGGAACATTAAAAATCCAGGAAATTTTGCAATTAAAAAGTTATGTGCTTCTCAGACTCGTAACAGGATCTGAAAATCTATACCTTACTAAGTATACAAGCATTGTCATGACTAGAAATTTTGGCACCTGGGACAAATGATGCCATCTCCCATCCACCTGCCCTGATTACACGGATGTGAGCTCCTACCAAGAGAAAGATCGACAACGAGCTGAGTTTATGACAACCCATGGAAATCCATATTCCTTCCCCATTTCCTTGCCTTCCTCCTTTCTTCTCTTACCTTTCGGAAGCCTTTCTTCACCCTCCCCCCCCCTTTTATTTTCTTCACATGTAGTGGTTGATTTTCCAGCTGTGCAGATTCTGGGGACTGCATAAACCGCAGATGAAAAGGATTGTGTGGATTATTCATTATTTTTTCCAACATCCATCTGTCAAACTTTGTGTCTTGATATCAATTCCAGTTAAGCCCAAGGAATAGCTTTAGGATTGCTAAGTGTCTGGAGGGTGTTGGCTACTAAGACATGTTTTTTAAGCAGGCCATAATAGTTTCTACAGCTGTTAACAGTGCCTAGAAGAATGACAGCATTATTTGTCTGTGTTTAAAATGTGCATGACTTACATTGCACAGAAGTCAGATTGAGAGAATGTCAGAATTTTTTTTTGCCTTCTGAAACACGGCCAGGAAAGTCTTCAATAACTAGAGAAATTCTTTTCAATCAACATGTGGTGCATTGTGTTGTTGTAATTGCTCAGACCTCACCATGAAAGTTGTCTTTGTATGTGTGGATGTACAATCTGTACTGTTTTGTTTTTTATTTATTCTGCATTCTTTATTTTAATGTGTGCTCTTTTCCCCTCCCTTCCAGACCAGAAAGATTGTTATTGAGCTCTTCACAAAGCTGAAATAATGCTGTGTGTTATAAAAATGTGAACAATTTGAAAAAGTTATGAAAATTTATAAGTTGGCTCAAGGCTGAGGAAATTTCTGCATATTTTAATATAAATTAGTAATGCAAACATTTGTTCTTTGCATTAAGATACACTTTTTGTTTCCATGTGCATTGGCATTTAATTTTCATTGCAATAAAACTTTTTTGTTGTTTATTCGTTAAGTCGTGTCTGACTCTTTGTGACCCCATGGACCAGAGCACGCCAGGTCCTCCTATCTTCCACTGCCTCCCGGAGTTGGGTCAAATTCACGTTGGTAGTTTCGATGACACTTTCCAACCATCTTTACATCCACTTAATTTCTCTGTCTGTCTCTCTTTTTTCAGTAACTGACATGAATGCTAATCCATGAACATGGTATTGACATGAGTAAACTCTATGAAGTACATCAGTAAAATGTAAACTGAGAACAGTAATCAATGTATGAACTTTTTCAATGTATAAATTTTACACAGGGGAATTACCATGATATCTACAGATGCCAAGACCAACCAAACTATAAGGTCTAGAAGATAGCAGCATGGAGGGATTCAGCAAAAGCAGTCCCTGCTGTATTAGTTTTCAACAGGAAACACTACACCTCAGAGGTCCTTGCATTCAGTTTGTATGTCACTAGTCAAAGAGGGAACAGGCAATGCATATTGACATAGAATTGCTGGAACAGATTGCTGTTTGTAAGCACAAAATACAACTACGTTAATCGCTACTCAAGTATGGAAGAAGGAAGTGGTGGTAAAGATAAGAACAGGGAGAGCTAGACTGAAATTTCTTAGAAAAGGACTTTCCTCTCTATATTCTGAGAAATATCTTTGTTTTGTTCTCTCAATTTCAGCCTCTCTTGAAGAATATCCTGCAAAATAACATCCCCCATCCCAGTTTGGAAAACCAGAAAAGGGATGGGAGATTGTGATGCAATTCAACTTCTAAATTGATATTTGTTAATAGCGTCGAAAGAAGCCATGATCTTTCCTCTGACTTCCTCCCATCATCTTCGTCTGCATACTTGTATGGACTAGCACCGTAATGTATCCGGTATTAACTGGGGCAAAGTTTCTCCACCCATATGTTTTCTCTGTTGGAGAAGTCAGCACCTCCAGTATATTCTGTGAAACCCCTCTGCTGATTTCCACTTCCATCCTTAGAAAGATCTTTAGCATCTAGAGTTTAATCCTGGATGAACAAGCTGACCTGGCTTGTGTGATCATAATCTGACTAAGCAGGTCCATAGTTGGCACCTAGACAGGTAGCATTCATATGCCTGCACAGCTGACAGCTGGGTGGTGGTTTACTGATGTGCAAATGCTCCCTACATAAAAGGCAGTGGCTCCATTTAAAGAGATAACTAGCCATTGGCAGCCTACATGGCTTTGTTTCTTTCCTTGCATGCTCATCACCACTTTTAAAATTGGGCTCCCAACGTAAGGGAGGTGGATGCTTATAAAACTGACCAGATGCCCAGTCTTAACATGTGGTTGTTTGCTTCACTTTAAGTCCTGTGTGAATATGGCCTGAATTGTAACTGGTCAGACTTCAAACTTGTAGAGGTGATTTACCTGTCCTTCTACCGGGGGGGGGGGGGGGAGCGCGGGGCGGATGAGGTTTTCTTTGAAGTTCCCTCCATGGTTGCTTAAGGGGCACATTTCTGGGTGTTGCATCAGCAAACATGAAGATGTATAACCATCTCCTCTTGAAAAAGGTGATATACAGTCAAACAGTACAGTAACCTATATTTGGGGGAAAAAAGAGATACATATGAAATAGGTTTGATGAGGAATCAATATATCTGTAACTTATTTTACAGGGCAGAATCAGATAATACTTTCAGATGGATGGCTCCTAGTCAGCCCAATCAAAAGTTATTGTACAGCAACATGGAGAAAATGGAATAAGCAATTTTAAAAAATTAATTAGGTTAAATTAAGTTAAAATTAATTTAATAGATTTTTATATAATTAGGTGAGGAAAGTGCCTGTGTAGCCAGGAGAAGAAGAAGGGATGGAGATGTTCATGGCAACCCCAGTTCCTACAGCCAGCAACTGTCTTGTAGAATTTGCAGTCCATGGCATCTGGAAAATGTCAGGAAACCATGGTAAGCAATATTTTAAAAAGCCATCTCTGAAGGACCAAACGACAAAATATCAATTAGCAGGACAGTGATTCGCACAGTAATATAAAGCCATTTTCTCTTACGGATTCCTTTAAAAATAATAACAGCATGTTTCCTTTCGTCTTTAATGTAATGAGTTGAAAACTTTACCCATTAATCTTAACTGAAATTTAATTAAGCTATGGGGTCTTCCAACAAAAATTTAGCCAATGAGCACTTCTCTGCTAATGCCCAATGACTGCTTTTTCCTCTCCTGTGCGCATTTTCTGCAGTTAGAAAGATGAAGCAATGGAAGAGCACAGATGAATTACAAACAGAAGATCGTGACCTCTGGACCCCCCTAAAATTCCATGAATGAAGCAGGGCAACTGTACATCACAGACTCATCTGGAAGCACTAATAATGCCTCAAGGGTTGCGAGGCCAGAGACCGAGAGCCATTAAATGCCTATTTTTATCTTCTGCTGTTACAAATGTGTTCTTCCTGTTTGCTTTTCAAAAAAAAAAATCTACCTTCTCAATGAAATGTGCAGTACTTCTTTTTCTTCTTCCTCAGCCTGATTTTTTCCCCATTAACTGCATTAATATGTTTGGGTTTTGCTCCTATGTAATTTCCTACCAGTGAATTGGCGATATGAATAGGCTACACGTTAGCTGTCTGTCTTGCGGCTGGAGAAATTAAACACATTCTTGTAATGGAAAGAAGTTCAACGTAAAAAAGAAAAAAAGAAAAAGAAAAAAAAGAACTTCTCCCCAGCAGCGAAAAGTGGAAGGAAGTGACTACTGGGATGACAGTGTTACATTTTCTAAATGGGTAACTTCTCAATAATAATAATAATACTAAAAAACATTCTCACTCTTTGTATGTGTGTACAATTCCACCCCACCCCACCCCACTTGGTTTATTATTGGATGAAGCTAACTGTAGGGTTACACTGCATGTTTTCCTCCCATCACACACAGGGAATCTAGACAGGCATCCTTGTCTCTCTTTCATCAGTTTTAGCCTCCTCCTCTTCATGGCACATCCTTGCAATTGCATTCTTCCCCTCTAAAAGGTCTGCACCTTTCCTTCCCCAGGACTGTTCTTTTTGTGAGATCTTTGGTGACCATCAAGCCACAAAGCCAATGGCTACCAATGCTGAGTTCCTGGACCCTGTGGCAGGGAAACTGAGCCGTAGATGTTGAGGTAGGGAAGAATGAGTTAGGGAATCAAGAAATGGAGAATATTGCCTGAAAAGCAGTAAATGGTTTCCCATTCAACCATGGCTTGCAGACATGATGCAGTTAGAAGAGAAAATACCAGCAAGTTTGGAAGGATCAGAGATCAAACTATAAAGGGAACTAGGAGTAGGAGTGATACCACTGCAGGTTGAAGATGATGCCCTTGGAATGGAGGGAAACGCCTACTGCTGCTTTGTCGTCAGTGACAAAACAACAGACAGCCACTCCTGCAAGAGTACATGCTGGCGTATATCAGGATGGAAATCCAGCCATAGAATGCTGGTGCAGGACCTTGTGCAATACTTTTTCTTCCTGGTTTCACAGTGGTCTATGAACATCTCTCTTGAGCCCAGCTAATCATAAATTTTGGAACAAGATGAGATCTGCATGGTTTCGATCCTCTTTCAATATGGCAGCAGGAAGTGTGATATTTTCCCTCTGCAGTTTCCCTCAGTGACAGCCACTGAAGTGGAGGATGGAGGAAATATGCAGTGTAGTGATATCATACATTGCCATTTTGCTTTACTAAGCACAATTGAGGCACAGGAAGAACTATGGTGGTAGTGGTTGCAGTGGTCGGGTTGCTTGTGATACTCAGTTCAGAAATAAAACACTTCTGGACTACTGAGCGGAATCTTACTGGATTTTACCCTGGGGCAGGTGAAATCACACAAGTTACCACAGAGCACTGTGGCTGTTCAACAAAGTGTCAGTCACAGGTCTGGTCAGTGTTCATTCATTTGTCTAGTGCGCAGACACACAATCAGCACATCTATTAAATAATTGCAATTTGTTACCACAACGTATGTGCTTTCACTTACTCCAGAGTAACAGCCAACCAAACTTGAACACCAGCTGAGTCGTCGTCGTCGTCGTCGTCGTCGTCGTCGTCATCATCATCATCATCATCATCATCATCATCATCATCATCATCATCTAATGATGATTTAAGATTTACTGATGTTATAACGTTAAATCAAATATATACCAAAACTGCACGCCAGACAATATATCAAGCATCACAGGAGCCGCCATGTATTTGATTTGTAGAATTTCTGCTTATTATCATCCATATCAAAGAATAAATAATGAAATTCTAGCCAGAATTAATAGTGAACCACAATAATGGGAACAGCAGTTACATGAAATGAGAAATGTCTGTGATGCACCTTCTGCGCAAGCCATTGGCATCGGAGAGATGACGGGAAAACAACCACTCGGTAATCAGCTGTATCACTCTTGCTCTCTCTTTTGTCAGTAAGGGCTTTTTCCCTTTCTTTAATTTCTTTCTTGTGCTCCAGTTGGCCAATCAACTACATTCAAAGAACAATGTGCTCAATACAGTATGTTGTAGAAAGCAAAAGACCTGTTGTTGTGATGTACCCAATCCATGGGGAACAAACCTTTCATATTGATAAAAAAAAAAACCCGGGTCCATGTCTAAACAGTCCGGATCCTAAGGATGGGTGAGAATTTCATTTTCATTCGTTTCTGATCAGAATTGACCAGTATTCACAAAATGCAAGTGTAGGAAAAGGCAGGTGGTAGAGCTGACCATCCCTAATGTGTCCCACTGCTTTGCTCCTTTGGCCAGACATTGTATGCAGTGGAAGGTACGCTTTGTCACAGGGGTGGGCGGACACTAAGACCAAACTTTCAGAATTCGTGATCCAGCATGGTCAGTGGCCAAAGGATTCTGGCAACTGAGGTCCCTAAAACAACTTTTCCAAATTCTGCTTTGTTCTTACTGCCATAGTCACTTTTAACTGCTGCAGCTTAATTTTCCTTGTAAAAATAAATGTTAAAGAATGCCTTGTACATTAGAAACCATTAGCTGTGAGCTTAACTGTCTGAGTGTTCCTGGTGACTTCAGCAAGGGAAAATTCTGATCTGGAGATGCAGTTAGGAGAGATGATAAGAGAAGGAAGAGTCAGCAATATCCAAATGCCTTTTCTGAAAAAAAAATATTGAGATATTTATTTTTTAAAGTGGTGGGCTGAATCCAATTCTAGCCCAGCTAGTACAGACTCGTTGAAATCAATAGAACTGAGCATTAATATTAATCAACAATTCAAGTTCAGTCAGTGGTCTACTCTTGTTTTGACTCAAACTGGATTGACCAAATCCAGGTTTAGTACTAATTAGAGTAGCTCAGTTAAAATCAATAAGACTCATTGGTTAACACTGTAGCAAGTTCCACTAATTTCAGTAGGTTTTAAAATATAATGTAGTCCCATGTATTCTACAATATATTTGCCATAATGTTTTCTAAAAATATACCCTGTCCTATGCAATGACTTTGTTGGTCTGATACACAAGAAACAGGCACTTACCTGGTCCTGCTGGTGTTTTTCTCCTTGCTCACCTGGGAGAAGAATAAGATCTTTGTTTTCAGCATACCTAGCTAGTATATGATACTGTGACCCATCATTCTTTATATGCATTCAGGATTTGTTTGATGCAGACTGTGCAGTCTAAGAAATAATGACTCCCCTACATTCACACAGTGAAGAATTGCAAGTATATGATGATTTTCTATAGGCAGCAAAATGCCTTGGGGGAGTCCTATCTTTGTGGGTCAAGCTAGACAATTCAGCTAATAGCAGGAATTCCATAAGTGCTTAAAGCACTTTGTCATAGCATGAACTTTTCTCACTGCCTGTATCCTGCACGGACCCTACATACACACCAGAACTTTTGGAATGAAAGACACACACATACTATGAAATTCCATGAACTTTCCCAAGTAATCTGCAAATTAGCTTTCTTTCTTTATGATCAGGAGGTAAGCTTAATTTTCAAGTCTGATTGCTCTGGTACAAATCTCTGAAGAAGCTAATTGCTGGTACACTAAAATGCGATCAGTTTCTGAATGCTTAGCTGCTCATCTAGTTTGGTCCCAAGTTTCTCTCTCCTACCCTGTTTGACTGTTATTGAATCTATAGCACTGAAACAGTCAGTATCACTTTCTGGTGTGTGTATGTGTGTGTGTGTTAGTCAGCGGGGGAATCACCGGGCGCGAAATAACATTAATTTTGTGGAGGAATGTAGTGAGTGGTTGTAATTTTTTGACACACAACAACAACTGTTTATATGCTGTTACTCCTGAAACATTGCTTTCTAAAAGTAATTTGGGTTTGGTTTGGTATCTGGGACTGGGTGGGTTACTCTGCCACTGTTCCTCTGCTCCTAGGCGTTACCTTCTTGGAAAACCAGTTGCTGATCCAGCTCTTACTCACTTGTTTAGATGTGGGTTGCATGCTCATGCCATATCTATGCTTGCGCCATATGTATGCCATTTTAATCTGAACATATACTGTATTGTAAGCCACCTTGGGTTCCCACTGTGGGATATACAATAAAATAAATAAACACAGGGAAAGATAGGTTTTTATTTAATCAATCCTTCCCTATGTTTATTTATTTATTTGATTTATATCCCACCTTTTTGCCAGTGGGAACCCAAGATGGCTTACAATATTAAAATAATATAGTTGCTATTTACAGTATTTAAATATTTTTGCCCAAGCTCCTAGCCTAATACTGGCTTGTAAATCAATACAAAAATACAGACAAAAAGAACTAAAATAGCCCAACAAAGAAAGCAGCAACCAAAAACAAAAGTAATCTGAATTTTAAGCCAAGGCCACTGTGAACATCTACCAGTACAAGAGGTTTCTTATACTGGATTGTTTTATTTGTTTGTTTTCTTTACCATTGATGTAATGGTCCCAGATGAGTAGAGCTGGTCCTAGAACTGCTGGATAGCTCAGTGGTTTAGGTATTTGGCTGCAGAATTACGAGTTTGGGAGTTCGATTCCCCACTGTGCCTCCTGGTCAGGGGCTGGACTCGATAATTCATACAATCTCTTCCAGCTCCACAGTTCTAAGAATCTAAGAATCATTAGAGAGAATGAGTTCATGGCTTCAGATGGCAGGTGCTGGGGTTGCAATGGTGGTCACCTTTCACCTGTTCCTCTTGGACTCTGCAAGTGGACTCTTCCTTGTTTGGAAGATAAAACTGTATTTGTCTCGCAGCTTGTCCTGAATCTCCTGAACTATTCAGCTACTTTCAGAAGTGGTGAAAGACATTATTCCATTGCCAGTACTGAAGTAAGATTTGACTAATTCCATTCCAGTCAATTTCTCTCTATGGAAAAGAGAGGGAGAAATACCTTGCCCGTTGCCTTGAATAGCAAGATATTCTGGGCAGGCCTTTCAGACTAGTTGACAAATTGGCTTCCTTAGGAAAGTTCAGACTAATTACAGGACTAGCAACCCTAGTTTAGTTCCTCAAATGGTAAAGCCAAACATTTTGTTCTTCTCTGTTTCCGTTGCCTCCTTGAACTCTGGCAGCTTCAGTGACCCTGGATGAGTGCAGAAAGGGAAAGGAAAAAAATTGTATGCAAGTTTTTCATTTCTGTTGCAACATCAAGAATAGATGCAGAGTTGTTTTGGTTCCTTCTCCTCCAACTTTATAGCAAATGACTAATGCCTATGTGATTGATTAGCAGTCAATCAGCTGACTAAAAACAAAAGCCTGAAAGTTCTCAGAATTAGAATAATTTTCCATTATGGGCCAATAAGCCAAAAATGAGACTTTATCATTACCCTGTTGGAAGAATGCTCCTTTGAGGTGGACCAGAGCCTCCCGGGCCAACTGACATAGAAAAACATGCTGCTACAGCTGACCTCAGGTCCTCAGGAGAAAGTGTTGGTGGACCTTCATTCCAAGAAGTGAGAGTTTCACTCTTCTCAATCAGAGGATAAAGCAGATTAACCTCACAGGTCAGAGAGAACACCAGCAGTTGGAAAGACAGGCAAGGCTGATGGTAGATTGAGGGAGTGCTTGCCTTGATGAGTGGACAAGGCCATCCTCATCAGGGGGACTCCTGCCAAAATGCCTCCATCCGGCACTGTCTCATCAGGAAGCCTCAGCCTCACATAAAGAAGGTTGCGGGAAACAATGACTGTGCACTGGTGCTAGCCCTTGCAAGCATCTCCTTGATCAGCTCCTCCAGATCCCAAGTATGCATTGATTCTCAACTTCCCTGCAGTTCTTTCTGGTTTCATATTGTATCTGCCAGCTTTCTTTCCTTGAGTTCTCTGGGCACTGGCCTTTGGACTTTCCTTGCCCAGAAGAGGTAAGCCTCCTTCCTTCTTAGTTGCACAGAAGCAACTAAGTCACCTTGTATTCGCGAAGGCTTTCACGGCCGGGATCTAATGGTTGTTGTGGGTTTTTCGGGCTCTTTGGCCATGTTCTGAAGGTTGTTCTTCCTGACGTTTCACCAGTCTCCGTGGCCATCATCTTCATAGGACTGGAGTAGGAACTCTGTCCATGCTCTGTTGCTGTTTGTTGGATGATTGAGTATTTATAGCTGTGGGAACAGCTTTTGTCTTTTTTCAGGAGATAGGGTGATCAGCTTATCACAACAAAAAAAAGCTGTTCCATTATATTTTCTGATGCCAGTTCACTGCTTGGGCATGGATTCAGGCTAAAAGAATTCTGGTCCCATCTGATTCGGGCTGAAATTATACTCCCCAGAAAAATCTGATTAAATCTGCAGCAACTCCTTTTGCAACACATGATGCCGAGCCATACACTGATTCAAAATGGCACCCACTCAGGTTCTTGTCTGTTCTGTTTTTTTAATGTATTTGCCAACACACAGGACCACCTCTTTCCCCCACCAATTGCCTGCCACCTCTTCTGCAACCCCTGTTCCCCACCTCTTTGACTGTCCTGTATGTCTGTTCCTGCTGTCATGTCTTCGATTCAGCCCCCCCACCCCCTTTGTGCCCTCATTCACACCTGTAGGGGACTGATTCCCTTTAAAATCTCACATCTGAAGTGTCATAGCCATGGAAGGGGAGACAAGAGTAGCATCAAGCCCCTGACACACCCACAGAGACAGGGTGCACCCCCACTCCCACTGTTCTCTCCCACTAAATGTATCAGTATCCTGGATTAAAATGTAGAAAAATGCACCACCACACATGCTATGAGTGGAACCAAACCTATTTGCAGCTAATCACTAGCAACTACACTTTCCCCTGTTTATCACAATGGTGTAATTTCCTCTTCAGTGTATCCATTGGATCTGTTTCAATTTGTAAATTTGCTTTGCCAGCTTCCCACCATCTTGCACTGGAAAACCAAACTGGCTCTAACATTTTAGGGGTTTGTAGTGACCTATGCAAAATTGGGACATGGTGGCGCTGCGGGCTAAACCGCAGAAGCCTTTGTGTGCTGCAGGGTCAGAAGACCAGCAGTCGTAAGATCGAATACACGCGACGGAGTGAGCTCCCGTCGCTTTGTCCCAGCTCCTTGCCAACCTAGCAGTTCGAAAGCATGCAAATGCGAGTAGATAAATAGGTACCACCTCGGTAGGAAGGTAAAATAGCATTCCCTAGTCACGCTGGCCACATGACAATGGAAACTGTCTTAAGCACTGGCTCTACGTCTTGAAAACGGGATGAGCACTGCCCCCTAGAGTCGGACACGACTAGACTAAAAATATCAAGGGGAACTTTTTCCTTTTTACGTAAAATTTGGAGATATGGTAGAGCAAAAGGAGAGCAGTGAACTGGCCAAATTTCACAGGGGTTTACCTTATAGGAACCTTTAACATTTGTTTTTTTTCACACCTCACCATCATCCCAATTCTTAAGAAATCCTATGGCACTTTGAAGATTCACAGCTTCTATTTGTTTTAATATTTTGTGGACTGTAATCCACTTCTTCAGGTACAACATGTGAGCTACAGATGCAGCAGGTAGGCTATCTTGGGTACCAATGGTTGTGCCAAATAAAACTTGCCAATCTTTAGAGTGCCACAGGGCTTTTCATTGGCTTTCTTCTTGCACTTCTGTTTTAC